>NW_020954577.1:28967347-28983158 GCF_900497805.2 Vombatus ursinus
GTGTGTGTGTGTGTGTGTGTGTGTGTGTGTGTGTGTGTGTGTGTGTGACAGAAAGAGAGAGAGAGAGAGAGAGAGAGAGATTTTGCTATTTTGTTTCCATGTTTTCCACCAAAGAAAATGACCTTCAAATTGGAAAATTAGAACAGACATCATTAAGTGGGAATTAAATCGCTCAGTAAGAAAAAAGATAGAAAAAAAATACCTAGCCACTTGAAGGAAGTACTAATCTCCAGGCACAGATAAATTCCATCCCAGAGTACTAAACAGAGCTGCAGACATGATTACAGACCACTGTCTATAAGCTCTGAGAAGTCATCGAGGAAGGTGGACATAATAGAAGATTAGAAACACACACAGTTCCAATTTACACAAAAGAAGATTATGAAAAATAAAGATCCCTAAACTTGACAACACTACTCAGAAAAATTCTAGCATGAATTACTGAAGATGTGACATTCATTCCCAGCAATGTAGAATTTTAGAAAACAAAGAGGTGATTACTAGGTTCACGAAAAAGCCTTGTCCAAATAAACACATTTCCTTTTTGGATAGTGGTGAGGTTTTTTTTTTCTTTTGATAGTTCATCAAGGGCTGAACTGGACAAACAATCTAGCATACGGAATTTTGTTGGGAGATCAGTCAGTATACGACATAATAAGGAGGGTTTTCAGTTTCTTATGGGTTCTCAGAGAATGTAGACTTCCAGGAAAGGATGATGTGGCATGAGGCACAAATCCTAGGAGAGGTAGCTTTTGGACTGAGGGGAGCGATCCTGTAATAAGAGAGTTGTCTCCAACGTTGGAGGTCTTCAAGAGGAGGCCAGATGACAACTTATTGGAAAGGGTGAAGAGGGGATCTCTGTTCAGGCATGAATAAGAGAGATGACCCCCTGGCATCTTTTCAAACTCTGAGATCTGAGTCCCTTCACATTAAGCAATGGCATTGACCCTCCAAAATGTGATAAATTAAAGAAGAATAAATAGCTAAACATAAAAACTGGAGAGTTGCTTATTTTGTTAAAATTTTTACCCTCCCCCCCCAAATGTACTAAATCATATTATCAATAAGGGCTAAAATCCAAGAACTATGAGTCTTTTCTATTATAAAGCAAATCTTTACAAACATCTAGATTTCCAAATGTACTTTTCTGGACAAACAGGGTATTGGGGGCCAATATTATGTTTTTCGTTGTAATTAAGCCTCTCAATGATCAATAAAATAAAATTTCTTTGAATATTAACTAAATTTGAGAAACAAGCAACTTAGCCACAAATTCGGTAATTTATACTTTAAATTTGGAACCATTATGTAATAAGACAGCCTTTCAGATATAACCAGCCAACATAAATTGTGTGAGAACTGTTTCTCTGAATCATGAATGATTTTCCGTTATCTTTCTTCTGGGATTTTATGGTATGTTTTTTTTTTAATCAAACTCTAATATCCATTAAGAATCCATTCTCCCATCAAACCTTTCCTTTGGGATTATATCAAACTTTGGCCAGGGGAAGAGATCGCTTACCCTTATAGCAGGTATTTGTTCATCTTTTTCTATTGCAATAATTTATGGACTACTGCCTAGACTGGGCAGCTAGGTGGCACAGTGGGTAGAGTGCTGAGCTTGGAGACAGGTGGACCCGAGTTCAAATCCAGCCTTAGACACTTACTAGCTGTGTGACTCTAAGGAAGTCACTTAACTCTGCTTGCCTTAGTTTCTTCCTCTGTAAAATGAGCTGGAGAAGGAAATGGCAAGCTACTCCAGCATCTTTACCAAAAAAAAAAAAAACCAAACCCAGATGGGATCACAGAGAGTTGGACATTACTGAAATGATTCAGTAACGACAAAACTATAGAGACTATCATCATAAGGGCCACAGACCAATTCCAGTCCAATTCCCCCATTTTGCAGAGTAGGAAACTGAGGCCCAGAGGGGTTCAAGTGATTTGATCATAGGCCTAGAGATGGGAGGGACTTTCAAGACCATTTAGCTCAGAGGTTCTTAACCTTTATTGTGTCATGGACCCCTTTGGCAGCCTGGGAAGTCAACGGACCCCTTCTCAGAGTACTTTTTTAAATGCATAAAAGACACCAAAAAAATAAAATGCGTAAAGTAAAATACATAGGATATTGACATAACAATGTAATTTTTTTTACTCACCTATGTTCACAGACCCCTCCCCCCAATCTAGCCACAGGCCACTTGTAGGACCTTAGATCCCAGGTTAAGGACCCCTGAGCTAGTCAAACCTCCTCATTTTACAGATGGGGAAATAGAGGCATGGAGGGGGTAAGTGACTTGTTGCAGGATCATAGGTGCAGAACTGGAAGGAACTCTGAGGTCATCCAGTCTAACCTCCTTTTATAGATGACAAAACTGAAGCCCAGGATATGTTTTTTTTTTTTTAACAGAGAAATACCCGGACCCACAGGTGATGGAAGGAGCCAGCTGAACCACCACGTTCCATCCCATCCCTGAGGTTCTCCCCGCTTCTCCCTGGGGCTTTGTTTTGTTTGTTAGTTTGTTCCAGGCCATGAGTCAGAGCTCTGGGAATCTAAGGGGAAATAGCAGATAAAGAAGACAGACCAAGCATAAGTGTCTTGTTATGTATCCTTTCAGCTCAGCCCCAAACTACAGAAGCATCACAAGACCATGATGGACCAACGGTGGGTTTTGTCACAGCCCTTTCTCACTTCTTGCATTTCTCCACATTTCATGTCTCTTATCCCAATCCCCTTTCCTCCTTACCTTCTCTGTATCATTTTTGGTCTTTCCTCTAACTCCCACTTCTAGGGCTTAGGGCCAGAATAGTACATTTCAAGGCTCTGGCCAAAATCTTGCTAGACCAAGCTGACTTACTGTCTAGGTCAGAAACCAGCAATGGGCCTAGAGTTAGGAAGACCCAAGTTCAAATCCAGCCTCAGATACTTATTGGCTGTGTGACCCTGGGCAAGTCATTTAACCTTTGTTTGCCTTAGGTTCCTCAACTATGAGCGAGGATAATAATACCTCTCAGGGTTGTTGTGAGGATTAAATGAGATAATATTTGTAAAGAGTTTAGCACAGTGCCTGGCACATGTTTGTTCAGTCCTCTGAGTCGTGTCTGACTCTTTGTGACCCTCTTTTGGGGTTTTCTTAGCAAAGATATTGGAGTGGTCTGCCATTTCCCTCTCCAGCTCGTTTCACAGATGAGAAACAGAGGCAAACAGGGTGACTTGCCCAGGGTCACACAGCTAGTAAGTGTCTGAGGCCAGATTTGCACTCAAGATGAGTCTTCCTGTCTCTAGGTCTGGTACTCTATGCACTGTGTCACCTAACAAATGCTTGTTACTTGTCATCCCCTAGAAATTTTAATCCTTTTATCTTCACAACTTCCACTCTGGGGCCCAGTAGCCTCATTAATGGCCATCTCATCTAGGCTACCATTTCGACAGATACAGTCATATATATCTTCATTTCCCCACCCATCCTCTCACCCGAAGGGTTATACCAAGCTACTCTCCTGTGGCCTCACTCACCATCGCTGGAACATTCCAGATTGAAATGCCACTCCTTGGCCCCTAGACTCCTAGCTTATGTTATCTCCTCCTATCAGAATGTAAGCTCATCGAGGACAAGGATTGTCTTTCCTTTTGTACTTGTGTCCCTGGCACTTGGCGTAGTATTGATACATGGTATTTCCTTTGCAAATGGTCTTTCATTCATTTATTCACTCCTTCATACTTATGAGCGGAGAAGCCCAAACACCTTCTTTTGCATCATTTCATGCACTAAAGAAATGGCTCAAGTTTTCAAAGGTAATAACTGTCTTCAAAAAATCGTACTTTGACATTTCTTTGTTTTCTACAGGGACCAGATTTTTCCACAAATCGCTACTGACTGAGACTTTTAATTAGACATTCCCAGAATGCCTGCAAAATATTGCAAAAATGTTTTGGACCATGTGTTATAGCAGAGAGACTTGCCACATGTCAGATAAAGGAAGTGTCAGGAATGTTAGCAAGATTTTTGACAATTCTGGGTAGATCTCCCTGTGTGAACTTTCAGTACCGTAAGCAGAGCCTGGCCCTTGTAGTTACTAAGTTAGATAGACCTAAAACATTTACCGACATCTTAAGGCCACTCCACAGTAATATCTTTGGTCATTGTGTTAGAGTGGATGGTCTCCATCAATTAATAATTTTACTGATGAGGAAACAGAGGCTAGGAAGTGCTCAGTGATTTGCCCAGGGTCACACAACTAGTACTACGAAGCCTTCCAGGAAGGCTTGGTAGGACTTTCCAGGTTTTGTGTTCCCTGGGAATAGACTTAGAGTACCCACTTAAAATACTCAAAGTCACCGCCATGTCACAATAAGGCATCATAATACACTTTGGAGGGAGGGTTGCCCTAATTGATCTCAAGAAACCATTTCAAGCACTGTCTCTGTGGGGAAACATCTGATACTCATGTCCTCCTATTTCATTGGGGCCCTCCACCTCTTTTTCACAGGCCTTCCCATTCTTCCAGGCAGTGAATGCTGGGACTTCTCTTCTAGTCCCAAATTACTGGTAGCAGTTTTACAGATTGAGACAGGGGAAGGAGGGAGTGTGTGAAGTTTCCACCTGGGAAAGCGGATTTTGGTGTGCCGGGGTTTAGAAAATTAAGGCGTCATGACTTTTGCCAGTGTAAGTCATAGAAGGTACCTCTCAATTGTTAACTGGCTCCTCAGCAGCCACTACCCACCCCCTTTCTTTTCTTCTTCAAGCCCCAAGGATTGACCTTCCTTTTTGGCATTCAAAGCCCTTCATCACCTGGCCACTCCTTCCTTTCCAGCCTCCATCACCTTGCCCCTTCCATATATTCTTCGATCCAGAGGCACTGACCCCCTTGCTGTCCCTCACATTAAATACTCCCATCTCCCCTCTTCAGGCATTTTTCTGCCTGTGCTGGAATTCTGCCTGGAACACTCTCCCTCCTCATCTCTGCCTCATGGCTTCCTTCAAGTCTCAGCTAAAATCCCACCTTCTTCAAGAAGGTTTTCTGTCCCACTTCCCCTTAATGCTAGTGCCTTTCTTTTGAGATAATCTCACGTTTGTCTTGCATATATTTTAAGTTTTTATGTAGTTGTTTACTTCTTGTCCACCCCTACCCCCATTAGATTGTGAGTTCCTTGAGAGCAGGGACTGTTTTTTTGCCTTTCTTTGTATCCCCAGCTCTTAGCTTTACATATGAAGGCACTTAGTAAATGCTCATTAATTTGATTTACTTGACTTGCCTTGACTTTCTGCTTCCTTTTCAATGGCCAAGGGTTAAAATCTGGGGTTTTGTGAGATTCAAATTAGATAATGGATGTAAAGCATGTAAACCTTAAAGTGCTATATAAACGTCAGTTATCATTATCCTTATCATTATTATCATTATTATTATTATTATCTTACAGTTACCAGATCTCCAGTCTGGTCATAACTTCATTCTCTGCATCTTCTATTGTTTACAGATAAATACATGGGTGTACTAGTACATATTTAACAACACACACTTTAAAAGTTTAATCTGCATTATTATACTTTCTTAAGTCCAGAAAATCAATAAAACAATAAATGAAGTCCTGATTTGTGGAATGAAATGTTCACACTGGAAATTGAATAACTGTGGAGCAGGGTTAACTGGAGCTGGCTCCAGCACACCCCTAGTGGAAAAGCTCCTTTCCCCCTTTTTTCTCTACCCACTCATCCACATTGGAGAACTGAAAAAATTTACAGTTTGAGAACTTGGTTACCCTGAAACTCAGATCTTTTTAATAGTTATTGGGCAAATAAGCATTACCTGGTTCATAACCTGGTCTTAAGAGATTGAAGATTGAGAAGCATCTGCAATCATTATCAGTAGGTAGGGTGAAATCTTGGACCCTCAACTGAGAGAAAAGTCCAAAGAAAAGTCTAGTTCAAAGGTAGGGGTTTCTAACTTTTGTATTATGGATTCCTTTGGTCGTCTGTTGAAGCCTGTGGATTCCTCCTCAGAGTAATGTTTTTAAATGAATAAAATAAAATACACATGATTACAAAGGAAACCAACTATTTTGAAATGCATTTGTCAAAATATTTTTTTAAATAAACAGTTCATGGAACCCAGGTTAAGAGCCATGGTCTAAAGACTTTAACTAGTTGGTGGCAACCTCTTTTTTCTTGGAAAAAAAGACTGAGGATCTTCTGCTGGGGATACCAGGGACCTCAGTGGCCAACACTTTGAAGGGACAAGACAGTGGAGGCTTATTGTTAGTCGTAGGACAAGAATTTTCTGCCTTTTCTAAAAGAGCTAGAAAAAGCCCACAGCCATTAAGGAAGCATGAAAACCGAGAAAGACATAGCCAAGGATTTCAGCTGAGTTAGACATTAGATTAAGCCAAGTAACAACTGACAAAAATGAGAGCTGAGTAAGCACTAGGAGAAACCACAAGTTGGGTCAAGTGGAGATGAGATAATTAGCAGCAATCGTGTCTGGTAGGAGCAATGTGACATCCTGAGAACAAAGCAACATCAGAGGCATCAGTTGCTTCTCCATATATATGCCCTGGTACCATGTGCTCCTTAACTATCTACTTTCCCTCTTTGTTCCCCATGGGGTTGACTCTTCCCACTAGAGCTCTGTATAAGGAAGAGTCTGGCCAGGTTTATGAAGGAAGTGCTTTGTTGCTATTTTTATTTCATGCCATTTCGTTAAATGACTTTTCTTTGATCTGATTGTATCTTCTGGTTTACTATTAAAGGTAAACACGCTAGTGGGGACTTGTGAGCAATAGTTATAGGGAATGAAAACCTATAGAGAACCTTAAACTTGGAGCAGCATATGAAAGTTGCGGGGTGCTCTACACTAATAATAACCCACATTTCAGTAGTACTTTGGGATTTTTGGAGTGGTGTCCATACAGTAGCCCTATTTGGTAGTTAATGAAAATATTATTGTTAACATGCATGGCTCACATAGAGAAATTTAAAGGGGGTGCGCCTATAGATATGGGACCGGAGAAGAACACAACTGCCGCATAGTCTCCATTTTGCAGATGTGGAATGAGGATCAGAAAGGTTTTAGTAATTTGCCTAAGGTCCCAAAACCAGCACATATCAGAGGCTGATATATTATCATCAGATTCCAACACTAGTGCATTTTTCCTTATATCATATTGCCTTTGAGTATTCCAAAGAACGATTCATGTACTTTTCAGAAGAAAAGCAAACCTGGAATACCCTATAGATCTTAAAAGTCAGTCAGCCAATAAGCACTTATTAAGCACCTACTGTATACCAGGCACTATGCTAAGCACTATGCCAGGAGCTGGGGGAGGGGGAGGACTCTGGGAGAAAGAAGACAATAGAAAAAAGAAGAGAATGAAGGAAAGGTCGTGTGGGGGGAAGGTCAAACAAGGATGCTTCCAGAGGAGAGCTGCTCTGGGCCTTGATGATTTAAGATTAATGGGAGGGGAATGTGCCTTTCTTTATCCCTAGCACTTAATTCAGTGCCTGGAATGTAGTAGGTGTTTAATAAATGTTTATTGACTCTGTATATGTGTGTGTGCGTGAGTGTATATGCATACACACACACATATATAATGTCAATAAGAATCATATATATTCTATTATATAGAAACTATAATAATAATAATGCTAGCTAACATTTATATAACTGTTACTATGTGCCAAGCACTTCGCTAAGTACTTTATAATTATTATCTCATTTGATCCTCACAATAACCCTGGGAGGTAGGTGCTATTATCATGCCCATTTTACAGAAGAGGAAACTGAAGCAAACAGAGATTAGGTGACTTGCCAGGGTCACACAGCAAGTAAGTGTCTGAAGCTGGATTTGAACTCAGCTCCAGGCCTGGTGTTCTATCTATTGTGCCACCTAGACCAGAATTATGTACATATTTGTTGCTTTAAACACTTTTCCAATTTAGCTTTACTTTTGGGATGCTAGTAAATTTCAACAAATTTATTCACAGCCTTCTCCTTGATAGTTCTATACCTAAAGTGTCTTAGATGGAGGGGAATAAGGTATTTATATGTATTGCCTTCACCTCTTGGTTCAGTTTGACCTATAGATTTTAGCTTAAAACTTTCATTTGCTATCTTTCCCTAGTGTATATTAAGAATTTTATACTTGTCAAATCCAAGTGACATTTGGAGAAAGATACCATGAGATAAAGGAACTGTTTGATGTATTTTTCATATAGCGTGATGTCAACTGTGCATATCAAGAATCAGAATAATAATAATGGCTACCATTTATATAGTGCTTACTATGAGCCAGGCACTGTGCTAAGCGCTTTATTATTATTTCACTTGATACAATAACCTTGGGAAGAAAGTGCTATTATTCTCATTTTATAGATAAGGAAACAGATTAAGTGACTTACCCAGAGTCACACAGCTAGTGAGTCTCAGGGGCCAAATTTGAACTCAGATCTTCCTGACTCCAGAACTGGCATCATCTAGCTGCCTCCCAAGGGGCAATCCTGGGAAGTAGCAAGCCAAAGAGGGAGATCAAGCGTATGATCATAGAATTTAGATTTAGGAGTGAAAGAATTTAGAGACCATCTCACCAAACCCTCTCATTTTACAGATTTGAGGAAAATGAAGTTCAGGGAGGTTGTGACTTACCCAGGTTCACAAAGCCAGCGTCTGAAAGTGGATTTGAGCCCAGGTCTTTCCTACTTCAAATCCAACACCCTAATTACTGCATGCTACATAAAATTTAAAGGCATTTCAACCACCTAATTTTACAGATGAGGAAACTGAGATATGGAGAGTTTACCTGACTTGCCTATGATCACATCATTTGTAAATGTTAGAGATGGGAGGGACAGCTAGGTGGCACAGTGGTTAGAGCAGCGATCCTGGATTCAGGAGGACCTGAGTTCAAATCCTGCATCAGACACATAACACTCACTAGCTGTGTGACTCTGGGCAAGTCACTTAACCCCAATTGCCTCACCCAAATAAAATAAAACAATGTTAGAGATGGAATTTGAACCCTGGTCTTCCTGACTTGAAATCCAGCATCCTATCCACTCCACCATGCTACTCTAAAATGTCAGCACATCCTTCAGGCTTGAATCACACTAGCAACCTAGGAGAAGGGACAAATGAGATTCTCCTAATCAGTAGCAGTAGGAAGGTCACTGGATTTCCTACGGCTGGGGTTTCTGATCAGGGTTGTACATAAAAGATGTTGGGAAGTTGAGGGTTGTCTATAAATTAAAAACAAATATACACTGATGTTTCAGAACTTTAAGTGAATTAATACAAGAGGAATCCTGAACCTTCAAGCCAAGAGCAATTATAGTTGATGATGATGATGATGATGGTGGTGGTGGTAGTGGTGGTGGTGGTAATGATGATGATGTTAGAAACCATATTATTTTATTTTGGAAAACTGGTGGGTTTAAAGTTTATATTTCATAAGCACTGACCTTTGCTATTGGTCAACAAAAAATGTCGTTTCATTCACATATCCATCATTCTCGAGCATTATATACACACTTCAAAATTGTTTATAAGCAGCTCTTTTGTGAAGCAGGTCTCTGCATAGGTGGCCCCAAATGTCTGTTCTGGGAAATAAACTTAGGTGGTGCCTTAGATTTCTCCCTCAAAAGAGGTCACATTTGTCATTGCTAGTTGCATTTGTATAGTTGATCTGTGAGTTTCCCCTCTTGTGCACATTAAATTGCTGCTTTTTCTCATGGTATTTTTCTCCAAATGTCACATGGATTTGATAAGTATAAAATTCTTAACATACAACTGGATAAAAATAAATGAAAGTTTTGAGCTAGAATCTATAGGTCAAATTGAACCACTGGATGAAGGCAACACACATAAATACCCCAAAATACATATAAATGACATTCAGATTCAGTTGTAAAATTAGCAGAGAAGGAGTGAGGGACAAACAAGAAAATTACCCTGGGGAACAATGTAGAAGGGATACAAAAAAGGCAAATAATAATGACAAAAGATTAGAGTACTTCAGAATTCATCAAACACTTTATTATCTAATTTGAGTCTTATAACAACACCGTGAAATACAGATGTTGGCATCTCCATTTTATAGGTAAGAAAAAGTGAGTCACTTCACATTTCCAGGTCTCAGTTCCCTCCTGTATAAAGCCAAGGGGTGGACTAGATGACATGACTTCTTAAGTCCTTTTGTGCCTTAAATCTATGACCCTACTCTGGTCATCACTGAAGGCAACCTCAGAAGTGGGGCAGCGCACGGGATGTAGAACACGGATCAGGCTAGACAGAAAACATCAGAGGATTCTAGGACTCTGGCTCTGGAAGCTAAGGTAGGAAGGTTTGTTACTAGAGACTAGGCAGAGTGATATGGATGAGGAGTGGTCAGGCAAAAGAGTGGGAAGAGATTAGGTAGCCAGCTAGCAATTAACAATCATTCAGTGCCTACTATGGCCACCATCCTCTTGACTCTTCACTCAAAAAGTGACTCAACACATCCAACTTATTGTCAAATCTTGTCATTTCTACCTCCCCCAAATCAGCTTTCATCCTTGTTCAGACCCTCACTACCTCTCACCTGGACTACTGCAATAGCCTTCTAATTGGCCTCCTTGCCTCAAACATCTCTGCTGCCCAATCCATCCTCCACTCAGCTGCCAAGGGGATTGTCCTGAAGCACAGGTCTGACCAGGCTCCCTGTCACCTCCAGGATTAACTATAAAATCCCTACATGGCTTCCTTCAAGACTCAGTTCAAATCCCACCTTTTGAAGGAGGTCTTTGCTCCTCCTCCATACCCTGCCCCAGTGACTTCCCTTCAGAGATTACCATTTACCATTTATTTTGTATTTTCAGATAGATTTTGTATGTACATAATTCTTTGTATCTTGTCCCCCTACCCCCATTAGAACATGAATTCCTTGGGAACAAGAAACACAGAACCAGTTCTTTTCTGCCTCCTACTGTGTCCCCAGTACTTAGCATAGGTGGCACTTTATAAATGCATGTTACCTATCATGTTCCAGTCACTATTTTTCTGGGTTTTAAAAAATTTTTTCCATTTTATTTTAGGTGAAAATTGTTGGTTAAGACAGTTTAAGTCAATGTGGGACAGTGGATAGAGCCAGCTTTGAGGCCAGAAAGACCTGGGTTCAAGTCTCACCTGTGACACACATTGCTCATGTGACTCTGCACTTCTTGGTATTCTAGGCACATCATAGGACTATAAATTGCAGAGAATGTGTAGATTTGCATTGCTAGAGGGAGTTTCCTTACCTGGGAGTTCCTTATACCAATGACATTACCTGGATGGTCTCCAAACCTGTCTCAGTGTCCCTATTCCTCTCCCTTCATCTGCCCCCTTCAACCCTTTCCTTCCCCACAACTCAAATCAGGCACCAGATTGAAAAAAAAAGCCAAATCGAGTTTACCAAAGAGATCACAGGATTTGTAGTCATCTCTAATCCAGCACATCTGTGCATCATCATGACAATGGCTTTACCAAAACATTATCCCAATCCAGAAGAGTCAACTGTCTCAAAACAATCCTGCATATAGGAAAGAATAATGGGTAATGTCTATGTTATAGTTTTTGAGAAGTCTCCGTTTGCAAATAGATTGATCAGGGCTATCCATATATGCAGTTTAATGAGCCCATATTAAGGTGGTACTGCTTAAAATGAAAGAAAGCTTTTTATCATTTGCTAGGTTTCATAAACTTGTAATTAAGATTTTGCATTTCATATTTTTTTATTCAGAATCGTAGGATTGTAGATTTAGAAATGGAAGGGGCTCAGATTCTTATAATCTAGTCATTTCTCAGATTCTTATAATCTAGTCAATAGCTCACTAATGTTCAGACTCCTTAAGAGTCTGTCCAACATGACAGATATTCTAATAAACCTTGTCTGTGGATGAAAAAAGGCTTAGGTTGAATTCTTTTGGGCAGGACCCATGTGTTGTGACTTTGGCTTTCCAGCACCCCTAAACCTCAACATTTTGGTGGCCTATATAGGGAAATTGCCTAACACCAAGTTCCTTCTCCAGCCAAGACTGGAAGGTGTGTATGTCTCCCCCCCTTCTTTATTGCCCTGCAGTTGAGGTCACTCTTCAACCACCTAGGAAGGCTTGGAGGTGCTTTTTGGGCAGACGATCATGAGACTGTCTTGCACTCGCCTGATGCCCTCAGCTCTTGGTCCACTGGTTTGGTTTGAGGCCATGGACCTGGGTACACCTTCCGCAGCATGGAGGACAAGGACGGACTCCCTATCTGAAAGCACGTGCCCAATTCTGTCAATTCTTTCAGCTCTAGGGAATTGGGAAAAACTGCAGGTGCTTTTTGGTTCCCTGAGGCTTACCTACTCCCTTCCCTCTACACCCCTGAATCCTCCTTCATGGAGGGTACAGGGAAAAGTTAAAACAGCTAAAAACATCTTAGCAGATTCTGGAAGTTTTGTGATAGATCATTAAGGAGTTTTGAAGCTCCTCCTTACAACCCTGGTTACTCCCTTCCCTTGAGTCAAGAGGGTATCTGTTAACCCCTCTCATAGGAGAAGAGAGTTTCACCCTGTCCCCTTCACTTTTGATTTCACTCTCCCTCACCTGGGGAAAGGAAGGAGTGGGGAGGGGCAGCAGCTACTGAATGGGCCCCACTGGCAATGGCCTTGGGCCCTAGGGTAACCTTTGCCTCCAAGCATCATCCAGGTTCAGCACATCCTGCTCAAGGTAAAGAAGCTAGCCTCTGAACTTGGGTAAGCACGCTTTTTTAAAGTTGTAGTTTTAACTGTTAATGATGAGATGTTGGTTCTCTGTGTAAAAATAATTTGGAAATGCATTGAACAAAACTGAAGTCACCTGATTGGTAATGGGTTTGTTTCAAGTTTCAAATTGGTGAACTTTTTGTATCAGTTACGTCAAGCAACTTTTCGTAATTTGACTACCGCTAAAATAATTTGGCTATTGCTGGTTATTGTTTTAATGTGTAAACTTGCTAAAAAGCTTGTTTGGGTTTTTATCTTGCTGAGAATTTGTAAGTATATAGTAATAATCTCTAATGATTGGTTTTTCACACCAAGACAAATTTAAGTTTGAGATATAAATCCTGCAAAGGTTTTTCCCAAATTGTGATTAGTGAAACTTGCCGTTTTAGGTAAAAGCTCATAGGATTTAATTTTGAGTTGTCTGATGGATCACAATTTATAGATAATCAATAATCCATCATCTGAGAGAAATGCCACAAGCTACTCAGAGAATGTGATACTGGTGGGAAGTCAGCATTAGGAAAAGCTGAGAGGACAATTGTAACCTCAGTCTAAGATCTGATCCTCCTGGTTCAGTTTCCCCATCATGTTCCTTTGAAAAGGAATGTTACCCACCTGACTATTCCTGAGTCTGGCTATGGGATGGATTTGATACTGCGTGGTTGTGCTGAGGTTTAGGGGTTTAGGGGTGCTGGAACCCCAAAATCACAACATGTAGATTCTACTTGAAAGAATTCAATCCAAGCCTTTCAGCCAAAGGCAAGGTTTATTAGAACATCTGTCATATTGGGCAGACTCTTAAGTAGTATGGGTATTTGGGGGGTGGAGCAAAGATGGCAGAGGGAAAGCAGTGACTTGCTTGAGCTCTCCCCCCAAACCCTTCCAAATACCTATAAAAAATGTCTCTAAACAAATTGTAAAGTGGCAGAAACCACAAAAAGACAAAGGGAAACAAATTTCCAGCCAAAGACAGCCCAGATGGTTGATCGGAAAGGTATATTGCACCGGGTGGGGAGAGAGGCGGGGAGAGGAGCGCAGTTCGGCATGGGCGCGCAGGCCACAGCCACCCTGGAGCAGGCCTCAGAGGACTGAATCGTGGGCAGCTGTGGCGGTTTCCAGACTTCTCAACCCACAAACAACAAAGACAACTTGGAAGGTCAGTGGGAAAAGTCTGTGACTGTGGTGAGAGAGGAACTAGGTCTCAGCCACAAGTCTCGAGCACAGTCTGGGGCCACGGCTGTTTCCTCAGCTTCTGGCCCACAGACTGGGGGGGAATCAAGTGGCTGATCAGAGGGATATTGCAGGGTTCTCTTTGCCAGTGCTGAGGCAGGAATCTCTTGCTTTACTGGTGCTTGGATCTGGTCACAGTTCTGAGGGGCGGTCCTGGGGCAAGGAGGAAAGCTGGTGTAGTGGAGCTTGCTGTGGCGGTGGAGAGAAAACACCTCGCCACTTATCATAGCACCTTGGAAGAACTGAAAATTTTCAGATCCCTAGAAGTATCTCTGAAAATAGCTGTACAAACCCCTGAAGCTTGGGACAGTACATTCTCCACATTGGAAGCAGACTTTTACCTTAACAAAGAGTTTAAAACTCAAGTAATTGGCCAGGATCATTAGTAAGCAGCTCAAAAAGAGTCAGACTATATTATCTTACTTTGGTGACAAAGAAGATCAAAACATACAAACGGAAGAAGACAACAAAGCCAAAGCTCCTACATCCAAAGCCTCCAAGAAAAATATGAATCAGGCCCAGGCCTTGGAAGAGCTCAAAAGGAATTTTGAGAAGCAAGTAAGAGAAGTAGAGGAAAAACTGGGAAGAGAAATGAGAGTGATGCAAGAAAATCATGAAAAACAAGTCAACAGCTTGCTAAAGGAGACCCAAAAATATACTGAAGAAAATAACACCTTAAAAAATAGCCTAACCCAAATGGCAAAACAGGTTGAAAAAGCCAATGAGGAGAAGAATGCCCTAAAAAGCAAAATTGGTCAAATGGAAAAGGAAGTCCAAAAGATTACTGAAGAAAATACTTCCTTAAAAATTAGAATAGAGCAATTGGAAGCTAGTGATTTTATGAGAAATCAAGACACTGTAAAACAAATCCAAAAGAATGAAAAACTAGAAAACAATGTGAAACAGCTCATTGGAAAAACAACTGACCTGGAAAATAGATCCAGGAGAGAGAATTTAAAAATTATTGGACTATCTGAAAGCCATGATCAAAAAAAGAGCCTAGACATCATCTTTCAAGAAATTATCAAGGAAAACTGTCCTGATATTTTAGAACCAGAGGGCAAAATAGAAATTGAAAGAATCCACCGATCTCCTCCTGAAAGAGATCCCCAAAGGAAAACTCCTAGGAATATTGTAGCCAAATTCCAGAGTTCCCAGGTCAAGGAGAAAATATTACAAGCAGTCAGAAAGAAACAATTCAAGTATTGTGGAAACACAATCAGAATAACACAAGATTTAGCTGATTCTACATTAAGGGACCGGAGGGCATGGAATATAATATTCCGGAGGGCAAAGGAGATAGGATTACAACCAAGAATCACCTACCCAGCAAAACTGAGTATAAGTGGGGGGGAAATGGTAATTCAGTGAAATAGAGGACTTTCAAGCATTCTTGATGAAAAGACCAAAGCTGAATAGAAAATTTGATTTTCAAATACAAGACTCAAGTGGAACATGAAGAGGTAAACAGGAAAGAGAAAATCATAACAGACTTATTTTTTTTTTGCTTTTTTTTTTAGGCAATTGGGGTTAAGTGACTTGCCCAGGGCTACACAGCTAGTAATTGTCAAGCATTTGGTCTGAGGCCAGATTTGAACTCAGGTCATCCTGACTTCAGGGCCAATGCTCTATCCATTGCATCACCTAGCTGCCCCCATAAGAAACTTATTAAGGTTGAACTGTTTACATTCCTGCATGGAAAGATGATATTTGTAACTCATGAGACCTTTGTCAGTATTAGAGTAGTTGGAGGGGGAAAAATTATATGTACGTATATATAGATATAGATAGATAGATAGATAGATAGATAGATAGATAGATAGATAGATA
>NW_020954577.1:28983168-29173575 GCF_900497805.2 Vombatus ursinus
ATAGATAGATAGATAGATAGATAGATAGATAGATAGATAGATAGATAGATAGATAGATAGATAGATAGATAGATAGATGGCACAGGGTGAGTTGAAAATGAAGGGGTCATATCTGGAGAATAAAATTAAGGGGAGAGAGAGGATTATACTAGGAGAAGGAGAAAGGGAGAGGTAGAATGGGGTAAATTATCTCACAAAAAAAAAACAGAAAAGAAAAGGCTCTTACAGTGGAGGGGAAATGGGGCAAGGTGAGAGGGAATGACTGAATCTTATTCTCATAGGATTTGACTTAAGGAGGGAACAACATACACACTCAATTGGGTATGGAAATCTGTCTTACCCTACAGGAAAATAGTGGGGGAAGGGGACAAGAGAGTAGGGGAATGACAGAGAGGAGGGCAGATTGGGAAAGGGGGTAATCAGAAGCAAATACTTCTGAGGAGGGACAGGGTCAAAAGAAAGAATAGAATAAATGGGGGGAGTGGGATAGGATTAAGGGAAATAGAGTTAGTTTTTCACAGCATGTCTACTGTGGAAGTGTTTTGCATAACTGCACATATATAACCTATATTTAGTTGCTTGCCTTATTGATGAGGGTGGGTGGGGAGGGAGGAAGGGAGAAAATTTGGAACCCAAAGTTTTAAAACCACATGTTTAAAAAAAATGTTTTCACTTGCAACTGGGAAATAAGAAATGCAGGAAATGGGGTACAGAAATCCATCCTGCCCTACAGGAAAATTGAAGGGGAAGGGGATAAGAGAAGGGGGCGAGAGATAGAAGGGAAGGCAGACTAGGGGAAAGAATGCATGCCATCTTGGGGTGGGGGGAGGGGTGAGATGGGGTGAAAATCTGGAACTCAAAATCTTGTGGAAGTAAATGTTGAAAACAAAAAAATAAATAAAAATTACCATTAAAAAAAAAGAGTACGAACATTAGTGAGCAAATTGGCTAGGTTGTAAGAATCTGAGCATTTGGCTAAATTGTAAGAATATGAGCAGTGGCTAGATTTTAAGAATCTGAGCACCTTAATTGGGACAAGATGGACCTTATATACAGAAAGACTGTGGGAGGGATCTAGGAGTGGCCAAGTAGTTTGGGGTGACTGGAGGAGGGGTCTAAGGAAGATCTGAATGGGAGTGACCAGTAAGCTGGGGTGAACAGAACACCTGGGACCTAAACCTCATGGCCAAGGGAGAATGGAGCCAAGCTGGGATTAAGGGTGGGAAATGACCAGAGTCCATAGGGAGGTAAGACAATGGAGGGCTAGGCTAGGTTAAGGGTAACAGAATTGGGAGATTGGGTGCAGCCACAAGGAAAGGCCAGTTGATGGGATTATAGCCTCAGGCAAACACCAGAGATTTGGCCATGTGGGAAAGTCCAGGGTTTTTCCTTTTTGGAGTCTAGCTCCCATCATCATCAGTTGGAAAACTGAATTATTTGAATCCAAACAGAGCTAAGGATGTTTTATCCTGTCATATCTGGATCCTGCAGTCTTTTCTGTCAGATTTGTGTCTTCCAGAGTATAGGCCATTCACCTACAGTTGGTAGCAAACAGCAGGTACCAGCCAATTTGTTCCCTGGATACAGCCTATGCTCTGTTCCAGTCTACCTACTCTTTGGGAACCCCTTGAGGCAGATATACCTTTACACCCCTTGCCAGCAGGAAGCAGTTTCAGAAGCCAAGATCTTCACCCCTTACCCCAAAAGAATTTGGGTCCCATTTGTTTGAGGGGGGAATGATAGGGTTGGGATCTGGACCCCAGAAAGGAAAAACCCTGGACTTTCCCAAATGGCCAGATCTCTAGCAGTCTCCTAAGGCCATAATCCCATCAACTGGCCTTTCATTGTCCTTACACCTAATCTCCCAATTCTGTTACCCTTAACCTAGCCTAGCCTTTCATTTTCTTCCCTCCCTATGGCCCCATGCCACTTCCCACCCTTAATCCTAGCTAGGCTCCATTCTCCCTTGGCTACATGGTCCATATCCCTGGCATTCTATTACCTCACCATCCCCAGTAGACTACTTGGCCACTCCTAGATCCCTCCCACAGTCTTTCTGTATATAAGGTCCATCTTGTCTCCATTAAAGTGCTCAGATTCTTTAAAAAAAAGAAAGAAAGAAAGAAAGAAAGAAAAGAAATGGAAGGGACATGGAAGATGAGAAATTGAGGCCCAGAATGGTTAAATAACTTGCCCAGGGACAGATCTAGAAAGTGATAGGCCAGAGATTTGAATTCCCATGACTCTTTCTTTTCTGCATGTTTAAAATCCAAGACATTATTTTCCTTCTCATTTTTGCTTGATTCCCACCCTCCATTTCCAATTTTCCTACTCATGTTCATGGCAGGATGTGCGTAAGGTGGCATGGGTCCAATTTGATACAAGTTCCCAGGATCCATGGGCATAAACAATCTCACTGCGCTTGTGCATCATTAAGTAACCAAGATAATGTAAACATTTGAGTTTAGCCCATGAACAGCCATACTGTGCCTGCTTTATGCTGACACATCATGAGATAACCAAAGTTAATGAAAACTTAGGAGCTTATTGTTGGCATGTTGCCTTCTTTGTCTATTTCTCTACACGTCAAATGAGCACTGGTCAGTGAATGCGGATGTTCCAGGAGCTGATACAGTAAAGGTGGATGCTCCTCCTGCCCCATCTCGCCGGGCTGCCACAAGAACAATTAGGTGGATGCTGTAGCAGCTGAGCTCCCCAATCTCGTCCCAACCTGTCCGCCATCAGGAATAAAATAATATTAACCTCTTATCCTGTCTCCACTGTCATCCTTCATTCTGCCCAGATCCAGTGTGAACCTGCTTAAAGATTGGGGAGCTAAGCTCCTGTCTAACACAGGACAATTCTCACAGTTCCGTAGGCCTGAAACTTTCAGAGTTATATTCTCCTTCTACCTCTGACCTCATTCAAAGAGTTACCAAGTAGTGTTTATAATTGCTGTATAATCTCTAGGAAGAGCAAATGTGGCATGGGTAGGGTCCTGGATTTGGAATAAGGAGATCTGTATTCCAATTCTTCTTATAAACTAGCTGCCTCTCAGATGTTCCACAGGTATTTCACATCCAACATGTTCAAAGCAGAACTCGTGATCTTTTTCCCCCAAACACCCTCTTCTCCACTTTCTTATGACTGTCAAGGGCCCCAGTGGTCCAAAACCTCATCTTTGATTCCCCACTCACACTCCACATATCTAATATGTTGTTGAGTCATCACTTCTACCTTTGCAAAATCTCTTGTATTTGTCCCTTCTCCACTTTTTTTTATTTAAGGCAAGTGGGGTTAAGTAACTTGCCCAGGGTCACATGGCTAGTAAGTATCAAGTGTTTGGTCTGAGGCCGGATTTGAACTCAGGTCCTCCTGACTTCAGGATCGGTGCTCTATCCACTGCACCACCTAGCTGCCCCCCTTCTCCACTTCTTAAGCTTCTACCCTACTTTAGGGGTTCAACACCTCCCACCTGGACTTCTACAATCACCTTCTAATTGGTCTCTTTGCCTCAAGTCTCTCTCCACTCCAATCTATCCTCTGCTCAGCCACCAAAGTGATTTTCTTAAACCACAGATCATGTCTGACTATGTTGTGACCCACCAAGTCTTCCCATCTCCAATAAACTTCAAGGGCTCCCTATTACTTCCACAATCAAATATAAAATCCTCTGTTCAGCATTTAAGGCCCTTTTCAGGGTAGTGTTATAAATTAAGAAAATATCTTCATGTGTGGAATTTCAGGAATTGGAGATTATAAAAGTATTTGGAAAGCATATGAGTGGAGATTAATGGAGAGGGAAATGGAAGTGATATTATCATGGGAGTATACCAGAGACCACTTGCACAGAAGGAAAAAAATGGACAAGGAGTTTAAGAAATAGAACAGAGGCTGGCATGACATGCTAATGATAGAGAATTTTAATTCTCTGGACTGTGCTAGAAGTATTGCTCTGCCAAAAGCAGAGAATCTAGCACATTCTGGGTCTGCCTCAACGATTATTTCATGGTTAAAGAGGGGAAATTTGGCCTTGAATTCAACCAACAAAGAAGAGCTGATAGAGCAAAATAGAAATGATGGCAGCCTTAAGAGGTAAGCGATCGCTCCCTCTTAGAATCCATGAGAAAGGAGAGAAAAGCTGGGCACATCATCTGCTGTGCACCCTAGTTTGGGGAGAGCAGATTTCAGAGTTGTCAGAGAAGGATGTCCTAGCCTAAGATCCTACAGGAAAAGTGGCCCGAGAAGGACATGGTGTTCTTGAGAATGAAATGCTAAAAATGCAAAGAGAAATTATTCCAATGAGGGAGCTATAGAAAGAGATCAGTGTGGATAGACAGAGAACTCAATGATCAACATCAACAATAAATGGAAGCAAGGGCAGGTCCCAGATCATGGAAACAAAAGCATGACCCTGTAAGAAGATCATCCAGAGTGCTAAAGTTCAGTAGTGGCTGGTGCCACAGTTCACAGGGTCAAGCCTGGAGTCGGGAAGACCTGAGCTCAAATCTGGCCTCTGACACTTACCAGCTGTGCGGCCTTGGGTAAATCACCTAACCTCTGTTTGCCTCAGTTTCCTCATATGTAAAAATGGAGATCAGAATCACACCTCCCTCACAGGATTGTTGTGAGGATCAAATAGGTTAATATTTGCAAAAAGTGCTTAATGTAGTGCCTGGCACATAGTAGGTACTTAGTAAATGCTTATTCCTTCCCTTCTCTTCCATTAAAGAGAATGGCCTTTGAGTTAGGGATGAAACACTAATGGTTAATAGAGGGGTAGCATGTGAGCTGTTCCGTAAAGGATGGGTAGAAAATGAAGATGTGACGAAAGGAAGGGAAGTGTTTCAAGCATAGGGGACAATGTGAGCAGACAGATCCATGGAAGAAAGGAAGGAAGAAAGGAAACAAGCGATTATCAAGTGCCAGACATTGTGCCGAGTGCGTTACAAAAGGCGGAAAGGAAGTCTTGGGCCCCAAAACATACCGGGTGCTTTTTCTGGGCACGCCCCGTCTCCCACTTCACTTGTATCTCCGATGGTCCCCAGCCCTTTTCTGGGCATGCTTCCTGTTTGGATCCCTTTGCGGATCCGTGATCTTACTGATGTGGCCTTTACCTCCATGAGTGCCCACGACTGCCCGTCTCCATCTTCTCATCCTGTCTTTGAAACATTACCATGAATTCTCCATAGACAATCTCCCTAAGTGTGCTGGAGTGTGTCTCTCTATAACGTTTAGGCTTTTCTCTCAACCTCCCAAAACAACTGAAAGGTTTTCTTTTTAAAATGTCTTACAACCAAAACTGAATGCTGTGAAATTATAATGGGCCAGCTGGGTCCTAAAGGAGACAAATGAGGAAGCACTTCCCCTGGCTCCTTGCAGAGATGGGGGCTGATGGGCATGCAGCACTGTGTAATAATAGAGTTTCCAGTCGGATGATTAGTTTTGCTGAACTTTCCCCTCCCCCTCACACCTCTTTTTAATTTTTTATTGTAAGGGATGGCTTTATGGGAGGAATATATACTAAGACATACAGGTGTTACAAAAAACAAATAATATCAATAAAAATGATTTAAAATAAAATATTTTCCCCCTTCACCTCACTACCATTGTCTCTTCTCAGTCCAGTGCTCTTTCCCTTATACCATGCTGACATGTGCATCGTTACAATTTGCTACATCCTACTACCATGTGCTATATATCTCTCCATTGTCCTTTGAGGCATCCATCATTTTGATTCTTTAGAGATTGCAGCCTTCTGAGATTCACAGTCAAATGTCACCATGGGAAGAATACTGGTGTTCAAAAGATATTATGTTAGGAATGAGCTTGAGATCAGCAAAATCACATGTAATTTAGCACATGCGATGCAGCGTGCTCCATTTTTACTCTTCATATAGACGCTTAGATCTTTGCTCCTCTTTAGCACCTACTCAAGGTATAAGCGAATGAACTAACTCAGTGAGTTGCCTTTAAAATTGCACATCATGATCTGATACACGATTTTCATCCACTTGGTTTTTCCTCTGTAGATTGATAGGCCTTGTCTATTTGCTGTCCGTCTTTCAGTTTTATCTATTAAGTGTTCTAGTGATGATCTGGCTGGATTAGGTTTCACTCCAAGCTTCCTGCAAACTCTTTTTCCATTGCTTTTTGCTATTTTGTGACGGTAGATTCATAATCTTCATAATCCTAATTTGTTTCATAGCAATGCTTTAAAATGAGCTTGTACTTTAAACCCATGTTACTTTTGCTTCCTCTTGGCAACGAGATCAAATATTTGTTATCCAAGTATATTTCTGGGTTTTAGGGGCCTTCTTGTTATGGTGACTGTTTTATAGTTATCTCTTCCACATTGCAACTTTCCCCATTGAGGTTTCAATATATGGGCATAAGAAATTAAATGGGAATTTGGGGGGAGTTTTGCAGAAGCCACAGACAACACACAGAGACCAGCAGATACCACAGAAAAAAATATTTTTACTTAACATTGACCTACATAAAATCTCTGACCAGATACTTAATCCAAATTTTACAATAACGTACTGTAAACACTTCATAAAAGAAAAAGAAAAAATTCAGACTTCTTCTCTGGTATGAAGGGAGGGCAAAAAATTTTATGTGGTTTCCAGATTGCAGAGGCACCACACCCCCTAACCCCAGTGATATAGAAGGAACAACTGTATATTGGTTAAACTTGTCAATGAAATGGAATGATCAAAACCCATATCTTTACTTTTATCTGCTTCCCACTTCCCTCATAGTTTATTTAAGTAAACTGAGATGGAATTGCTATATTTGCATATGACTTTTCACCTTTCTTCTTTCTTATAATTTAATTTCTTTTTAAAATTTTAAAAATTATTTTATTTAATTAACTATTTGCCAATTACATGTAAAAAATTTTAACAATGTTTTCAAATTAAGTTATAAATTTTCTTTTCTCCACTTCTCTCCCACCTCCTTGAGAAGGCAAGCAATTTGTCATCAATTATATATCTGAAGTCATGCAAGACATACTTACATATTAGCCATGTTGCAAAAGAAAACACAAATACAATAAAAAAAATAAAAATACAGAGAGTTAAAAAACAACCTATACTTCGATGTGCAGTCAGAGTTCATCAGTTTTCTCTCTCTGGAGGTATGTAGTATTTTTTCATCAGGAGTCATTTGGTTTCTGGTTTTGTTTTGTTCCTAGGCAATGGGGTTAAGTGACTTGCCCAGGGTCACACAGCTACAAGTGTGAAGTGTCTGAAGCTGTATTTGAACTCAGGTCCTCCTGACTCCAAGGCCAGAGCTCTATCCACTGCGCCACCTAGCTGCCCCATCATCATGGGTCATTTGGAAATGTTTTGGATCATTGTCTTGATCAGAGTAGCCAAGTCTTTCATAACTGATCACATACAATATTGGTATTACTGTGTACTATGTTCTCCTGGTTCTGTCCATTTCACTTTGCATGAGTTCATATAAGTCTTCCCAGGTTTTTCTGAAACCATGCTGCTCCTCATTTCTTATAGCAAAATAGTATTCCATCACAATCACGTACAGCAACTTGTTCAGTCATTCCCCAATTGATGAGCATCCCCTCCATTTCCAGTTCTTTGCCACTACAAAAAGAGCTGCTATCAATATTTTTGTACAAATAGGTCATTTTTTTCTTTTTCTTTGTTCTCTTTGGGATATAGACCTAGTAGTGGTCAAAGGGTATGCACAGTTTTATATCGCTTTGGGCATAGTTCCAAATTGTTCTCCAAAATGGTTGAATTAGTCCACAACTCTACGAACAGTGCATCAGCATCTCAATTTCTCCACATCCCTACAACATTTGTTGTTTTCCTCTTCTGTCATATTAGTTAATCTGATAGGTGTGAGGTGGTGCCTCACAGTTGTTTTAAAGTGCATTCCTCTAACAAATAGTGATTTAGAGCATTTTTATGACTATTCCTTTTTTCCTGAAAACTGCCTGTTCCTATTCTTTGACCATTTATCAACTGGGGAATGGCTCTTATTTTTTATAAATTTGTCTCAAATCTCTCTCTATTTTTTTTTTTGTTTTTAGGCAATTGAGGTTAAGTGACTTACCCAGGGTCACACAGCTAGTAAGTGGCAAGTGTTTGGTCTCAGGCCAGATTTGAACTCAGGGCTGGTGCTCTATCCACTGCACCACCTAATTGCCCCAATTCTCTATATTTTTGAGAAATAATATCTTTATCAGAGAACCTTGCTATAAAAAATTTCCCCAGTTTGCTATTTTCCTTCTAATTTTAACCACATACGTTTTATTTGTGCAAAAGCTTTTTAATTTCATATAAACAAAATTATCCATTCTATATTCTGTGATCTACTCTCTTGTTTAGTTATAAACTCTTCTTTTATCCATAGATCTGACTAGTGCATTTTTCCATGCTCCCCCCTAATTTACTTATGGTGTCATCCTTTATGTCTAAATCATTTATACATTTTAACCTTATCTTGAGCTACAGTAAGATGTTGGTCTGTGGCTAGTTTCCGCCAAACTGTTTTCTGGTTTTCCCAACAATTTTTATGAAATGTTGAGTCCTTACCCCAAAAGTTTGGATCTTTGGATTTCTAGATTTCTTTGGTCATTTACAACCATATGTTGTGTACTTAATCTATTCCACTGATCTACCACTCTATTACTTAGCCAGTACCAGATTGTTTTGATGATTATCATTTTGTAATATAGTTGGAAATTTGAAACTGCTAGGCCACCTTCCTTCATATTTTTTTCATTGATTCCCTTAATATTTTTGATGTTTTGTTCTTCCAGATAAATTTTGTTACTATTTTTTTTAGCTCTATAAAATAATTATTTGGTAGTTTGATTGGTATGACATTGGATAAATCAATTAATTTAGTTAGAATTGTTATTTTATTATATTGACATGTCTCCAATTGTTTAGAGCTGCCTTTATTTCTATGAAAAGTGTTTTGTAATTGTGTTCATATAATCCCTGGGTTTGCCTTGGCAGGTAGACTCCCAAGTATTTTATGTTGTCTCTCATTATTTTAAATGGAATTTTTCTTTCTGTCTCTTACTGATGGGTTTTGTTGATAGTATATAGAAATGATGATGATTTATGTGGGATTATTTGATATCCTACAACTATGTTGATTTTTTCATCTAGTTTTTCACTTGATTCCCTAGGGTGTTTTAAGTATAGCATCATATTATCTGTAAAGAGTGATAATTTTGTTTCCTCATGGCCTATTTTTATTCCTTCAATTTCTTTTTCTTGGCAAGGCAATGGGGTCAAGTGACTTGCCCAGGGCCACACAGCTAGTAAGTGTTATGTCTCTGAGGCCAGATTTGAACTCAGGTCCTCCTGACTTCAGGGCTGATGCTCTATCCACTGAGCCACCTAGCTGCACCCAATTTCTTTTTCTTGTCTTATTGCTATGGCTACCATTTCTAGAACAATATTGAATAATGGTGGTGATAATGGACGTCTTTGCTTCACTCTTGATCTTATAGGGAAGGCATCAAGTTCATACCCATTACAGATAACATTGTTTTATATAGATATCACTTATCATTTTAAGAAAGGCTCCATTGATTCCTACATTTTTTAGTGTTGTTGTTTTTTTTTTTTTTTAGTAGAAATGGGTGTTGTGTTTTGTCAAATACGGCTTTGATACAAAAAAATTATAGACCAATTTCCTCAATGAATATCAATGCAAAACCATATTTGTGTCATAAAAAGAATTTGGTAGGACTCCTTCTTTACCTATTTTTTCAAATAGTTTGTATAGTATTATAACTAATTGCTCCTTAAATATTTGGTAGAATTCACTTGTAAATCCATGTGGTCCTGGGGGTTTTTTCTTATGCAACTCATTGATGGCATGTTCAATTTCCTTTTCTAAGATAGGGTTAAGTATTCTATTTCTTTTTCTGTTAATCTGGGTAGTGTATGTACTTATAAATATTCATACATTTCACTTAGATCTCCAGTTTTACTGGTATATAATTAGGCAAAATAACTCCCAATAATTGCTTTCATCTTTATGGGTGGTGCATTCACCCTTTTCATGTTTGATACTGATAATTTCGTTTTCTTTCTTTTTTAAATCAAATTAACCAATGGTTTATCTTTTTATAATTTTTTTCTTAAAACAGTTCCTGGTTTTATTTATTAGTTCAATGTTGTTGTTTTTTTACTTTCAATTTTATTACTTTCTCTTTTGATTTTCAGGATTTTTATTTTGGTGTTTAGTTGGGGGTGTGGAATTTGTCCTTTTTCTATTTTTTTTTTTAGTTGCATGCCCAATTCACTGATCTGCTCTTTCTCTCTTTTATTGATGTACGCATTTAGAAATGTAAATTTTTCTCTAAGTACTGCTCTGGCTGCATCCCACAAATTTTGGAATGTTGTCTCATTGTTGTCATTCTCTTTAGTGAAATTATTAATTGTTTCTATGATTTGTTTTTTTACCCACTCATTCTTTAGGATTAGATTGTTTCATTTCCAATCAACTTTTTTGAATAATATTTTATTTTTCCAGTTACACGTAAAGACAATTTTAACATTCATTAAAAATTTTTTTTGAGTTCCAAATTCTCTTCCTCCCTTCTTTCCCCACCCCTTCCCTGAGAGAGCAAACAATTTGATTTAGGTTATACATGTGTAATCATGCAAAACATATTTCCATATTAGTCGTGTTGTTAAAACACAGACCAAAAGAAAACACACAAAAAGTAGAGTGAAAAATAGTCTGCTTCAATCTGCATTCAGACTCTGTCAGTTCTTTCTCTGGAGGTGGATAGCACTTTTCATCAAGAGTCCTTAGGAATTGACTGGGATCATCGTTTTGCTGAGAATCTCTAAGTATTCACAGTTGATAATTGTACGATATTACTGTTACTGGGTATGACGTTCTCTTCGTTCTGCTCAATTCACTTTGCATGAGTTCATAGAAGTCTTTCTGTCTTTGGCTTGAGAACTCCTGAAGCTGCTGCTGTTTCTGTCATCACCACCTACTCCCAATACTGGTTTTTCATTCATGTGGGCTCCTAGCCAGCCACCTCTTTTGTGTCTTTCCAACCACCTACATAGTCTTGGGCTGGAAGAGTGTCTCATTCTGACCTTTTGTCAGCTCTGCCAGTCCAGAATTCAATTTGAGGCATTATTTTAAAGTCGTTTGGAGGGGGATGTTGGGAGAGTTCAGCTGAGCATTTTCTCTACTCTATCATCTTGGTTCCACCCCAACTGATTCCTTATACTTTAATTTCAAACTTTTTTCTAATGTATTCATCATCAGACAGCTCATTCAGAAACGTCTGCTGTGTCAATAACCAGCCATTCATTATTTCTTAAGAAATAGTCACTTTCTTTTTTTTTTTTAATTGGTCATACCATTTGGCATTTGTCACAAGTCCTCTGACTCTTACAGAAAATGTCTGTGGTATATAGGCGTGAAATTTCTTAAGTCTCCAGGCCTTTAGCCTGTTTTATTTCTTAAACCTGAACTATATTCTCTAACATTTTTTCTTTTTCCTATCCTCAACTGTGCCCACCTTTACATTAAGTTATTGCATAACAAGGTAAATGTTGATGTGCCTTGGAGGCTCTTGTCCAATTCAGAGAATTCTCTCGTTCTTCATTCTCTGCCGCACGGATTGGCCCTTTAATCTTTTTGTTTATGCTCATCAAGAGCTCTGCAAGGAGAAATGACTGAGTCACCCAAGAGAGGATGTTTTTGTTACCTATGAGACTTTTTTCTTTGTTATTTCTTTCTTTAGTTATTTATGCCAGTTGGGTGTGGATGTGTGTGTGCTTTTATTTAAGTAAAATCATAGGCTATTAGTCTCAGAGCAGGGACGGTATCTTATAGGTTGTCAAGTCCAAACCCCTCATTTTACTGGTAAAGAAACTCAAGCACAGAGACCTAGTGTCTTTCTCAAGGATCACACAACTAGTCAGTGTCTGAAGCAGTATTTGAACCCAAAATTCTTGACTCCAAGTCCAGAGCCCTCTGGAACCTCCATTTGGGAAAGTATTTTCCCTAGATGTAAGATCACTTACTGTAGCACTTATCATTATTATTATTGTTTGGCTGACCAAATCTTCCTACATACTATATTTTTTTTGTCTAGATCCAAAGGTCATCAATAGACAATAAAAAGAACACAATTGTACAAGAACTCACAACATAGAATAGACAGATGATAAGTCATATCTTGTTTTTAATGTCTTCATCATCTGAAAAAGAAAAAAAATCCTTTTTTTCTAAGTGAATTAGCAATAACCTTAAACATATCACATATCAAATGAATACAATTCTACCCTCTGCCCTTCCTGTGCTTTTTCCCTCTCATAAGGGATATCCAGCAGAGATGTTTTAGACATCCAAATGAGAACTCTAAATGAAGACCCACTGATAAAATGATGCATTAGCAGAAACTCAGGCAAGGTCAATTAAAGCATAAGAGCCAATAATCTTTTGATTTATAAAGACTACCTTTTATAGAGATTTTTGGAGAAAAAAAGACCAGGAAACCAACTCTAGGTTGGCATAAGAAGAAAAGAAATCTGGTTTCTTTTCTAAAGAAAACTGTTAAAACCTATAGTCGTATACATGTATCAGACATATCTCATCAGCGCAAACAAGTATGGAAATCTTCACAACGGGCAAGATGGGTAAAGTAAAACTAGGGCTCTGAAAATGATGTTAAATTTCTTCATAGAGAAATGATAGGATTTTTAAAAATATAATTGATACAAGGAAAATAAAACAGGTATCCACGATGATCTTTTACTTTAGATTCTATCAAGGTGATCACCTCTAATTGCACAATTGTCCGTGCAATTTTGACGGGATAGCTGCAATAAAATTTCTTTGGGCACCAACCTTATGGTCACTTTGCTACTTATTGGTCACCCAACCACCTACCACCTACTGTTCCCCACTTACTCCTGGGGTCTTACCCACTGTCATTATCTCATCATCGGCCTAGCTTTAAAGGCAACAACTTGGTTCTGCTATACACATACCCCTTCTTACTTCCTGGCCCTGTTCCTTCTATGGAATCCCCATATCAAGACTTGCCTATACTAGAAACTACTGGCTACCTAGATCATTGGCACCTACCTATCTGTGTGATATCATCAGTAGGAAATCACTCAGATATTCCTGAGGTAGAGCCCCACCCCCCCATGGAAGTTCTAGACCACTTTAACGCTAGGTACAAGACCATGTCGGACTGCTCCACGTGGAAAAACTGAAAGAGTGATGGAGAACTTGGCATAACATGGGTGTCTGTGGAGGAGGGGCTCCTCTTCCATGATCATTCATCCCTTCTTACTCTTGGTAGCATCAGGATCAACTCACCCAATGCATTTCAACCATTTCACCAATTTCTAGCCTTCCTGCCAGGATGTATTCTGCCCCCATTGCATCCGAATCTTTCAGGGGACAGTTTTACTGCTGAATCCTTGCTCTCTATTTCCTTTTCCCTTTCTTATGCTCTTTCCCCTAAATTTAAGTACCTTGTTTGTTTTTGTTTTTGTTTTTGTTTTCTTGTGAGGCAATTGGGGTTAAGTGACTTGCTCAGGGTCGCACAGCTAGTGAGTCTTATGTGTCTGAGGCCAGATTTGAACTCAGGTCCTCCTGACTACAGGGCCTGTGCTCTATCCATTGCACCACCTAGCTGCCCTCTAAGTACCTTGTTTTATTGGAAGTAAAATTGACCCACAATAAAAGCCTAGGACTCTAAGCATCATTGGCCCGTTCACACTTTGGAAATCACCAAGACCCCTCCCTGAAAGCAACTTACTTTATCATCACTCTAGGTAATCTCTCTTTACATTTATCACTCCTAATTGGTATTTCTCATCTTTTTTCTTTTCTCTTCTCCTTTCTTCCTTTTTTGCTTTTTTGTGATCCCTCTTTTCCTTACATCTCATCTACCTGCTCATTTCCTTTTTTCTTAAATCACTTAGATTCCAATTCTCCCTTTTGACTCTCTTTTTAGCTTCATTCTTTCCTGCACCTCTCTTTTTTCCATTCATTCCTCTCTCATTTTTATTCTCCTCTCTTTCTCTTACCTCCCTCCCTCTCTCTTTCTTTCTCTCTCCTTCTCTCTCTCGCTCTTTCTTATCGTGTCTCTGGAACTAAGCTTTATCCTCTCTTTCCTTTCTTGTTTAGTCGTTTTCAGTCATGCCTGACTCTTTATGATCCTTTTTGGGATTTTCTTGGCAAAGACAATAGAATAGTTTGCCATTTCCTTCTCCAGATCATTTACAGGTGAAGAAATTGAGGCAAACAGTATTAAGTGACTTGCCCAGGGTCACATAGCTAGTAAGTGTCTGAGGTCAGATTTGAACTCGGGTCTTCGTGGCTCCAGGCCTGGCACCCTCTCTATTGAGCCACCTAGCTGCTCCTCTCCTTCCTTACAAAGAAGCTCTTAACTTGAACTGAGAGTCAAGAAACTCAGGCACCTCTGGGCCTTTCCTAATACCACTGGAGATGTGTAGGGTGAGATGAACATCTACATCCCCATAGCAAGACCAACTCTCCAATGGAGACTAGGTTTATTTACACTAGGCTCAGACCTCCAAATTCTAGACACTCTTAGGTATCAGGCCACTCATTCTTCCTCATCTGTCCAAAGCCTAAAAGAGATATACTAGCTTGAGCTACTGGGTTTTTCTTTCCCTTACAGAGGATCCAAATTCTGGACATTGTTAATTACCTTTGTTAGTTTTTTGTTCGTCTTCAATGAAGGTGGTATTTTCTGTTGAACATGGTGCTTCCTGATCATTCATTGCCACTTCCCCGGTAGAAAAGAGACGGTGTAGCTTATGGATCAAGTCAAAAATGTGTTCAGAGTTAACACTGTGATTGCCCTCTAAAATGACCAGGTGCTCTTCAGAATCATATTCATCAGAGAAGTCGCTATTTTCTGCCTCCATCTCATATCTCTTAAAAGGAAGACTAAACAGAGAGAAGGAATGAGGAACACAGGGCATGCATTCAGTCACAGCGGTCAGTGTACATGATTCCTAATGATATAACACGAATCAACCATTGCTGGTCCACAAGGCTAGAAAAGGCTGCCCATTATCCCAAGTCTGTGATTGGAATCAAATGAAATCCAAGAACATTCCAACAGGGAATGGGCCCCTCCCATGTGTCAGGATTTTCCAATGTCAAACCACATTGAATTTTTGTGAGTAGTTGGGCCTATACTTTGCAAAGTAAAGATTCAAAGAAGTTTTCCTGGCAGGTCCAACCTGGTGAAATGCTTCAGTACTATTTTCTAAAATGGCAGCTTCTTGGCAGTTCTGCCATTTTCTTCCCTTTCCCTCGGGCTCTGCCTGTCCTCCACACCACACTGAATAGCTTCAGTGCAGGTAGCAAGCCTTTTGGTCATGGGTGGGTCCAATCCTGCTATTTCACTGGTATTGGATAGATCCTCTCTTCACCAATGCAGATAGGCACCTTCCCATTAACTTAGAGTCTCCAAGAGTTGCTTGTAGTCACTCACAAGCTAGGCGATTTGCCTCCAGGGGCACAGATAGAATGTGGTACAAGTAGGATTTAAGTCTAGATCTTTCTGAGCCCTCTATTATATCACAGCAAGCATTACAGTTATGAAATATTCAAACGAAAACAAACCATTGTAGTTTTAAAAGCAAAAACCCTCAATGGACAGAAAGTATGTTAAAGTAGGAAAAAAAAACAAACTGGCTTTGGAGCCAGTTCACCATCCCATCTCTATCACTAACTATCTCCATGACCTTAGACAAGTCACTTATGTCCTCAATCTGCAAAACATGGAGGATAGGGTTGACTAGACTAAACCTTTTTTTGTATCCTGGACCCCTGTGGCAGTCTGGTGAAGTTTATGGACCCCTTCTCAGAATAATGTGTTTAAATGTATAAAATATAACATGTAGGATTACAAAGGAAATATTGAAATATATTAATAGCAACATTAATAAAATATAAGTTCGTGGACCCTCTTTTAAGAACCTTTGATCCAGATGACCTTTGAGACCCCTTATCTCTAGATCTATAATCCTATGAAGATAAAGATTAAAAAAAGCATTTGGGAAACAACTCTACGTCCTGGAACAAAACCCCTCTTCATTTAGAAGGGTAATCATTTCTCAAAAGCCTTAGTAACACTTTCTCAACTCACAATATGGTGTGTTCTTCCTGAAGTTTCTTTGGGCTAGAAGAGGTCACATTAATACATTTTAGAGCATAATCTGCAGGGGGATATTGGTTGATTGCACCTAAAAAGAGAGAAGAGGATATGATTAGTTTTATATGTGCTATTTCTCAAGTTCCAAAATATTTTTGCAAAACAAATTTGTCTTTTCTTTCACTGGCTTTTGTAAAAAAAAAAATTGTGTTGCTTTCAAAAGCTACTTTCTGTTGTTGTTCTTTGTGACCCCATTTGGGGCTTTCTTGGGGGAAGGTACTGGAGTCATTTGCCATTTCCTTCTTCAGCTCATTTTACAAATGAGGGAACTGAGGCAAATAGAGTTAAGTGACTTGCCCAGGGTCACATAGCTAGTGTCTGAGGCCGGATTTGAACTCATGAAGATGAGTCTTCTTGACTCCAGGTCCGGCGCTCTATCCACTGCCATGCTACCCAGCTGCCTCAAAAGCTACTTTACTAAGTACAATATTAGTGTTAGTACTAACTGGATACCATATTCCCAGTTCTATCATTTATTCTCTGGTGAGTTTGGGAGAAATGCCTTCCCTGTGGGAAGCAGTATGGTTCAATGGAAAAATCACTGATGTTTGGGTCAGAGGACCTAGGTTCACATACTGCTTCTGCTGTTTTCTACTTGGGCACATCACTTTTCCAATCTGGGGCTCAGTTTCTTTATATGTAAAATAATGGGGGTGTGGTTAGACTAGATGACCTCTAAGATTCCTCCTTGGTCCAGATTTATGATACTTTTGCGCATTAGTTTCCTCTTCTATTGAATGTGGGGATTGGAATGAGCTTTTTATGTTCAAAATCCTATGATCTTCTAAGACTGGATTACCTCATGTTGGCAAGAGTCCAGTGGTCATAACCATGGGCAAGACAACATAATTTCAGTCCATGCCCAATTATGCCCAAAATTCATTAATATGATGTTGTCTTACCTCTTAGTGTCTTAGTAGCTCAGTTGCAAAATCATCAGATTTTTTTTTTGAGGGGGACCAGACCTTTGACTTCATAGGTTTAAGGAATTCTGAACATAGAAACTGCCTTTATCAGTAAAGGTCAGCTCTTACTCTTAATTTAGAGTCTTAGAGAGACTTAGAGAGTCTTAGACAATTGACTGGATAATTGAGAGTATAAATGACTTGTCCAGGGTCATGCCAGTACATGTCAGAAGCAGAGTCTTAAACCCAGGCCTTCCTGACTCCAAAGCTGGTTCCTTATCAAATATACCAGTCTGTATCTTGAAAAATCAGACACTTACTAGCTGGGTGACCCTAAGCAAGTCACTTCACCCTGCTTGCCTCAGTTTCCTCATCTGTAAAATAAACTGGAGAAGGAAATGGCAAACCACTACAGTATCCTTGCCAAGAAAACCCCAAAAGGGGTCACAGAGAGTTGAACCCGACTCAAAAAACACCTGAACAACAACAACAAAAATCTTGAAAATTAGTGGGGGGGGGAACAGATTTGGACTCAGTTTTTCTTTTTCATATCTGGGAGTGAGGTTTATGTCTCCTGGACACACAGAGGAAGGAAAACTTCCACTTCACACCATTCCAAAGTCTTAAGGTAGAGCCAGAAGAGGCCGGGTGGAGGCCTGGGAAATGGACCCAGATATAGAATGTAAAGAGTTGTGAGCCCTCTGGAAAATTTCACAAAGCTGGCAAACAGGCTGGAAATTGCTGAAGAGGGACCTACGTTGGCTTTATCCTGATGCAGGCTAAGTGCCCTTTGGGGGCTCAGCAGATGTGCTTGGAAAGGTGAAGCTACTGTCTGCCTTCCCTCCCCCTCCCTCCCCACTTCTGACCCTGCAAATACACATTGAAAACCACTGCATCGTTCTATGAGAAGCAGAAGATGTAGCAAGTGGGATATGAAAACACTTGGCACTCTTTGGCCCCATGTGAGCTCAAGGAGATACAATGGAATTCCACTGTAACCTCATTTTAACACCACAAGGTCACAGATTTAAAGTTAGAAGGGACCCATGGGTCATTAAGTCCAAATCCTTTACTTTTCAGATGAGGAAACTGATGGTGAGAGTTGCCAAAGGTCACACAGGTGAGAAGGGGCAGGGGCAGGATTTAAACCCAGCATCTCTGACATAACCTTCTTTCTACCAAGCTCACCTGCAAAATATAGAGTTTCATATGAAAGAATAATTATTGGAATATCAAAGCATCTCAATAGGGCCAATCCTAAATAATATGAAAGGACCCAATGAAACGACTTCATTCCTAGAAGTGGCTTTATGGATCCTGGATCCAGAGGGCAACGATGTGCCAAGGGCCAGGGTAACAGTCTCCTTCATGGGTTCCTCATTACCTCATTCCTCCCTGGCCCTACGATTCAGCAGTGATGATTTCCAGGAATCTTAGATTACTGAGCTGATCCTTTGACCCTACTCAAAGACATTCAAACCACTTTAAAAGAAAAAGAAGAGAAATATTTAATGACTTACGTCTGACTGAATGGAGAAATGGTTTAATGAACCTCACAATATAGTCAAAGTCAGGTTTATGACTTCTTCCCAGTTGAACCAAGTGATGATCCAGGGGTGGGCTGGCTAGTTCTTCTAGCTCTTTGTCATTATGCGTGGGGCCAAAGGACAACACAAAGATGGCGTAGCCTAGGCACTTGGCTCTCAGAGCTTCTTCCTTTAAGGCTTTTCGGTCCAAATAGTTGGTCTCTCCAGCAGATATCACAAAGATAACTCTGTTTTTTCTGAGGTTGGGTGTCTCTGAGAAGATATTATCGATCGTCCATTTCAGGGCATGGCCAACAAAAGATTCACCATTCAGTGGTTGAAGAGATTCCCACACGTGGCTTTTCATTTGATATACACTATTATAAGTAACTAAATCAAACTCCATGTAGACTGGACATTCTTCTGCATTGGGCATATAGCCCTGGGGGGAGTAGCTCAGAAGGGCTACTCTGTCTCCTACACGAGAGGTCACTGGGTCTGGGGTAATGTATAAGTAGTCTAACACTGAAGATATCAATTCTTTTATTTCCTGAAACTCAGAACTTCCCACATTCCATGAAGAGTCGAGGAGGAAAGCTACATCCATAAAAACATCTTCCAGAGACAGAGTGCCAGATTCCAAAGCGGAGCCTGATTCTTCTTTTCCTCCAAGGTTATCATCTCCTGCAACAGAATTTCTCACATCACTCATTGTAAGTGGGAGAAGGATAAATTCTGAGTTCTCAGAACATCATTGAAGTTCATGACATTAGAACATCATGAAAGAAGCTCATTGATGTTTCAGTGTTGAATGGCTCAAGGGACCTCTGGATAGAAGAAGAGGTAGAGATGGGGGAAGGTCACTGAAAAACGATGTGCCATTTGGTAAGTACATCAACATGAATCTGAATTATGTATGGTGGCTCCAAAGGGAATGGGGCACACATCAGAGTTATCTACATGGGTGGGACACACATACATGCCCACATGCACATATATACACACTTGTGCATATACAGCAAAATGGGAATGGCTCTTGAACCACGCACTTTTTTCTCCAAGTTATGATGAAAATATAACATGGAATTGCCAAAATTTGATAAAGAGCTGGTCCCTCTCCTCTTTGCAAAGATGGGAGACCATAGAACATTGAATGCACTGTCCAGATTGATAAGTTGGTTAGTTTTTCTGAATTACTTTTTTTTCCCTTTTTATTCTTCATTACAAGGGATGGCTAGATGCAGATGGGAAGGACACATCAAGAAATGAACATGGCATAAAATAAGTCACCAATATAATTAGTTTTTTTTTAAAAATGGATACAAAAATTGATTTTCACCCAAATCTTCTTGCTACCGGCTCCTTTCTCTCTTAACCTCTACCTCCTCTTGAATTTCTACCTATCCATTAGAACACAGATCATTCTCCATGACTAGTATTGTGCCAGATGTGTAGGTTACAATGAACAGCTCTCTATAATCCAGAATCTGAGAGTTTATCCATAGAAGGGAACTTGAAGATCATTTTAATCCAACTCCCTTATTGAAGAGAGGAGAAAGCCAAGGCCCAACGAATGATGTCACTTACCTACAGGCAGATAGGCAGAGACAGGTTTCAAATCCAGGTCCACCATCTCCATATCCATTGGTTTGCCTCCTATAAGATACGGATTTTCTGGACAAATGAGTGAATGAAAAACAATTATTAGGCACTTATTATGTGCCAGGTTATGGGCTAAATTCTGGGAATGAAAATGGCAGAATGAAACATTTCTGAGTTTTTGTTCCCCTTAATTAACAATGTTACATATCCAGAAATCATAGGATGTAGACATCTTGGCGAGGATCTAGTCTAATCTTCTCAATTCAGGAAGAAGGAACACAAGGCCTAGAGAAAGGAAGTAACTTACCTAAAGTCATATAGGTAGAGCCAGGCTCCATACCCATTTCCTCTGACTCCAAATCCTGAGCATTGTCTACTATGCTTTCTGCATGGAGGAATAAATGAATTAATGAATGTGTAGAAAAGCATTTATTAGGCACCTCTTATGTGCCACACACTGTGTTATAATACAAAGACAAAAAATAACCAGTTCTGTTTTCTTCTCAATTAGCAACATTTCACATTCCAGAATCATAGCATTTACATGTAGAAGGGGCCTTAGAAACCATCTATTCCAAACTCTCTATTTTATATGGGAGAAAACTAAGGCCCAGGGAGATGAAGTTTGTCTGAGGTCGCATACATAGAACTGGTCTTTAAACTCCCATGGTTTTGAGTCCAAATCCAGCAGTATTACTCCATGTTGCATTTCTGCATGGATAAATGAGTGAAAAAGCATTGAAGAGATACCTATTATATGCCAGATACTATGTTAAACATGGAGAATAGACAAAGATGAATAAGTTCCTGTTTCTTCTCAAGAGAAAATGTTCCATATCATTTTATTTTAATAAACATTGACTGAATGTTTGTTGATTGAACGATTGATTGATTTCCCAACTACATTTGGACTTCATATGACCTCCATTTTACACCATGGTTCCAGGCAGCACCCTTTGTTAATACCAATACACAAAGCTCTAAATGTAGTTAGCCTTAGTGGGGGGAAAAGAGAGACTATAAAAGGATAATTAATATACTGACTTTTATTGCCTGCCATAGACAATAAACAGCACTTTTTAGCTGATCAACCTTCAATAAACAGAAACTCAAACATCATTAAATGCTCATCTCCTAGCTCTTAGACATTGTGCAGATTAAGTGGCCACAGCCCTTACTGTTGAGGGCCTTAAAGTTTAAGATCGGAACTTACCCAAGTGACACTTAGCACCAAAAGCTCAAAGGAAAGATCAGAAAAGAAAGCCAAGGAAAAGAGAAGACCTATTCTGTGCTGCCATCTCCTTTTAAGGGAAAGCCCAAGATTCATTGCCTTTGGGCATAACGTAGTATATTGGGCCCTAGGAAGTCTTAACATACTATATTATTTGGTCACTTTACTTGGCCAAGAATCTCAGCACTGTCTATGATTTCTTATGTCTTCCCTTTACAAAGAGTCCAAACCTCAGTGTTCAAACCCAACAGTTTAAGAGGACCTTTTATGCAGAGAGGTATGTTTCCAGTTTAAATACACAGTCTGCAAGAAGAATGAAACTTCACAAAACTATTTCCCATTAGGAAAGCCTGGCAGGAGTATTGGCAACACACCTGTGGGTTAAGGCCATTCAGTGCATTTTCTGGACAGGCCCCCCCCCCCCCCCCCGCCAAATTCCCATCCCCAATAACTCTACACATGAATTCCCTCACCCACATGGGTGTAGCCTAGGGACTGGCTTGGAAGATGTGACGAGGGGTTAGCCTAGATTTCCAAGAAAACTTTCCCAGAGCTTTGTCTTTGTTGGGCCAGGGCTCATCAGTCACCCTGCCAAAACATCCCCCAAAACTGCTGTATTCAGAGAGAAGCGGGGGTGGAAGGAAAGTCAGGGAAGAAGCCTGAACAAAGGGGAATTGAATTTCTCTCTCCTGGAGTCATTTGGAGGGGGATTCCAGACGTTGTGAAACAGTTGGGCTTGCTCTCCAACCCTCTGGTGGAAAATTGCAAGAGTTTGCAAGATTACACAGTGGCCCATGCTTGGAATTCTTCCAGAGGCCACGTCTAATTAGACGCAACAGATGAGGTGGGTGCATTTGCATATGAGGTTCTAAGTGCACTTGCATATGAGGTTCATGTCACTTGGGAGCCCACACACACCATCCCAGATTATCCTCGATCTCTTTTCAAGTGAGTGGTTTTTTGACTATTGATCTCCTAACTGGTTTCCGTTCCCTGAATCCTCTCTTCTCCTCATTCTTCCATTATAGCTGATTTAGGATCACTAGTATGAAATTGTCAGGCTTTTTAAGGTACTGCAGAGATGTCAGCTTTTTATTCAGAGGAGATGAGGATGGGAAGCTTGGCAAAGGACACCTGAAATGTTCAGAAGGTCACTAAGGGTGACAGCTAGGTGGTGCAATGGATAGTGGACTGGTCCTAGAGTCTGAAGACCTGAGTTCAAATCTAGCCTCAGACACTTGCTAGCTGTGTGACCCTGTGCAAGTCACTTAACCTTGTTTGCCTCAGTTTCCTCACCGGTAAAATGAGCTGGAGAAGGAAGTGGCAAACCACTCCAGTATCTCTATTAAGAAAACCCCAAATGGGGTCATGGATAATTGGACATGACTAAAACAACTCAATCACAAAAAGGCCTCTGTGACCCAGGTTGGAGAAGTCTTTGGAGGCAGTTTTGGTGGCAGAGTGGATAGAATAAATATTGGATTTGAAATTAGGTAGACTTCACTTACATCCTTCCTCAGACCTTACTAGCTGTGTAACTCTGGGCAAATCTATCAGCCTCAGTTTCCTGCTCTTTAAAATAGGAATGATAATAGCTCTTGCCTCACAGGCTTTTTTTGAGGATCAGATGAGAAAGCATATATAAAGCATTTTATAAACCTTAAAGTGCTATACAAATGCTGTTATCATCATCATCATCATTACTATTATTATTCTCTAGATCCTTAAAAAACAATGTGGCATAGGAGATAAAATGAAGTTGGGAGGAAGATCAAGGTTCTAATCCTGCATTTAACATTTATCAGCTATGTAACCCTAACTAGACACTTACTAGCTGCATGATTCTGGACAAGTCACTTGATCTCTGCCTCAGTTTCCTTACCTATAAAATAAAGGGACTAGACTTAATGGTCTCTAAGGTCTCTTCCAGCTATAAATTTATAACTCTATGAATACAAATCATATTCGACACCATGAAACTGGTTGGTTGGCCTGAGAATAGTTTTCTTCCCACAACTTGGCAATTCAAAGAATCATTTCCAAGTTTTTCACCTTAAAATCTTGGATGTGATGCCACGTCTTGAAAATTCAGACCACAGGGGCAGCTAGGTGGCATAGTAGATAGAGCACTGACCCTGGAGTCAGGAGGATCTGAGTTCAAATCCAGCCTCAGACACTTGACACTAGCTGTGTGACCCTAGGCAAGTCACTTAGCCCCAACTGCCTCACCAAAAAGCAAAAAAAAAAAAATCAGACCATCTACCAAATATAAACTCTCCACACCACTTTTGTGATCTATTGTCCTGGCCCCCAAACTGATCTCTCTGCTTTGAGACACACCTCTCCAGTCCATCCTCCATATTGCTACCCAAATCATCTTCTGAAGGCACAGGTTTGCCCATGGCGCTATCCTACTCAAAATCTTTATGCATTCATCTTTTTCCTACAAGAAAAATACAAGCTCAGAACAACAGGATCCTCAAATCTGAGAGTTTGAAGGGATCTTGGGGTGGGGGGCTATCCAATCCAATCCAAAACTCCCAAAGTAATCCCAACTGTTATCAAATCTCCACCCAACCTCTTCTTGATGACTGCCAAAGGAAGGGAAGAGAGTGTTCCTTAGACTATCATTTAAGACTCTGTAATCTGATTCCAAAATCCCTTTTCAGGTTGATTTCAGATGATCTCCCTTCCCACATTATACATTCCAGCACAAGTGGATTACTGGCAGGTCTTTCAGTCCAATAACCATCTCCTGCCTCTCCATGCATTCTCTGAGGAGCTCCGGGTGCCTGAAGAACACTCCCTGATTATCTCTCCTCTTCACTTTCTCTCTCTTCCTCAAAGCTCAGTTTAAGGGCCATTCCCTCTGGGAAGTCTTCTTGGATTCCTGCCCCCCACCCCAGGCTGTGATATCATTCTTCCTCTTCTTAAATCTAATTAGGACACTTTGTTAAATTTTCCCTCTACCCCTCATCATTTTTTAACCCTTATATTATACTTATTTGAGAAGATGTTACCTCCCTGAAATCATGGTTTCTTAACCTGGAGTCCATGAACTTGTTACTAAAAAATGCTTTGATGCTGGATTTCAATATGATTGGTTTCCTTTGCAATCCTACATATTTTATTTTGTCCATAGCCTTCACTACCAAAAGGGTCTAGATACAAGGAAAGGCTAAGGACCTTTGCCTTAAGTAGAATGTAAGTTTCTTGAGAATAAGGTACAGTTAATTTTATCTAAATGCCTAAATGGTGCTGTACGTAATGGTACATACTTAAAAAAAAAAACCATAGGATCTGTGATTTCCTTAGTACAGGAAACTCCTCTCCCCACTCCCTGCTCTGTAGTTTATACCTGAAAGGTATTAAGAGGTTAAGTACCTAGTCAGCTTTGAGGTTCTGAGAGAAATTAAGTGACTTACCCAGGGTCACACATCAAGGAGGTGTAAGAATTAGGACAGTATGTGCCTTATACATAGTAAGATAAATATTTATGGAATTGAGTTACAAGTTAAGTGTGAGCTCTGATGGTAAAGGCAGACAAATTATAGATAGTGTAGGGAGGTCCCCGAGAGTGTATGCTATGAAACTTTTTTTTTTCAATGTGTACAAAGATATGGAGGAAACTTTCAAATTCTTGAGTGTGGTTTATACATTTTTAAGATTAGTTCACAGTGATCCAGGACTTCCTCTCTCTGCTGTCTAGCCAGGACCCTGCCCAAGCTTCAAGGAGATCTGGTCTGAGCATGGAAGGGCAGGTAAGCAAATGAATGTATGAATATGTGATAGTAGATAAATTCCTGAGTGTAATATAAATGAATCTTGGATTATCTTCACCCCCTTTTCTCCTCTCATTAAAAAGGACAAGTAAGTTCATAGGACTATAGATAGAGAGTTAGAAGGGACCTTAGAACCCTCAGACTCCTAAATCTAACCCCTTAATTTTACAGATGAGAAAACGGAGCCTGAAAGAGGTTAAGTGACTTGCCCAGGGTCACACAGGTAATGTCTAAGGCAGAATTTGAATGCAGTCTTCAGACTTCCCAACTTCAAATCCAGTGCTCTCTAACTACTGAACCACCTAGAATTCTCATATTTTCTTGAAGCAGCAGAATGATTATTCTTATTTTTTAATTCAGCTGGATATTTCTAGTGCTGCTCCTTGGATGGAAGTAAGGTTTGCAGGAAGGTGTAATAAGTCTTGGGGACCATTTTGTTCATGGAAACAATAACTTGGTAAACGGCACCCTAGAGCCTTCTAAAAGTAATTTATGCCTTTGGAATTGTGGAACTCTCAGCACCCTAACTGTATTTATTAGATTTTTCTGGCTCCAAAAGCATCTGGCTGAGTTTATAAACATTGTACTATAAAAAGAGAATTAGCAATAATCACATGGCTTCATTTCACTGGGGCCAGTCCTCTCCTCTACCAGCACAGATGTTGATCTGCTGATGACTTGGTAGACGGTCTTTGAGAGTCATGACTGAAAAGTTCATCCCTGCCAGGGCCAACATGGGGCTGAGCTTCTTCTAGCTTAGCTAGACTGGTTCTCTGATGACAGATAGCTAGGTTGTCACCATCAAAGACTGCCCACTTTGGCAGGACTGGCCAGAGCTTCTGCTTGGCTGGTAAAGTCTTTGGGAACCGAGTGTCCCCTTCTTGACAGGGGGAGAACTCAGAGGAGGAGCAACAGAACAGTGCAGTGGGAAGAATTCTGGAGTCAGAATTAGGAGAGACTTGGCTTCAAATCTTGCTTCTCACCTTTATCAGTCATGTGACAATAGAAAAGTCACCTCACTTCTCCAGGTCTCAGTTTCCTCATCTCTAAGATGGGAATAACAGCCCCAACTTCAGAAAGCTGTGTGGATCATCATAATCATTATTATAACTAATATTTTTATAGTGCCTACTATGTGTCAAGCATCATGCTAAGCACTTTATAATTAGTATCTCATTTGATGAACCTTTGGAGGTTGGTGTTGTTATCCCCATTTTGCAGCTGAGGAAACTGAGTCATACAAAGGTTAAGTGACTTGCTCAGGGTCACACTGCTAGGAAGTGTCTGAGGAAGGATTTGGACTCAGGTCTTCCTCACTCTAGGCTCAGCACTCTATTCAGTGTACCACCTAACTGAACATTCAAGGTCCTCCTCAACCTGAATACAATTTACTTCTTCAGTTTTATCTTATGCTACTTTGCCTTGTGTCTTAGCCAAACTGGCCTAATCTGGAGTAGCTAGGTGGCGCAGTGAATAGAGCACCGGTCCTGGAATCAGGAGGACCTGAGTTCAAATCCAACCTCAAACTCATAACACTCACTAGCTGTGTGACCCTGGGCAAGTCACTTAACCCCATTGCCTAACAAAAATAAACAAACTGACCTAATCTGTTTCTTTTCTTCCCTTATTTTTGTGCCTCTATTTCTGCTTCATTAATTCTCCTTCATCCTCCATCTATACCTGTTGTGATTCCTTTCTTCTTCCTGGATCTAACATGTGCCACCACCTCCTAGAAGTCTTCCATGATCTTCAGTGAAAGAAAGAAGTTGGAACTAATTCCGTGACCAACGTGGTACCGGCACCACCTCTCATTCTCCCTTGACACTTGCAGCTCTCAGGTATGAGGTCTTAATCCTCAACTTCTACCATCCCATTCCCCCTGAGATGCCCTATGGACGCAAGGCTGACTTAGGAGATAAGACAGTAATTAAGCTTCTTGACTGATTGCAAAGACACTGCTGGTACTTTTCCATCTACACCTCCTTAGGGGTACAAAGCCCCTCAGCACCAGGAAAGAAGAGTCACAAAGACTTCCAATGTGTTGTTCTGCTGGTGGTCTTCACACTCTCCTGGCTGTCCAGTTCCCACTGAGGATACCACTGAGTGAATAACTCCCTGGGAAGGACTGCCCACCAGGGCTTCTTTCACTATCTGCGAGGGAACTCAGATGATTGACTTGCATTGACTCTAACCTACAATGTATCGATTGTGAGCAGTCTGTGTCTTCCTTCCAGAGAATCCTCAAACTCAAATGTTTTTACATCCGGTCTGAAGGTTCAAGCATTCTTTCTTTTGGGGGCAAGTGATCTCTCCCTCCTGAAATTCCCCATACTGCTCGGGACTTCCATTTGGCACTTATCACATTGCTTTTGTTTGTTTGATTGATGAATGAATGAATGAGAAGTCATTTATTAAGTATTTAGTATGTGGCAAGCCATGTTCTAAGCACTGCAGATACAAATACAAAAAAGAAGAGAAGCTTACATTCCGATAAAGGGAGACAGCACACGCAGAGGAGTGGCAGAAAAGGAAGGGTGTTTTGGTTTAACGAGTTATGAGGGGGTCGTGAGTGGAGCCACTGAGGAATGGATTGTTAGTGAAAGAGCACTCATTTGGAATCATGGCTCAGATTCAAATCCCAGCTCTGCCACTCACAATCTGCGGGACATTGAGCAAGTCACTTAGCCTGACTGGGCCTCAGTTTCCTCATCTGTAAAATGAGGGGCGTGGACTAGACCACCTGTAAAGTCCCTTCCAGTCCCGAACTTAAGATCTTGTACTTATTTGTGCACATGCCCCATCCTCTCACTCTGAGATTATAAACTCCATTGAAGGCAGGAACTGCCAATCATTTGCTCTGTGTATCCTTGGTGCCTACTCACAGCCAATACAGTACTGTCACATAGTAGGCATTTAATAAAAGCTTGTTGGTATATAAATTTTTTTTTTTGTTAGATTGCATGGAACCCACTGTTGGCTTTGGTGACACGGTCACATGCAAAGCTCCATGCATTCTATTAGGGAAATTACTTCACGAAACAAAACACAACCCGAGAGCCAACAAAATTGCTTTATTAGTTGTTGCAGCGCAAGACACATGGAACATTGTAGGGGAAAGTATTATTCTAAATAGTCCACGTACATTGACCTGAGCTGATATTAGATGGGGTTACAGACAATAGCACATGAAATGGAGAAGGGTCCCCTGAAAGATGGATTTCTCCACATTGCCTCCCAAGCAAAGGTAAGGCTGACAGCTGTGGGGATGACTTTGAAATGAAGCGTCTGGGGACTTGTGACAGCCATACACACCCCTCCCCCAACCGCGAGAGTCAAATTAATGATTTTCTAACTAGTTTAAGACTATGTCATCAACTGTTATCATTCAAAGAGCAATTTGTGCAGAAATTCTGTAACTGTCTCATTTTATTTAGGACCTTTTTTTTAAAAATTTAGCAGATTCCATTCTTATTTTATTTTAAAAAATCATTCAGAACCAGTAGTGGACAGCCATGTCATCCAGGCTCTGGAGAGCCAATAGTTAAGTTTTCAGTGTGAATATTCACACCTAGGAAATTGGTAAATGCTACAAATTAGAGCTTGATTTGTTATTTTATTGGTTGTCCGGACTTAAAGTGATGGAGAAAATCATAATAATGCAGATTAAACTTAAAAGTATGTTGAACATACATTTTTTCAGAGAGTGTGTTGTTAAATACATGTGTGTGTGCTCTCAGATACTGTTAAAGTTAAGAATTAAATTTCTATTTCTCAGAGAGAAGACTAAACTGAAACACTGAGGTTCTGTCATTAACTAGCTGTATGATCTTGAATAAGTCCTATAACTTCTCTCAGCCTTGGTTTCTTCATCTCACAGGGGAGTTGGACAAAATGACCTCTAAGGTCCCGTCCAGCTCCAAAATTCTTTGGTCTTGAGTTGAAAGGTATGAATCAATAGAATACAATCAAATAACCATTTATTAAGCTCCTACCGCTTACAGAGTACTATGTTCCTAACAGATTTTTCAAAGTGCATCTCTAGATAGAAATGAGACCGATATTTTTTTTTTTGACAAGGCAATGGGGTGAAGTGACTCGCTTAGGGTCACACAGCTAGTAAGTGTCAAATGTCTGAGGTCAGATTTGAACTCAGGTCTTCCTGAATCCAGGGCTGGTGCTCTATCCACTGTGCCGTCTAGCTGCCCCAAAACCAACATTCTATTTATTTATTTATTTATTTATTTTATTTTATTTTATTTTATTTTATTCTTAGGCAATTGGAGTTAAGTGACTTGCCCAGGGTCACACAGCTAGGAAACCAACATTTTTAAAGCACAGAAAATGACCTCAAGTTCAAGTTTAGCTTGGTTGGGTAAGAGGGAATGATTTATTTTAAATTCCCCACTAAAATTTGCCATAAAAAACATTCTAACACCATAAATATTTGTGGGATGAATGAACGAATAAGCTCAGCAAACACTTAATGTGGCTGAATTTAGATTGATGTACACTGTCATTTTGAGTTATAATTCTGTCCTTTTTTTGAATTAGATGAAATTGGAAATTTGGATCCCATGCAGAGTGTATTAAAAAATCCATGAAATCCTAAATGTTCCCACAAGGGTGAAATTAATTTCCACGTTAAAGGAAACCACCCATGTTTTACTATATAATTCTAGACAAAAGCAAATTCTACCAATGGGTGCTAGCTGGATACAATGGATACAGCATTTGACTTGGAGTCAGGAAGAACCTTTGTTCAAATCCCACTTTAGACACTTATTAGTGACCCTGGGTAAGTCTCTTAACATCTATCATCCTCAATTACCCAGCTGCAAATGGAGATAATGATAGCATCTACCTCACAAAAATGGCTTTTTGCTTTACGGGGCATTTTTCCTAGTGTAGACACACTAAGGTGTCTGTTGCCAGAGGTCACCATGCACTTTGCATGTAGTAAAAACTCAGTATTTGTTGTTGTTGTTGTTGTTTTGGTGAGGTAATGGAGTGAAATGACTTGCCCAGGGTCACACAGCTAATAAGTATCAAGTGTCTGAGGCCAGATCTGAACTTGGTTCTTCTTGAATCCAGGGCCAGTCTCTATCCACTGCACCATCTAGCTGCCCTCTCAATATTTGTTGAATGAACGTATGAAGGAATGTTAGTGCACTTGGATAAAGAGGAGAACACCTGAATTAGACTGAATTCACATAGGACAACTCTTATCTCTGAGTCCCGCTAATTCAGCCAGCCGATTATTTCTTTCCTCACCAAAGATGTGGACACAATTCAGGGAGTCAATACTGTATGCAGTGGGGAAAGACACAGGGAGGAGATGAGGATGAAGATGAGTGGAGGAATAGCAGAGACACCAGCAGTTAGGAAGAGGCTTTATACAGAAACAAGGTTAATGGATATACATATGCGGAAAGGGACTTGTTCGTGAGATTCCAAGAATGTTTAAGTTGAGTAAATTCCTTGTTTTCATCCAGAATTTCCACTGAAGAATGAGTTCATCAGTCACTGTTCACAATGACTACCTCGTGAATCACAACAGCAATCCAGATGTTGTGGAAGTACTTGGGTCAGTTACCAAGAGTCTATTATTTATGTAATACACCTGGGACTTATGACTTCCAATCTTTCAGTTGAACAAAAATACTTGAGTCAGAGTTTATTCTCCAGAAGGAAGCCAGGTTATGTAGAATAACACAAATAATTCTTGGCAACTAGCCCTGCTTAACAGAAAGAAAACTGTAATACTATATTCCTAGAAAACAGGCCCAGTCAGAAACTCGGCTCTTGGGTTTGGTTGGTTTGTTTTAAATGGTGAAAAAAAGTTTCCCTCCTCAGGACTGAGCCTCTTACTACTACCACCTGCCATGACTTTCCACCAAAGTCTTTCCCCTTTCACCATGTTGTAGGGGAAAACAGAGGGAGGAGGACAACTGATCAATTGAATATTTTTCTTAATAGAGCCTTGTACAATTGTTTCTTCAGCCCAAATGGATCTGATCCTGGCTAAGATAATCATTGTGACTCCCAGTCATCTGAAAAACCAAATGGGAAATCATTCTTTTACTAACAAAGAATGGTAATGATGACTTCAAAGACAAGTCTTTAATCTGATCACATCTGTCTTTCCTGAAACAGTTCACACGTTAATATTAATAGAACAGAAAATGTCATTAACAAAACAATCGCAAATTATGGCTTTGCTATTTTTACACCATTCTAAACCGTTCTAGTCTTTTCAATAGTCCTAATAGGCACTTAAGTGTTTGTTAATAATAAATCTTGCAAAGCCCTTGAGGTCAGGGAATTTTTGTCTTTGTATTCCAGAATCTAGCATAGTCCCTGGCATATATAGGAGATAATTAATAACATTTGCTGATTGATTAAGGTAGTTAGGAACTGCCAGCAGATGGAATGACAAACATGAAATCAGAAAGACCTGAGTTCTAATCTTGCCTCAGACACTTACTCTCTGATTGACACTGACTCTCTTAACCTCCAAAATACTTCACTTCTCTATCTCCGTTTCCTCATTTGTAAAATGGGGATAATAATAACACCTACTTCCCAGAGTTGTAAGGCTCAAGTGAGAATATTTGTGCGTATATATAGATGTATGTATATGTCTTATATTATATATACATGGTATCTGTTACTGTTATTATTGGTTAATTACAGTTACAAGAGTTGCTGCAATATAGATGTAGTCAAAGTAGGCACACAAAAATGCACCACTGGCAACCTTTGATTTAAAAGCAAAAGAAGTTAGTCTACTTGGCATTGAATATTAGAATGAAAAATGTGATAATCTGAATACTTTGTGGTCATTGCACCAAACACATCTATATGCTGACTGATTCAGTCATTATTAGCGAAAGAACTTGTATTAGGAATGATTGGCAGTTTTTTTTTCATTCTGAATTTCTACATTTACAAAGAGAGGCTTTTGCTGTCTTGGAATTTTATTGTATTAATTTTCCAGTGAGGGAATGCCCTTCAGGTGTAAATCACGTACAATGCAGAGCCTTAGAATGCTGCCTGGGGCTTAGAGGTAGGGGAAAGTGACTTGTTCCATACAGCTGGTAAGTTTTGGAGAGAAGATTGAGACCTAGGACATTCCGATATTTTATCCATTATACTTTGTGGCATGGAAAAGCAAAAGAGCTGACAATGGGAATGTGAGTGATAACCAGTTAGTTGGGGGGGGGGGAAGAAATTACATCAAGACAAGATACCAGGTATAAATATGGAAGAAAATCGATGTCTTTCCTTATTATAACTCTGTGTAGCATCTTCCATTAGGGTGTGTACCCAAGAAGTTTTATCATTTTTTTAAAAAAGTGAACATTTATTGAATGCTTAATCATTAAGGACATTATTTTAAATTTATCAGACAGAACTATAATTGAATTAAACTAAATTTTGAAAAATTAACAACTAAACTTTAGTTTTCTTTAGAAACTTAAAAAATGAAACCCAAAATACTAAAATTTTTCATGACATTAGGGTGTTCCCACACATATCCTGTATTCTTTGTGTTCCTTACGATTTTTGCATACATCATATATATAAAATGATACTTAAAATGTGGCCAAATAAGTGTTTTAGAAGAATTTTGTGGATTTTCTGAAAGAGTGCCTCCCAAAATAAAATTTTCTGTGGAGGGTTTGAATTTTTGTGACATATTGATGAAAATATTTTATTTTGATAGAAAAAATGTTGTCCTTACTTAAATGGATTTCCTGATCTTTAATAATCAAACACACTCCCTGAATACACTGAGAGGGATCGTGGGTGATGGCACATATGGTTGGGAAAAGATCTCTAAGGGGATGCTTTATGGGTCAGCATCCCACTGTATTCATAAGAAGGAACCTTTTCATTTCTTATCGATTTCACCCAAATTCAAGAGCACAGTCAACTATGAGGGGCTTCCATGACCCCTTCTCTTCTCTAGTCTGCTCTACATTCTCCTCTCCCTCCCAGCACACTCAGTCACTCTATCTTGTGGTCTCTGATAAAAGCTAGTGATGATGTTGCTGTTGTTATCACCAGGGTGGGAGGATAACTGAGAAAGGGACTCAGGGCTAATGCCAATAGTCACTTTAATAGGGCCTCTCATGCTAAAAGATCCAGGTGATCCAGAAACTCCAAGAACATAGAAACACTGAAGTTGAAACACAATGTTGACTATAACCCCGAACTTGGAACTGTAGAATGTCCTAGTCTGAAGGAAGCTTGGAAATCCTATAGTCCAATCTTATCATTTTTCAAGTGAGGAAATTGGCCTTCTAAGTTTTCTTCAGAAAAATGGATCTATTCCTCTATCGACCAAAAACCTGTACTTTCTTAGTGTTGGAAATCTGGTTCTGAGATATCAAAACCTTTTGACACTTGTTTAATGTATTTTTAGAAAGTTCCAGATGAACATTTTACTTTCTTACCTGAAGTAAGAGTTGTCATTTCTTCTGTACCCACTGTTTTAGGATATTTCACTATCAGTTCCTCTGGCATTAACATTTGGTTGGGAAGGTAGACCATTTCCTCACTTTGATTGTCTTCCAGGAAAACTGGGGAATGTTCTGGATTCCTTGCCTCTTCATTTAACAAAACATTTTCACCAGAGGAGATATCATAAATGTCAGAAATAAAACTAGAACAAGAAAATAGGAAAGATTTTAGGTAAATGTAGGTGACATTCATGAGTTTGGGGAAAACAACATGACAAGTTTTATGATAATTCACAGTTATTAATTATTTTGAGAGAAAGGTATTTCGGGTAAACTTTTTACAAATTAATGTTAAATTGTTCATCCACATAGTGAGAGTTATCTCACTAATTAACTCTGGACAACTTAACTCTAACAGTGGTAGCAAGCAGAGGCTATGAGCAATAAATTTGAGAGCTACACCAGTCTCTCACCTATCCTGGGGCTTCCTACAGGAAGAAGATTAAAGAAAGAAGAAATAGAACACCCAGGCAGATTATGTTTTAGACTGGTCTATTCTACTTAAGCAGAGTTGATTCTTTGAGGACTGTGAAATAGAGAGGTGTTGAGACCTCATAGCAATGGAGCAGTGTAACTTTAGGGGGAGGGAACAGGTTGCCAAGCGACTTCCCCTGTGTTTCTGAGATGGTGTTCTCCTACATTGTGTGTGTGTTCCTGGGGGAGACTGTGTGTCATTCTGTGCTGCGAGATGCCTGAGGCCTTGGGCACAGAGAACACTAAATGGTTTTATAGTGATAAATCTAAGTCATGAGGTCAATGACAGTTTTGTGAGGACTGAGTCCTTCTTTCTTTTCATGGTTGGGCCCATGTGAGGAGTCATGGCAGTAGACTTTTCACAGGGTCATAGGATTTTAGACATGGAAGGGATCTTAGAGTCATTTTAATCCAACCATCCCATTTTATAGATAAGTGACCTGGCAACCAAGATGTTAAATGACTGAACTAAGATCACAGAAGTAGTAAGTAGCAATGCTGGGATTTAAACTTAGATCTTTGAACTCCAAATTTACTGCTATTTCCACTACCAAATATGCCACATTTGTTTTAATCTATTTGATATTCATTAAAAAATCACAAATATCAGCAAGCAAGGTGGCATACATCTGCAGTTCCACCTACCAGGGAGGATGAACCTGGTAGATCTCGATCTCAGTGAGCTATGTTGATTGGGTGTCCACACTAACTTTAGAATTAATAGAGTGAGGTTCCAAGGTGGAGGGAGAAGAAAAGAGAAATTAGGTTGCCTTAAGTGGGAAAAATCAGCTGGGTCAGAAATGGAGCCAGTCAAAGCTAAATGTCATGCTGATTGGTAGTGGGAGTGGGCCCACGAGTAGTTCTTGCACTTCCAGGCAAGAAGAGAGGGGGAGACCCTGTCTTTTTTTTTTTTTTTCAAAAAAAAAAGAGATGAAACTAATAAATTCTTTGTATTTATTCATTCATCTTCCTCCCCTCACATACACACATACATACACAGACAAGCAACATGGTGTAGTAGATAGAGATCTAGCTTCAAAGCCAAGAAGCCTGAGTTCAAGTTTTGACTTTGACATATGTTGGCTATATGACCACAGGCAAGTTCCTTAAGCTCTCAGCTTTCTGGACAATTCTCTAAGACTGTAAGTTGTGGGGACGTGTCAATCTGTTTTGATAGGGGGAGATTCCTGATCTGGGAGTTCCTTTTACCAGTGAAATCACAAGTCCGGTGCTTTCCCCCTTATCTACCTATGGCCAATGAAGTACTTTATTATGGGATAAAAACAGGCTCTAGAATTTTGGGCAACTAGATGGCACAGTGGATGGAGCACTGGGTTTGGAATCAGGAAGATGCATCTTCATGAGTTCAAATCTGGCCTTAGACATTTACTAGCTGTGTGACCCTGGGCAAGTCACATAACCCTATTTGCCTCAGTTCCTCATCTATAAAATGAGCTGGAGAAGAAAATGGCAAGCCACTCCATTATCTTTGCCAAGAAACCCTCAGAACAGGGTCATGAGGAGTGCAACATGACTGAAACGACTCAATGGGAACAAAATAGAATTGTAAAATGTGAATGCCAAAGAAATTCGGTTCAAGAATATTTGGGAAAATCCAATGTTTACTGAATTGTGCTGGTTGTCTAACTGACTTTGATGAGCACATATAGAAGATGAGACTCAGTTTACCAAGAAATTTTCCAGAACAAAACTGCACAAATACCTCAGGTTGATATTCAGCACCAATACTACGTTTTCCATCAGAAGCTGTTTATTGCTGGACAGTTCCCTGACGAAGTATGTGAAATTTGAAGATGTATCAATTATAGAGAACATTCCCTCTAATGTAGATAAGGTTGAGAGAGCAAGGTCTTGGGGATTTCCGGCCTGAGGACCCCCTGAGAGTCTGGAATAGTCACGGGGCCATTATAAATACTCAAGATCTACCCGATCTTGTGTCCACATCAGAGTGTCAGTTACATCAGCCTTCTCCCCACTCTGCTACGGATCCACATGGCCCTCCCTCATTACATTTGGAAGTGAAAACAATGGATTGGGGTACAAAATAAGAAAGCTCAAAATAAAAACATGCAAATTCTAAGGCTAAAGACACAAAGAGAATGTAGATTTTGCTACAGAAAATGAAATCTAACTTCACCTAGGGAAGATGTTTTATTTAACTCCCTCTGTTAGTCATTGTAATCTATTGATCGACGACACTTTATATACATGCTCATCAATAACCTCTCCCCAAAAACCAGAGTTTCCCAACTTACATATTATTCCTGTTTAGAAAAAATAATGGTTCTGACAAGATGAGTTTACATTGTCTCTCCATTGTTGTAGGGGGGTATTTGTTGAATCCTCCTATTCGAAGAGTGAAAAAAATGGTTAGATTGGGCCTTTAAAGTTGAAAAGGATTTTATAAGGCTGAATTGTATTCTCTCCAGCTATACTCTTTGAAGAATAAGGGCATCTGAGATAAGGTATTTGGGCATCACTTGTAAAAGTATGTGGAACAAATGCTTATTTAGGGTCTTTGATCTACACTGATTAAATATTTTTATTACATTGGAAAATGGGCCATGGCAAGAACATCAGCTTCATAGCCTAATTAATATGAAACATATTGCCTTGAACATCATTTCATGAGATGGCAAGCCAAAATATGGCTACAGTTTGGTGATGCTCTTTTGCTAGAGCTGACGCCCTCTGTAACTAGTTAATAGAGCTTCTATTATAAGAATGTATTCTGCCATTGAAATATTAAGTCTTCCATTGAAACTTCTTCAGAATATCTCCATGACCCTATAACTGATATCTTCAAGGAAGTACCTAGCTACTATCTGGATTCCCCTTGCTGTATAAGGTCAGATGAGAGGTGGTAGGATGCTGAATGTTACAATGCAGCACAAATGTGTTCACATAGTGGAAAACAATATTGACTGCATCCTTGAATGTTAAGGTTGCTTTGGGCTATGAAATTGAACTAGAGGGTCACAGGGTACCTATAAGGATAGTGATTCCAACACAGTCTGGTCTGAAGGATTATTGTGGGACAAATTCAATTCAAAACTTTTTGATAAACTGGGGCAATGTGTGCTTCATGGGAAGGACCCTAAATTTCTCATGGCCTCTTTCAGCTATATAGAAGGGCTGGAAAGGAATCATCCACAGAAAATATAATCCAAATCCTTACTCCAGACTGGTTTCTAGAGAGTGATAGAGGTTAGGTGTCACTGGTTATCCTGAATTTTGGAGCCAAAATACTGTTAAAAGGGAACTTACCAAACCATACCCCATTAGCATGAAATATGTGGTCAGTGGACCATATACATATATATATATATACACAAGGGCACATTTTAGTTCTTAGAGTATCCCATAAACTACAATTGTTCTCTCCAGGATAAAATATAAAATTCTCTGTTTGCCTTTTAATGCCCTTCATAACCACCCCCTTTCCTCCCTTTTCAGTCTTCTTACATCTTACTTCTCTCTGTGTACTTTGTGATCAGTGACATTGGCCTCCTTGCTGCTTCTCCCATAAGAGACTCTATCTGTTGACTTCTGCCATTTTTACTGGCTGTCCCCATGCCTGTAACTCTCTCCTTCCTCATCTCTGTCTCCTGGCTTCCCTGACTTCCTTCAAGGCTCAGCTAAAACCCCACTTTCTGCAAGAAACCTTTCCTGGTTCCTTTTCCTTCTGAGGTTATCTCCAATATATCTTGAATACCTCATCTTTGTACATAGTTGTCTGCATGTTGCCTTGCCCATTAGACTGCTCCTTGAGAGCAGGAACTGTTTTTGCTTTTCTTTGTATCCCCAGTGCTTACTATAGTGACTGGCATATAGTAGGTGCTTAATAAATGCTTATTGACTTGATTCAATTTAACTTGTGGTGAGTTCTTGGATTAGATTAGAAAAAGGAGATATTGCCCTCCCAACCTGTCCTCCCTCCATTGTTATTCCCTCCAGGAATTTTCAGTGATTTATGGAACTCTCAGAGAGCAAGCTTCTACCAATGCAGATCAGCTACTGCTTCACAAATTGTAGCATTCCTTGGAGTACCAAAGGTACTTAAGGTCACAAAGCTGCTATGTGTTAGAGGCATTACTTTATCTCAAGTTTTGCTGACTCCAACGACAGACATATCCGCTCTGCCATGCATAGAGGCATTACTATTGCTAATGAACATGTTCTTCTCTCTAAAAGCAAAGAAATGGAATTTGGGGACTTACGTCTGACTGAGTAGACAAAAGGTTTAATGAACCGCACAGCATAGTCCAAATTAGGTTTGTGAATTCTGCCAAGTTGAATCAAATGATGATCCAGAGGGAGGCTGGCTATGTCCTCTACTTCTTCTTCTCGTGTGGATCCCAGAGAAATCACAAATATGACATACCCCTGGCATTTGGCCCTCAGGGCCATTTTCCTTAAGACATCCTTTTTTTCATTATTTTCTCCAGCAGATATAACAAATATGACCTTGTTTTTCCTTGACTGTTCTGTATTGGAGAAGACCCTCTCTGTTGTCCATTGCAGGGCATGGCCAACAAAGGCTTCCCCATGAAGTTGCTTAAGGGAATCCTGGATATACCTCTTCATTAGGGTTTTGCTGTTATAGGTGGTAAAGACAAACTCTTCCTTCACGGGGGCACTTATCTTTCTCCTGGAGAAATCCCCTGGTGAATAGCTTAGCAAAGCCAACCGATCGCCTACATTGGATTGAAAAGGGTCTTTAGAAATGTCAAAGCTGTCAAGCACCAAGCTAAGAAAAGATTTCATTTGCTCAAACTCATCTCCTGTCACATGCCGGGAGCTATCCAGAAGGAAGAGGGCGTCCATGTAGGAATGTATTCGATCAACTTGCTCTTCTGCACAAACATTTGGGAAGCATTTATCTGCAAACAAACAAAACTACTCATCACTTACATGGTGGAATGGTGACCTGGGAAAGGTTGGAGTCTGAATTAACAGATCTGCTTTTGAAGTCTTTGGGCCTCAGACTAACAAAGTAACCCAAAACTCAAAACCTTAGATTTGAAATATCTATTTCAATAGCTTTATATGGTACTTAAAGTATGCTGAGCACTTTAGGCTCATGATAGCCTCACAAGAGATGAGTAATATGAGAATTGTCATAATTCTCACCATACAGGTGGGGAAATGGAGGCTCTGAGTAAAATGACTTGCTCATGATCATGCAGCTAATAAGTGGAGCCCCCCCCCCAAGTCTAGGATTTCTATTATATCATACTCCATTGTTCTTCCACCACAGTGCCCTTTCTCCCAGTTTCCCTTTTATACTGACAGAAGTGTTCATTGATACTGTGGATTAAATGAGTTTTGAGCACTGCTTTCAGACTTAAGTATGACATTTGTCCATAACAGCTAAAGATAGTGTGGGAGAGATAGCATGGAAATGCTTAGTATAGTGCCTGACACATGGTAGGTGCTTGATTGTCATCCTTTGTTCTCAAAAAGGACCAAAATGATATCACTTTGTTAGAGTCAAGTTACAGTCTGTATGACTGTGGCTGATTAGGCCAATATGAGCTTAAAATGCTCTACCACAGGTCGGGCACAAATAGTCCATGTGAATATTTGGGTGGATTCTCTAAATTTGTGCGTCTTGTGCAAACAAATGTTTAAGAAATGTTTATTGACTATCATAGTAGGAAAAACACTAAGTAGAGACTCACAAATCCCAGGTTGGAATTTAAATTCCCTCTGGGATATTGGGCAAATCTTTTCACCATCTTGGGTTTTGAGTATGTCATCTATAAAATGATGGGGTTGATTTGGATGATCCATGATATCTGTGGATAGTGGATGATCACTGCTCCGTCTTATGATCTGATAACTGCCTAGGCTCAGCCATGCATTGCAAGCATTATTAGTCTCATGTCAAGTAGAAGAAGGAATGGCAGGGCTATTTAAACTCTACCTAAACCACCTTGATTGAAATTTAAGAGGCAGTTGGTATGATAATATCTGATTTACAACTCATATACTTGGTACATATTATTTTGTATAATAATTATTGATGTTTGCATCTTATCATTCTACTAGACTGTAAGTTCCATAAAGGAGAGGGTGAGATGAGACAAGAAGACCATGTTTTGGCTGAACTTTGTATCCCTATCCCCTACTTTCAGCACCTAGAGTAAGATTCTACCCAAGTTTTGTGTTTAGCAAATGTTTGTTAAATTGAAGCATTTTTTTTTTGAGAGGGAGGTCAGGAAACATTAAATTTCTTGAAATTTAATATTACTTTTTTAATGAACAAAATCCATTTTCTCCTTCCCACTTCCTCCACAATTTAAAAAAGAAAGAAAGAAAAACATAACTCATAACAAATATGCATAGTTGAGGGGGAAAAAATTCCCGCATTTGACCATGTCCAAAAAGTATTTATCTCAATCTGCACCCTGAGTCTTCTGTCGAGAGGTGGGTAGCACGCTTCATCACAGGTCCTCTGGAATTGAGGTTGTTCAGTGCATTGATTAGAAGCACCCCCCCACACACACACCTTTTTAAAGTTCATCTTTCAAATAACAATTTGGGGGAGGCAAATTTCATGCTCTGAAATTCTGTGCCAAGCATAGCCTTGAGGATCAAATTTTTGCCCAATATGCATCTGTAAATCAAATTACAATTCCCTCTAAAGCCAAGTGACATAATCCAGCTGGAGGCTTTAAAACTTGGTGATGCTAATTTTTTTCCATTGGTCTTACCATAGCAAAGTGTACATTGACGAAGTCTTTCTATTGGCTCAGAAAACTGAGAGGGTAGAACTGGAATGACCTGATAGGTGCCAGTGTCATCGAACTATATGGAAGAGAAAAAAAAATGTCTTTGATTTTGCTTTTTTTGAGACAACCACAAATCTGGAGGCTCTCCACCTCATGGATTAGTTTTAAAAAAAACTGAGTGTATGGCCCCCAGGATAAGAACTTTTGTTCTGGGTGATCATCTATAAGCATTCATCCATGCATGGTATTAGAGTCGGTATTATGGCTACAAAGGTGAATATTCTTGGTCCTTGACCTGAACGGTCTTATAAGCTAGTTGGGAGACAGGAAACATTTATATAAAGATCAACAACAAAAGGTATCATATGCCAAGAGCCAAAGGACTGATACAGAGAAAAGGCTAAGAGAGTTTGGAGAAAAGAATCTGATGTGGGTAGCAGATCAAATACTAGGATTAGGAATCAGAGGAACTGAGTTCAAATCTCAGTTCTGCTATTTACCACCTGAATGGTTGGAGGAGTCTCTTTTTTGTCTCTGAAATTCAGTCTCTTTATCTGTATCATTAGGGTGTTGAATTAAATGACCTCTAAGATCCCTTCCAACTCCAATGTCCTATGAAGAGCTGAGATAGCCAAAGAAATTTCTTTAAATGAGTGCCAATGGTTCTGATGGCCTCAAAAATAATTAACTATCTCCCTGTGTCATCCATCAATAACAGAACACTATTTTGAAATCTATAAGGGAGGTTAGCAGCTTGCATTCCTAAGAATAAATAAATGGAGAAATATAACAGCTAGGAGAAGTCCCTACCTGGAAAGCCTCCTCAAGAGCAAACATTTCATTAAAAGCAAATACAGCTGGAATGATATTGAGGCCACTGAACTCCATGGTGGCAGTGATGATCGATGACATATCTGGAGATTGATTGTCACTAAAAAACACAGTGAGCCTCCTGACGTTAGGTCCTGGTAAGGTTCGCTTGAAAACATTCCTGGCCACAAATATCATGGCATTGCCAAGATCTCTAGAGTAGGAAGGTTGTTGAAATGTCATTCTGGAGAGCTTCTGGAGAAGCTGCCGCTTGCTGGAGTAGTCTGACCAGCGGACAAGATACCTGCTGTCAGAACTGTAGGAAAGGACAGCAACCTTTGCTCCCATGGGGCAGTTGTTTTCCCTGATTTTAAGGTCCTTCACAATGGAAATGGTCATATTTTTCACAACTTCAAATCTCTGTCTTGACACATCCAATGCAAATACCAATTCTGTTGGGTAGACAGGGCATTTGCCTAAAATCAAAGAAATAAAAACCACACATTTAGGCATTCTAGATCAATTGCACCAAGCAGATATCAATCCAGAGCCTATGAAAAGCATAACTCTCTAGCCCAGATGGCATTCCCTGGACTTGTAGGTGGATACCAACAAGTTAAGAAGGGTCTCCAGATTAGGGGGCTACCACTGCATAGTCATTCCTACTAATTCTGCCTGCCATGGCCAAGATTAACTCTTCAAATCCTTCTTTTCCTTGACAACTTTTCAAATATTTGAAGTCTTCCCATAAATCTTTTCTCCAGACTAAATACCTGCAGTTCCTTCAAAACATCCACACATGGCATTCTCTCAAGGCCATTCTCCATCAAGGGCACCCACCTCTGTAAACCCTGTATACACAGACCTAACACCCCATGCTAACACCACCATACCGAATGATCTCATAGAATCACAGAATCTCAGCCTTAGAAGGAACCTCAGACACCAGAGAGTCCTGGACAAGAATTTTCTCTACTACATACTCCATAAGTGATACTATAGCCTTTGCTCAAAGCCCTCCAGTGAGGGTAGCATAGCATCCCATTCCATATTTGGATGGCTCTATTTATTAGAAGCTTCTTGTGATATTAAGGCAAAGCTTGCCTCTCTGTTATTTCCACCTATTGTTCCTACTTTTGCCCTCTGAGCAATCAAATTAAATAATTTTTTTACCAGTTGACATCCCTTAAAATACTTGAAGTCCTCCCCTAAGTCTTCCTTTTTCTAAGCTAAATCTCCTTAGTTCCTTCAATAGAGCACCATATGGTGTGGTAGATGCAATATCCTAACCTTCCCTCCCACCCCCACCACGTAGGTTAAGTTAGTTTTTCCTTAAAAAGTGTTGAGACTTAACTTTAGACTGGGTTGGTTCAGGGGACCTAAGGCTCAGATCACGGATATCACTGCCTCCTTATCTGAGGACAAAGTAGTCACTAGGCACAACCGGGGCCTCTTGGAGGTTTGACTAGTGGATCACAATGATTGATGAAGGCAGGGGACCTTTGTTCAGCTGAATAGACTAGAGGTGTTCTCAATGTGTCCTTGCTGAAATGTCTTTCTTTTGAGACAGCTATCTAAATCTCCTTTTGTTAACTGGTGAAAGACTTATGCGTATCTCATTGTGTTCTAATATCTGAATGAAATTACCAGGGAACTGACATAAGTCAGGCCCATAGCAGAATATATGGCATGCTTTCCAGCCCCTTCATTATCTTCATCGTTCTTGTCTGGATGCTCTCCAGCTTATCATCATCCTTCTTAAAATGTCAGATGTGATCAGAGAAAGGCCACCTCAATTTCCCAGGGCATTTGCAAGTCCTCCTCACCCCCACCCCAAATCTCAGCACAATATTTCTATAAATTACATAGATTCAAATGAAGAGTATAAAAACCAGGGATTACCAAAAAGATAGCTAAAGGAACGTTACCTCTGTCTACAGTTCCATACTTTAAGTCCTAATATCTCGAACAATAACACCAAAAAAAGTCTGTTCAATTCTTTGGTGGATTAGGTTGGACTAGGGAGTTAAAACCCAAGACAAAGAGGAAAATAGTAAGGGAGAAACTAGCTGTCTTGGATGAGTTCAAGTCATCAACCCAGACGAATGAGATCTGAAAGAACTGTGGTGACTGTCAGTGAAGATGGTGGGCAGGAGTAGATCTGTTATAATTCTGGAGAAGGGTAAAAGCAGGGTGCTTACAAGCTATATGCCAGTGAGCTTGCCTTCTATTCTTGACAAAAATGTGAAATACTGAATTAAAGGGAGAATGAATGAACATCTAGAAGTTCAACAAGAACAGGTCATGCCAGACTAACCTTCATTCCCATTTTTGACAGATTCACCAGACTGTTAGATTGTGGGATGTTGTAGCTATAATTCGTCTAGATTTGAGCAAAGCATTTGACCAGCTCTCTCATGTTATTCAGGTGGACAAGAGGATTAGGAATAGCTAGGGGATAATGCATTTAGGCAGATTCAGAAACTGGTTAAATGCCTGGACTCCAAGAGTAGTCATTAATGGCTCAGTTTCAAGTTGGAAGGAGGCTCTCCTGGTGAGCTGGGTTTGGCCCAACACTGTTGAATATTTTTTATTAATGACTTGGATAAAGGAGTAGATGGCATGATCATCAAATTTCCAGACAAAACCATTTGGAGGGATGCCTGACACATTGGATGACAGAGTCAAGATTTTAAAAGATTCTGACAATGTTGATCAGTAATTGATTGGTTTATTCATGCCAGTAGCTAGGTGTCCTTTTGGTTTTATGCCCATACTGCTGTTATTGGTAGCAGATGGTATTGCTGATGGTGTTGTTTTTGTATGGGAATGAAGTCAGAATTCCCTTAAAGTTCTAAAGCTCAAATTTAAAAATATGGAAAAATGGAAACTCTTACATTTAGATTCAAAAAAGTCATCTCCACAGGTATAAAGTAAAGGAAGCATTGCTATATAACAGTCTGTCTGAAAAAAATACCTGGTGGTTTTAGTGGATTGCAAGCTCAATGTGAGTCAAGAACCAATATTTTCTTACTCTACCTTTATACAGGCATAGTGTCTGAGATTAGGTAGTGGACTAGGTCTGCTGTACTCTGTTCTGGTCAGACACCATAAGGAGGATTGTGTTCATTTTCAGGTATCTCATTTTATAAAGGAAATTGATCATCTGGAGAGCACCCATATGTTGGGGAAAGACCTTGAGTTCTTGGCAAAAGAGAATTGGCTAAAGAATTGAACTCATTATCTTTCCCCCTAAATTCTCCCCTCTCCCACTTTCCTACTGTAGGGATACTACTGTGTCCTTGAGGTTTACAACTTAGGGATCATTCTAGACTCTTCTTTCTCTCTCTCTCTCTCTCTCTCACACACACACACACACACACATACACACACACACACACACACACACACACCACCACCACCACCACCACCACCACCACAAAGCCTGCTGATTTCACCTTTAAAGTGCATGTCTGATCCTGTCATCCCCACTCTCTACTTAGTAAACTCCAGTGGCTCCCTATTGCCTTGAAGATCAAATACAAAACCCTCCTACTTTTCCAGCCTTTTCATACCCTACTCTTCTCCACATCCTCTTCCATCCAGTGATACTGGCTGGCCTTCTGGTCGTTCAATGAACAAGACCCTCCATCTCTTGACTCTGGATATTTTCTCTGGCTCTCCCCCATGCCTAGAATGCTCTCCCTCCTTCCCTCTGCCTACAGACTTCCCCGGCTTCCTTAAAGTCCCAGGTGAAATCCCACTTTCTACAGGAAGCCTTCCCCAACCCCTCTGTTGTTGATTATTTCCTGTTTTTCCTATATGTAGCTTGTTTTTGTATATATTTGTTTGCATGTTGTCTCCCCCAATTAGACTGTGAATTCTACGGAGGCAGGGACTGTCTTTTGTCTCTTTTTGTATCCCCAGAGCTTAGCACAGTGCCTGGAACATAGTAAGTGCTTAATAGATATTTGATTGATTGATTGATATTGAATCTGGAGAAGACAATCTTTGGAGTAGGGGATGGGATGATAACTCTCTTGAGGTAATCAAAATGCTGTTATGTGAAAAAGAGATTAGATTTGTTTTGCTTGGCTCCCACAGGTAAAGCCAGGAAGACAAGAAAGTCCAAGTCGACTTAAGGAATTTGGGGGAAAGAGGACTTAGCTAAACAAAAAACACCAGAAGGAAAGTCTCATGAGTGCAGCAGGAAAAGTAAAATGAATGTTGTTTTCTCGCATTGCTGGGTAATAAGTGGAGGTAAATGTGCTACTGGGAGGTGCTTCAGAACCACATCAAGAAAGCAAATATATCGTGCAGGAGGCACAGATGTTGGAGTTAGGCTTTGAGCCAAGTTAAGAGTGCAGGAACATGGCTAAATTTATCATGGGTCTGTGAGACCTGGAGTCTTCCACAGATGACATGACCAGCTTTTTGAACCATTTCCTTAGGGGCATCTGTGCACCATGCGGCAAGGCACAGATTCCCTGGGAAGCCCAAACCTGGTCCTACAGGGTGGTCATGCAGGCCACAGACCAGCAGGAGACACTCGTGGTTATCCTGCACAGGCTGAAGTGTGGGGACCAAGGGACAAGTGGGGAGAACCAACCCCATTGGAGGGACTCCCTGAAGGCAACATTAGGCAACAGGGTAGCAGCTGCTCTAGGCTGATGGAGAAGGAAAAGGCAAACTACTCCAGGATCTTTGCCAAGAAAACCCCATGTGGGGTTGACTGTATAACACCACCACAATAGCAGTTGTTCTCTGAAAGCAGTGAACAGGTCAGCCTAGTGTGTACCAGCCAGCGGCCGTGAGGCTCTACAATGGACGTTAGTGATGGCAGGGTTCATCTTCCACCATGATATCGAAACAGCTGAGGAGGTCAAGGAATGAGGTTCAAAAAGTTCAAATGATTTTTTTTCAGGGTCACACAGATAAGTAAGTGTCCTTGGTGGGATTTGAACCCAAGTCTTGTTGATTCAGTTCAGTGATGTATCAACTATGTTATTCCTTTATGTAATTCTCTTTTGCTTGTGGTCCTTCAAGCTTTCTAGGGATGTTGTAGATGGCATTGTCAGTCAGGGTCAGGTTAGACTAAAGAGGAATTCTGAAGTCTAAGGTTCCAACTCTGCACCTCCATCAAACCAGCATAGGGTTGAGGAGTAGGACTTCCTTCCCAAGCAAAAACAACCCGCATCAGCAAATAGCAATAGGATCTAGTACCAGGCACAGCAGTATGGACATCAAATCAAAGGGATAGCCAGCCACTGCCATCAACCATGTGATCAAAAATGAAACAATTACCGTCCTGAAGAAGCTTACATTCTATTCGAGGGAACACCTATGTATAAGAGTGTGTGTGTGTGTGTGTGTGTGTGTGTGTGCGCGTGTGTGTATACACAGAGATACATATATGCAAACACACCTATGTGCATACATGTACATTTATGTATGTACATGTATATACATATACATATATGTGTGCAAAACACATAGAAAGCCAACCAGGTTAATTTGGAAGGGGAAAATACTAACAGCTTGAAAAATCAAGAAAGCTTTGAAAAACAAGGTGGTGCTTGAGTTGAGTTTTGAGGGCAAGAAGGGACTTGAGGAGGAAGAGGTGAGGAGGCAGTACATACCAAGCACACAGACAAACCAGGGCAAGGCAGGGAGATAGGGGTGCCTTGCGTGAGGAAAGCTAGACCAGGAGTTCTTTACTTTTTGAAGGCACAGACTCCTTTGGAAGCCTGGGGAAGCAATGGATTTCCTAAAAAAAAGTTCTTAGATGCATAAAGTAAAATACATAGGATTACAAAGAAAGCCAATTATATTGAAATACAACTATGAAAATATTTTTAAAACCCAATTTCTCAAATCTTAAGTTAAGAACCCTTGAGTTGGAAGGTCAGTCTGAAGGGATTGCAAAGAACAGAAACTTGTGAAAAGCTTTAAAAGCCAAAAAGAAAAGTTCACATATGATTCCAAAAGCAACTCAGGGTTTACTGGATGGGGGAGTAACATGGTTAAAGCTGTGCTTTAAGAAAATCATTTTAACAGCTGTTGGGGCGGGGAATGAACCTGTTGGGGGGTGGACCAGTGTGGTGAGAAATTTCAGACTGGGAGGTCAATTAGGAGGCCATTGTAATAGGCCCGGTATGAGAGGATGAAGACCTGGTGATGGTCATGTGAGTAGAGAGAGGAGGAGAAAGTCAAGAGATGTTATGGAGGGGAAAAAATGATTAGATTTGGCAATGCAATAACCATTTCAATAAAAAACAAAGTATAATAGTGAAAACTTACCTTCCCAACAGGCTGTAAAAATGAGAGAGAGAGTATTAATATTTTTAGAATAAAATATTAAGGAAAAATGATTAAAGCCAAATTTTACTGTTTTACTATTACATTTTCTTCTAGCTCTATGCGGTCCTACTTTTTAGATGCAAGAAAACCAAGATGAGATTTAAAATGAAGAGACCAGCCTCTCACTGAAATTTAAGCTGATTTTTCTCCCTTCTTTATAAACTATAGCTGAAAGTATTTTCATAGGATCTTATGCTGAAAACTGAAGAACAGCCATTCATCTTTTAAGCACAAGCCTAAGCTTCCGATTTAGTGGCAAGGTCTTTAAAATTCAATTCATTTGATTGCACAGTACACATGTTGGCCTTTTGAGACCAGGGCTGGCTGCTAGACCAAAATCTGTCATCTAATTGTTTTCCCAGAAGAACATCCAGACGATTTCTATTCTCCTGAACAGCCTCAGGGAATTCCAAATGAGTCTGTGTTTGGCCACCAAGCTCCCTTTGTGTGGTGGAGTTTTATTCCCATCTAGCAGAAATGAGGAATCTTCCCCAGGGTTATTTCCACCAAAATAGCTAGTGCTTCCCTTTAAATGTTGGCTTTGCTTTTTAAAGTCTAAGATAAAACAAGAGATACAGTTGAAAAAGCTTACAGAAAACTTGACCTAGTTATTTTTTCCAAGTCTATTTTATTAATTTATTGAGAATCAAGAAACATTCGGATTTTACAAAAGATATTATACAGTCCCCATTAAATCTTCTTTCCGAGTGTCACATTCAATTACAACTAGGTCCCAATTAGTGAGAATATTGCATCCCATTAAGTGATCACATTATTTGAATTCTCACTGCAGACTTCCACTGGGTTGGTACCAATGGCCATCTTTTACATTGAATACATGCAACCACTTCATGGGATTCATTATTCACACTAATCGGTACCTAACTGTAAATTCAATGAACGTTTATCAAGCTCCTACTATGTATAATTCACTATGCTAGGTGCTAGTATACAAAGGCCAAAACTAGAAGTCTCTTCCTTCGAATGAAGAGTTTAATATGAACATAGTTTCTTCCTTTCTTCCTCCCTTCCTTCCTCCTTTCCTTCCTTCCTTCCTTCCTTCCTTTCTTTCTTTCTTTTTGTCTGGACCTTAGATTTCATCCATTCGGGGAACTTCTAGTGTGGAAACTCTCTCCTCTGATACATATTGGTAACTTGTGTGAACCTTATAGTCATAAAGAGTGTCCTAGAGGCAATGAGAGGTTAAGTGATCACATCACACTGCCTAGTATCACTCAGAGTCAAGACTTCCCAACTTCCTTCCTCTTTTCCCCACACCATGCTGCCTTTCCATGAACAGAATATCCTAATATCAATTTGGTTAGCATTTGCCTGTTTCTGTCATAAATGAGCTACTAAGAATCTGAATACTACCTTATGCTTGAATGTCAACCACCATTTCTCAGGTCTTCCTGCCACCAGGCCCAGCGCTCTCTCTACTGCACCACCCAGCTAAATCTGGTATGGTTAGATTTGGCTCATTGTCATAGCCTGTTGTGATGCTTTTAGGAAGATGATTGCATCAGCTAATGATCAGCTCTCTCTCCTTCCTGTCATCTGTACCATCTCCAAATATGATGAGTAGGCCAGCTATATTTTGAGCCCTACTGACTTCCATGTGCCTGTATGCTAAGAATTAATATTTTGGTCTCATTTGTGAAACCAGAGTACTCACGACTATGATCTCTCAGGAAATTAACAAGCTCACATTCCTAAAAGACAAGAAAGAGGGTCAATGAGTGTACAGAGCTATCATGGGTACTGCTCACATCTAGACAGATGAGTTGGAGACAAAAGGCTGGATGAGAGAGATACATACCGAACTTAGAGGCTGTCCCTTCATGCCTTTAGGACCCTGGAAAAGCAGGAAGCAGGTTATTGGTGTGTGCAAGATTAATTTGTACAAATTCTTAAGCTTTAACTATGCAACAGAAGAGGATAATGCAGTCTTAATTTTGACCACCAATTAGACATCTCAGAGCACCCAATGCAATGCCTTGTGCATGGTTGGTGCTCTTAGGATGACAGATTTGGAGATGAGAAATCATCTAGTCACCCTGCCCCTGTACCCCCTTCTCCATTTTACAGGGGATGAAACTCAAGCTCAGAGAGGCCCTAGGATCACAGATTTGGAGTTTGAAGGACCTTAGAGGCCATTGGATACAACAAGAAGGAAGCTCAAACTCAGAGTTGCCTGGGGTCATCCAGTTAGGAAGTGGCAGAGTCAGGATTAGAACTCACCTAGTAGTCTTTCCACTGTATCATACCCATATTAAGTATTTGCTAAATGGATGAATGTTAGCGAGCACAAGCTGGGTCAGAGGATAACATCTGAGACCTTGGCTCAGCAAGGATTGGTCCATACTAGGCAAGGGTATTTCAGCGTATTGGCTCACTTAGCTCAACGCATCTCCTCTCCAGCCTGCCCACCTTGGCTCACTCCGTATAGGATGCGTTGAAGTGAAAGGAATCTGCTGCTTGGCTGAGCAGTGTTTGTCTAAATGAGGCAATGCTTGAAAGGAATAATATTCAAGAAGCAAGCTTAAACTTTCCAAGTGGTAAAACCAAGAATACCAAGAACTGGATTTGAATGGAAATGAAAAAGGGTGGGCATATCACAAAGCAAAAGTTAAAATCACAGAAAGGGGTTGCTTTCAAAATCTTGCAAGTTTGACATAAACACCTATTTGGCTTTTATTATGGAGTTAATTTTAGTCCAGAAAGTCAAGGGTAGTTGCAAATCAGAGAGCAAGCAGCCTAGAGTGATCAGGTACCAGGAGATCTAAATGTTAAGGGAACAAAGATCCAAGAGATGCTTAGAGCCCGGTTGCAATTAATTAGAGAAGGCTTCCTGGAGGTAGTGAGTACTCACTCATCTAAAAAAATCCTGAACCTTCTTTCTCATTCTCTGTCCTATTCTCTTCCACTAGGATAAAAAGAGTAAAGTAAGTGGGCATTTTCCCAGTGGCCCCCAAGGACCACTCTTTTGGTTCTTTTCAGAGGAAAGGGAACAATAGTGTCAAATGTTGTAGCATCCCAGCTTTGCGAGGGACTTTGAATGAAAAAAAAATAGTCACCAGAGTATTGTTCACTAGGTATGGAAATACTTACCCTTGGCCCTGCGGGTCCAGGAGCACCAGGAAAGCCGATTTCACCCTTTGGACCCAGGCCAAACTACGGAAGAGAACATGTTATAGATAACATCAATCCATGTGGCTTGAATATAAATAAAGATCCAGACGATATACAAGGAAATATTAAAGGATAATTATGAGGCACTTATTAAAGTCAAACTATTTACTTATGGTAGATGAAAATGTTATCAGTGTGCTTAGTTTCAATAAGACTTTATAAACACAAGTCATGGTTCATTCAGGGCAAATAAAGTGTTCGCTCAGAAAGTGAATAGCCATTCCTAAAAATGAACAACAAAACTGAACATTCTTGTTCCTTTTTAATGTTTCCCCAACTACTCATCTAGGGATGTGTTTTTGGCTGCACATTTGCCACATAAATTTTTTTAAGGAGACAAAGTGAACAAGAGAAACAATCTGACTGTCGTATGAAGAGACCTAATGAAGAACCTCCAACCTGAAAAAAAAATGAAAAAAAAGCATCAGCACCAACATAAGGAGGGAATTGGAAAGGTCAGCCATTTACACAGCTCAGGATGATGGACTTGGGCGCTAATGAAATTTATCCAATCAAGCGGAAAGCACCTGGCTGCTGCCAACCTTTTCACTGTAAGAATGATGCCCATGACTGAATTCATACATAAAAATGAACATGCACCTTTTATCTCTGTGCTTTCTTCCTGAAAATGAATAAGTGTCTGGCCTCACCAAATGACCTTGGGTTAGGGAGAGCAGAATCATTGGAAAAGTCAAAAAAGATTCAGGAGGAAAGAAGGCAGCTTCCTTTCTATTCAGATAGATCACATGTAAGGAGACAGCATTCCGAATATGGCACAAAAGTCAAGAACTTTGTTGTTGGCAGATATACATACACATTATACACATAAACATACATGTGTAATTTCATAAAGGCAGGATATGGGAGAGGGAGGGAGAGTAGGATACTGGAAGATGACTTTGACTTTTCCACCTTGGTTCTGGTCTCCAGCTTCATTTGAATGTTAATCAAGGTAGATTTTGGAAGAAAGGCTCAAGGAAGCACCTCAGCTTCCATATTACCCCTATGTTTGTTTGTTTCCTAACAGAGGCCCTAAAATGGGTAGGAAGACACAGGATCCCAATTAAGGGTGCAATGCAAATCAAAAGGAATTTCCTGTTAGTCAGATTGCTATTTGAGATCATGGGCTTAAAAACAGTCTTAGACACAGATGAACAACCTTAAAATGAGGACAGTCTGGCCAGCTTTTGCTGCTTCAAAGTTAGATTATCAACCTCCCTTTTCAGAGAGAGAGGCTTTTTAACAACCATTACAGATAATGCTATGTTCTGGACCTTATAATATAAGCTAACAAATAGTTGAGAAAATTAGCATTAATACAAACAACCTCTAAAGATTTACCACTTCAACACTGCATAGATTCATGGAATTTTGGAGCTAGAAAAGCCCTTAGAGATCATTTAGTCCAAACCAAATCTGTACAAATGGATGAACTAAGACCTAGGGAAATTGAATGACTTGTCCGAGGTTACACAGCTGTTTACTGGCAGATTAGATGACCTAAGAAATTATGAACAATCTAAACTATTTTTTTAAATATAGCGGCCAGATTTATTTTATTAAAAAATAAACAAGAACCTAATATCCCAAGGAAGTTAGCCTACTTACTGTGAGTCCTCTGAATCCTTTAGGTCCAGGTTTCCCTTGAATTCCTGGGTCACCAACATCACCCTAGTGAATTAGATATAGTAAAGTTGAAGTACTGAAATTATCCATACTAAGACTTAGGAAAATAGACAGTATCTTTAATAATAATTGATATTTATATAATGCTTTAAGGTTTGCAAAGTGCCCAGCACACAGTAGGCATTTAGTAAATCCTGGTTGGTTGAATGATTGAAGGAGATAGTCATTACTCAAATTCTTGTTTTTCAAGCTTTACAATAACACAATAATTCAATAATCAAATGAGATGCCCAGAGTGTAAATACTGTGATTAAAGTTAAGTACTTCCTGCATTGATGTGGGTGTAACTTTTCCGGTTGGTTAAAGTTCTCCTTCTGACATGTGGTTTATTGGAGGTGATAGTCCCCAAGGTGCCCCAGATGACCAGTGGCTAGCCTTATCACCTAACCTTATTTCAGTGTTCAACTTTGGGTAATTAATAACCTCCTCAATGTGATTCTTCAGAATTTGATTTTTTGAGGCTGAAAATACTTGCTCTATGGCACATGGAAAGCTCCTGACATTTACTGATTGTTACCCTGGGCAAATAACTTAACCCCTCGACCTCAGGTTTGTCATCTGTAAACTGAGGATAATAACAGTTCTTATCTCCCAGAGTGGATGTGAGGATAAAATGAGATAATATTTACAAAGCATTTTGTAAACTTTAAGGCATTATATAACTGCTAGCTATTATTATAATTCTATTTATCCTTGAATATCGGTATTTTTGCCTATTGACATTAACATTCCACCTCATCCATTTTTGTCATTCAGTCAAGTCCAACTCTTCGTGACCCCATGTCCGGCCCCTGTATCCTCCACTATCTCTCGAAGTCTGTCCAAGTTCATGTTTGTTGTTCCATGATACCACCTATCTCTGATCTATCATGACATCATCTCATCTTCTGCCATCCCCTTTGCCTTTTGCCTTCAATCTTTTCCAACATCAACGTCTTTTCCAATGAGTCCTATCCAACTCTTCATGATCCTTTTTTGGGGTTTTCTTGGCAGAGATACTGGAGTGGTTTGCCATTTTCTTCTCCAGCTCATATAAAGATGAGGAACTGGGGCAATCATGGTTCCCAGATTCACAAAGGTAGTAACTGTCTGAGGCCAGATTTGCACTCAGGGAGATGAATCTTCATGACTCTAGATCCAGTGCTCTATCCACTGCACCACCTACTTGCCCAAGGATAGATCACTGAAGACAAAACAAATTCCATGGAGAATTTATTGAAGGAAAAATTATTTTCTAAATCTTCCACTAAAGATCTCCTCTGATAGTGGCACAGAAGTGGTTCTGGGTTCCAAGGATTTGGGTGGTAGCGTGGCCATAGACTGTGTGTGTTTACCTGTGAAATGTTCATTGCCACTACTCTCCTTCTTCAGCAAACTGGCTTGCTTTCATTTCTCCACACGACATATTCTGTCTTCTGACTTTGAGCATTTGCATGGGCTGTTCTTCCCCTTTCCCCCCATCTGTGTCTGGAATGCACTCCCTCACTCTTCACCACCACCTCACACAGTTCCTAGTATAAGGGTAAGGTTCAGGTGAGTAAGTTGATATCACCCCAAAATATTTAATGTCAAGAAGACTAGTCTTCATTCATTTATCAGGTGAGAATACATCTTGTTCACTAGATGTGAATGAGGCTTGGACACTTCTTGAATCAAAGATATTTCAGTTAGATGCAACAGGAAGCCCGTTTCAGTTGGGTGAGGGACTTGATCCCACCCAGAGAAGCTTGTTTAAAAGGAGACGCTAGTCCAGAGCTGAGGAGAGATGTCAAGGGTGTAGCCGCAAAGAGGAAGATGAGCTGGAAAGAATCAGCAGCTCAGGGACAATTGGCAAAAGCTAGAAAATAAAGTAGACCTGAGATGCAACAGAGAAGGGAGACTGAGGAAGGCCTTTGGTCCAAGGGGCCCTTTAGAGCAGGAGACAAGGCTGATACCACCACTCGTTCCCAAACCCTCGAAGACTGAGGGAACTTCCAAGACAGGTCTCCTTTTTTCCAGCTTCCTCTTTCAGGGCCTCTCTCTTGCCAATCACCATAATCTACTCTGCTTGTCCTTTACCCAAACATTTCTACTGCCCTAAATTTCGCCTTGACCACAAAGAGTCCGTGGAGTTAGCAAGAGACAAAGATAAACTTTAACTGAGGTAGAGAATCAAACCTCTGCCTAACTATTAGGAATCTTCCTAACTAGGGATTTGAAGTGAATGTGCTGATATTCCTAACTTTCACTTAATATAAATTCTCTAAAGTAGCAGTGCAGGGAACCAGGTGGACCTGAGAGGTCTACTGCATTACCCCAGGCTCCAAGTGAGCTAATTATTGTAATGGTGCCAAGACAGCTTCCTCAAAGCTTGCCACAAGTGCTGAAGCCCATCCTGAGCCTCTCCCCAGGTGCTAGTGCCCTCCCCCTCCCCCAAAAGGACTTTGTACCTATTTTGCATTTTGTTTTTACACACGTTTTCCCTTCAATAGAATGTAAGGACCTGTCCTTGCCTTTGTATCCCCAGTATCCCCTTAATAAATGCTTGTCCAGGCTCAGGAACCCATGACAGTGGTCTATAAAGTCTGTGTTAATAAAGGGAGTCCAGTAATGGGATACTTGAAGCTCTGAAGCATTTTCCCAGTCACACAGATACTACTGAGAGCAGGGGAAACATGTCTTATGTTTGTGGAGGGGGGGGGTGGGGAAGAAGTAGAGAGGTGTTACCTATGTGCACGGTATTTGTTTTCCCTTACTGGTTAATACAAGGGTCCAGATGCTCACCAGTAGTCACATACCTGTTTTAATAGTTGTAGACTACAAATCCTGTCCAAATAACCTATGAACAAGGCCTGTAGGTATATTTATGCATCTGACTTAATTAATCATTTCATCTAGATGTCATAGTTGATAGAGTCCACTGCAAGTTGACTTAGTCAGGAAGACCTGAGTTCAGATACTGCCTAAGAGATTTACTGAGTAAGCCATGGCAAATTACTCTTCCGCTTCAATTTCCTTATCCATAAAATAAGGCATATACCTTATTAAAGGGTTGTTGCTAGGCTCAAATGAGATAACTCATGTAAAGTGCTTTGCAAAGCCCGACCCCATTAGGGGTTTTCTTGGCAAAGATACTGGAGTGATTTGTCATTTCCTTTTTTAGTTCATTTTACAAATGAGGAAACTGAGGCAAACAGGGTGAAGTTTGCCCAGGGTCACACAGCTAATAAGCATCTGAGACCAGATTTGAACTCATGGAAGATAGGTCTTCCTGATTCTAAGCCCAGTGCTCTACTCACTGCACCACAATATGTAATACAATGTAATAGATCATCATTTCAAGATGGCGAGAGCATTCACAACTAGGGGACAATCGATAGGGCTTGTGGAGAAGATGCCATCTGGGTTGTCCTCTGAAGACAACTGGGGATTCTGGGAAATGTTGTTGTTCATCCTTTGTTCTCAAAGAGGACCAATGACATCAGGAGGGTGATGTCTTGACTTGCAAGTGAATTAGATTTAAGTGATGCGGGGCTGTGTAAAGCCACCAGCCTCACTCTGTCCTCCAGAGCCATCTGGGTCCAGTGGCAAGACATAGTTCAGGATGACTGGAGACGGACCCGGACGCTGTGGGAAGCCTTTTTAAGCCAAGGTCTTTTCTGGGAGAAGCAGATGAGAATTGAGATGAGAATTGCACCTCAGGGAAATAGCTAGCAGGCCAATTGTTATCAGAATAAAGAGTGTATAAAGGATAGTAATATGAAATAAGACTGGAAAGGTGGATAACAAAATGTAAATTTAAGAAAATCCTTTCCTACCTAGAAAACAATGCTCACCCAGGGCTGTCTTCTGCTATTTTCCACTATGCACCCAAGAGGAAGTATGTCTGCCCTCAAGGCTTATCTGCATACACAAATAGATAAATAGATGTTTCCTATTACAGTAATTGAGATTTAAGTGAAGCTCCAGGTACCTGGTTCCCACTGTCTCCCAGTTGTCCTCTTGGGCCCTGTAATTTGCAAGACAGAAAAAGAATAAACAAGTGTAGGCAGATCATTACTCAGTGCATTTGTACACAGGTGGTTTTTGATTGACCAAGTGAGAAAAGCTGTAAATCTTTCAGTAATTACCTTTGCTCCTTTCCTTCCTTGGCGGCCATAGCCTGGAATGCCCAAGTCTCCCTGTGAACACAGGAGTGAATTTCAAATTTACTGCATTAAGTGTTTCTTACATCTCACATGCAGATACACCTGCCCAGGAGAAGGAGACCCTGGTGGGAGTGGTCATTAGCCAAGATAACATGGTGTCAAAAAAGTCTTTGGAATAATCATCCAAGGACCTGCTTTGTCACCTCAGGACCACTCCCTAGGTGAAAGTGTTGGAGGAAGTGATGAAGGGGGTCATCTAGGATAGCTAGATAGCAGAACTGCCTCCTTGGAGATTACAGATCTGCTCCAGGAAGCCATGAGCCAGAGATACCAAAGGAAAGGACATATCCAGAGAAATTTCTCAACCTCTATTCTGACCTTGTGTTTTTTTTGCCATAGCAAAAGCTGCTCCAAGTGCAGAGGAGAGAGGAGATTAAGACTCCCTGGCAAGCATTCAGAATCCCAGTGTATTTCCAACTTTTCATCCTAAAAACTAACTCAGCATCTCTCCCTATAATTTTGTCCTATAAGCCAACCCTGATTTAGAGAACTGGAAAAGACATAGCAACCAATGAGTCCAACCCATATGTGAAAAGAAATAGCCACTAGAACAAACCCAACAAGAGCCATCCAGCCTCTGCTTGAATACCTCCGAAGAGGGGAACCCACCACTCCTCGGGGCAGCTCATCCCCCTTTGGGACAGCTAACTGTTAGAGCACCAGGCCTAAAGAAACACTCATCTTTCCTTCCCCAGGCTGGTCCATCCCCTTTCTACCATCCTTTTCATCTCTGGATGGATGTGAGAAGAACAAAGCAATCCTTTATTTTCCTCTGAAAAGCAGGTCTAGTTATGAGGGTAAGCAATAGGACTTACAGAGGCCCTAAGTAAAGGTTCTGAACCTTTTGTGTGTCGTGGGCCCCTCTGGCAGTCCAGTCAAGCCTATGGACCCCTCCTTATAAAAATATGGGTAAACATATCAAGTAAAATATAGAAGATCACAGAGGAAATCAATGAGGTTAAAATATAATTTTCGAAAATAAGTCCATAGACCCCAAGTTAAGAATCCACACCCTAAGAGAATAGTTTGACAACCACTGTCCAAATCCATCTGATCCTCAGAGATCTTGGGTCCCCAAAAAGCACAGACTCTCTGTTAGGTCCCTTCTTCCCATCTCAGAGTAGAGGATTGTTGACAAGAAAGTAACCCCCAGACTCAAACCTGCATTCCGCGTGATCCGGTTTGCCCCATGGTTCCTTTGCCACCTGGAACTCCTGGTTCTCCCTAGGGCATCAAATGAGAACAGTGAATCCCTGATAAAAAGTGACCCAGCTTTCAGATGAGGGTTCACCAGAGGCCCTGAGGACAACTGCCCATGGGCTCTCTTGGTGCAGGGCGAAGGGCTCTCTAGCTAGCATTGGGAGGCCTTGACAAAGGGATCGTCATAGATGGGCCAAAAGGTTTCTCTCTAACACCTACAGGGCACGTGTATTGGTCTCTTATAACACATAAATATTGCTGTTCTGAGTATTAAAAAATAGGAGGAAAAAGAGAATTTGGTAATCCCGGGAGAAGCTTCTTGGAACTCACACCATCGCTTTAGAAAAGGCATGGCGTCATGGAAAGAGACCTGGGCGTCTTGTCTCAACTCTGCCCCTAACCAGTCTGGTCATCTAAGGGAGTCACTCTCCAAACTTGAATTTTCTCACCTATAAATTGATCCTTATAATAATGCTGTGAGGTACGTCTTATTATCCTCCCTAATTTATGAATGATGAAACTGAGGCTGAGAGAAGGTGACTTGCCCAGGGTCACTCAGCTAGTAAAGATCAGCATCAGGATTCAAACCCAGGTCTTCCCAAGCTCAGTGTGCCACCACACCATCTTCCAAATATAAAAGAAATAAGACCTACCTTCCTTCCCAAGGTTCCAGGTTTTCCAGGACTCCCTTTACTCCCTGCTGGTCCAGAAGACCCCTGAAATGACAGGCAAGATACAGAAATTTGTGAAGAAGAAAGCTTTAGAAACCCCACTAGAAATTGTTCCCTTCGTTATGTTTGTTTGCTAAGAGAGCATTTACAAGCCTCCTTCAAAAAGAACTAGTTCCACCTAACAAAAAGACCCAATGAGGGAAAATTGCTACCGTAGATATACTTCTGACCCAAAAGGAAGAACTAGAAGGAGATTGATGGGAACAGGAACCAGGGAAGAATGTGACCTTGTCATTGCTGAGAAAGAAGGCCTGTGTTCCAATCCCGCCCGTTGGTTAATCGACAGGTGGCATGTTTCTCTTTTTACCCATCTGTAAAGGGGGATTAATTCTCATCCATTTCTAACCCATCTCAAGAGGATCATAGCAAGATAAACCCGCATACAGACAGTTAACTCTCAGCCAACTAATTCCAGGGTAAATGGCAATGGTGTGGATAAAAGAAAATACCATACATACTCTCTCTGCCTCCGTCTCTGTATCTCTGTCTCTCTTTGTCTCTATTTATTTATATATATACACACATATATGTATATGTATATGTGTATGTACATATTTATATGCATGTGTATATATAGATATATGTGTATATATATCATACAAATATAATAAATTAATTATAGCATAAATACATAATTAATATAATATACAAATATATACATGTAATATTTTAAAAGCCTCCTCTTCTATGTGGCTTTGGAATGATTGACATTAAGTGGTAGGATTTCTACAAAAGTTTTGCTTGGGCTAAGGTTAAACTGGGTTTGTGTTCTCTGAAGGCATGCTAAATGTACCCCAGAAGGCCTGTAGCCCAGGGCTATGATGCCGAAGTGGGAAGGGTGCCTAGGGCAGGGTAGACGTGATCTAAGTCTCCTGTGGAAGAAGCCAAGAGCCTGCTTCCAGGAGGGCATTATAATGTGTAATGGAAGTGCCTTAGAGCATGTAAAGACATTCTGTACCTGGGTCCAGTCCACTCTGTATGTGGTGAAGAGGAGGATTATTGATTACCTGCGTAGTTTAGGACTGGGGTGCTTTCAAAGAGTTGGCTAAGGTCAATCTCTTGGTGTGGGCTCTTTTCCAGACCTGCTAGCATTGGAGAAGAAAGATGAACTGCTGAGGGTCTCTGGGTAGGGACAATGCCCCAGATGCCCTCTCACCTAGAGCGGGCATGAAACCAATAGTCCATGGCCCTGCTCTTGCTTCTCTCTCTGTTCTGCTTGTAGATAAAGGAGATTTGGCTATAGTCCAGTCAACTTTGAAAGGTCAGGAGAGTGAGTCACCAGGAGGTCTGAGAGGGGCATCTCTGTTAGCTATGGTTGGCTCACCAACCAGGCCGACATCAAGTCTCCAAGGAGAAGAATGACCTTCGGGACCCAGTCCATCGAGAGCTGGGAGCTGAGACCCAGACTCATCCAGCAGTGATGCTGCAATTGCTCATAAACTCAGTGGGACCAAAGCTGCCTTAAGTCTGAGTCTACTTTCCCCAGAGACAGACTGATGTAGGGGAGAATATGTCCCCGAGGTGTGATGGGGATGTGTCTGTATTTCTGTTGTTGTTATATCTGTGAAGTAAATACCCCTTTGTCACAGCTAACCATTGGAATTGGTTTAACAGATCTAGAGTGTTAATCATTGGTGGCTAACCATGGGAGCACATGGGGGAGGGGGACATACCTGAAGGCTGATGGCCTTATGGAAATGCACTCTAATCCCTGGTACCCTGAGGGGGAGAGGTAGGCCCCCTGACTCTAGGAGAGTAAGGTTAAAGCCCTTACTACACAAAAACTGATGACATGTTAAATGAGAAGAAAATCAATTCTTGGCACATCATCAACATGAAGTGAGGCCATCTTGCCTACCTGAGGCCCTTTGTTTCCAGGACTTCCTTTTTCTCCCTTCTGTCCAATGTTTCCACTTTGTCCCTGGTTATGACATTTGACACACAAAAAAAACCACAATGAATATTTCTTCTTAGCAAGTGAAGGGTGATGGGCAGAAGTGAAAAGCGTATTTTCTTGCTTGATTCTTCAAAAAGTACACCCCAACCCCACCACAAAACTCCACCCAGAAACCCCTTTTTTAAAAAAATTGTCCTGACATCAAAAAGTAATGGTCTAAAGTGTCCAATTAAGCATCTCATCCACTCATTTGACAAACATCTGTGCAGGGAAATTCAAAGAAAGGAGCCATGGTCTCCCATTTGGGTATTTGTATCATTACTAGCTTTCTAGGGTATCTTGATATTCCAAAGGTAAAAGCAGCCTTAAAGTTTGAATATTGGGTGGCATCCACAAAGGTAAAGTATCTCCTCCATGAAGCATTCCTTGATTTCCCCTCTCCCTCAGTAGTAGTTCTCCCCCTCCCCAGATAACCTTTTAACAATTTGTCTGCATAGGTGTTTCCTGGTTGCATGTGTGAGTTTCTTCAGGACAAAGACTACCTTTTTTTTTATCATGAGAACATGGCATAAATCAGCTTGTAATAATTTTTTTTAAAAAACTGAATTGAAAAAGTAAAGTTCAATAAATCCAAGTGAAGACCAAGATCAGGGTAGGAAGGTTCCTTGGGAAAAGTTGGTGACAATTACATCTTGGTTCTAATGGACAGAGACAGTCAACCTTGGAACCTAAGAGGTGTGAAGGGGAGGAGTATGAAATGGTAACGATAGGTTGATACTAAGTTTTGAAGGGCTTTAAATGACAGGATAAGTGATTTATATTAGATAAAGAAATCAGGGAATCACTGAAGGTATTTGATCAGGACTGTAATTCCAGCAGACTCATACCCCATGGAGATTATTCTGAGCTGCGTGGAAGGTGGGATGAGTGGGGGAGATCTTGGGCTTGGGAGAGCCAGTTATGAGGTTGTATCATAGGACATGTGTGAGATGATGATGACCTGATCCCTTGGGGTAGTGTGAAGGGTAGCCCATAGCTTCCAGGAACAAGGAGGTAATGGGTCTACTCTTCTCTGGCCTCACCAGACAACATTGGGAGTAGTATATTCAGTTGTGGGAGCCAGTTTAAGAAGGACATTGATTAAAGCCAGAGGGAATCCAGAGAATGGTGAAAGGCCTTGAGTCCATGACATGAAAATGATTTGAAGGAGCAGGATATGTTTAGGCTAAATAAGAGAAGACTATGTTCCAGTATTTGAAGGGCTGTCATGTAAAAGAATTAGACTCATCCAGTTTGGCCAGAGAAAACAGTCAGCCAGTCAATAAGTATTTGTCAACTATCTACTATGCACCAGGCTTTGTGCTAAGTTCTAGACCATGTACAACGGGCAGAAGTGGCAAAAAGGCCAATTTAGGCTTGATGTCAGGGAAAACTCCATAAGAATGAATTAGAGCTGTTCAAAAGTGGAATGGCTTCCCTTAAGAGAGACGATAGGTCTTCCCTCTTCGGAAGTCTTCATGTAGAGCGTGAGCGACCGTGTGTCCAGTATAACATAGTGGAGATTCCTTTTGGGGATGGGATGGAGCAGATAACTGAGCTCCATTCCACCTCTCAAATACTATGATGCATGATTCTGCTGTGAGGGGGAATCAACAGGTGCTGGCAACGTAAGAAATGGAGAGGATGAAGAAGGTGGTCAACTATGACCTCCGGGTTTCTCATCTGGCTGACTTAGAGGATGGTGGCCCCATTTACAGAAATAAGGAAGCTGGAGGAAGGTTAGGTTTATGCAGGAAGATCATTGGTCCAGTTTTGGACATGGGCGGTTTGAGGCCCTGGTGAAACATCTCCAAATGGAGATGCCCATCAGGCAATCTGAAATGCAAGACTGAAAATTGGGGAGGAGATTAGGGTTAGATAATCAGATTTAGGAATAACTTAAATATTGGTGATAATTAAACCTGAGAAAGGAGGTGAGATTATACAGGAAGAAAAGTTAGAGGGAGAAAAGGATAGAGGAAGGAGGAGACATCCACACAGAGGAGATGAGAGGAAGATGAGGAATCAGTGAAGGATACTGAGAAATAACTTAGTTTGGGGAATAAGGAGAGAGTGGTATCATGGAATTACAGAATCACAGAGTCTCAAAGGCCATGCATGAACCCAAATGAACAAAAATCACCTCCACAACATATGAGTGGTTATCTAAGCTCTGCTTCAAAGACCACCAGTGAGGGGAAACCCACTATCTTTCAAAACAGCTCATTCTACTTTTCTATAGTTCTAATTGTTAGGAAGATGAAGGAGAGAGAATAGAGATGGGGAGGGTCAAATGCTACAGAGAGGCCAAGGAAGATGGTGCTTGGGAAAGGGACATTAGATCTGGCAACTGATCTTTGAGAGAGCAGATTTAAGAGAATGATGGGGAGGGGGGCAGCTAGGTGGTGCAGTGGATAGAGCTCCAGCCTTGAAGTCAGGAGGACCATAGTTCAAATCCGGTCTTAGACACACAACACATAACACACAACACGTACTAGCTGTGTGACCCTGGGCAAGTCACTTAACCCCAATCGCCTAGCAAAAAGGAAAAAAAACAAAACAAAACAAAACAAAAAGAGAATGATGGGATCAGAAGTCAGAATAAAAGGACACAAGGAATGAGTGATGAGGAAGAGGTTAGGGCAAGTGTCCAAGTTTTTTTCTATCAGTTTAGTAATAAGGGATAAGATGATATCAATACCCTGAGGGAATGAAAAGGTCAAGGGGCAGGATTTTGTTTGTTTGTCTGTTTGAGAATAGAGGAGACCTAAACGTGTACCTAGGCAATAGAGTAGCAACCAAAACATAGGGAGAGACTGAAAACATATTATTATGAGAGGCGTTTATTTTATTATGGCAACATTTCTCCTCTATCTGTGGTTTCCTTATGTGTGACCCTATCAACTTTTTTTCTGGCATTCGCTAGGGAGGATAGGATCAGGTTGGTTGAACAACCTCCAAATTCTTAAATTCCTAATTAAATTAACTTTGAGACTTTTATCTTGTAGAAACCTGGGCCTGGAGCCCTGGGCAGGAGAAACCAACTGGTTGGTCAGATTTGATGACCCACTAAGCATTATGTTGGGCCTCCTTTTCTACACAAAGGCTCCATGTGGGCTCATCAATACTACCATTCCTGGAAATGAACTGTCAGTGAATTTCCCATCACTCTAACCACCATTCCCTTTGACATCCCTGCCCTGACCCTGGTTTCCCTTTATGCATTACCTTCCTCTGTTAGAATGTTAGCTCCTCGAAGGCAGGGACTGTATTGTATGCTTGTATTTGTAACCCCAGACCATGACACTGAGCCTGGCACACAGTGGGTGATGAATAAGTGCTTTTTCATTCATTCATTTATTCATTCATTCATTCATCAAGGGGCCTCAAATGCAGCAGAGGCAAGTACAACGGTAGACCAAGAAAAAATCAATCTCATCTCCCTTCCTTATACCCTCATTTTATATACCAATGGTAGAATCATAGATCTAATCCAATTCCCTCATTTTACACTTGAGAGAAACTGAGGCCCAGAGACATTGGGTAACTTATCCAGGATCACACAGCTAATAAGTGTCAAGGTCAAGATTTGGATCCAATCTAGAACATTTTCCATTATAGGGGAAGTAGGTTTCAGGGGCTATCAGAAGAATGAACTGACATTTTTCATTTTGTCTTAAAACCAACACATGCAGAAATACCATTAATCAACAAGCATTTATTACTTTATTCAGGAATGTACTCAAAATATTCAAATGTACCTCAGTTCCTCTTAATCCTTCAGGTCCATTTTCACCCTTTGGGCCAACGTTTCCACCTAGGCCCTGTGGGATGAATAATCAACATTAAGGTTTTCTCCGAGGCAGGCAGGATGCTAATCACAATAAACACTCCCACTGATGTAGCCCTTTGTAGTTTCTAAACCATTTCCTTTACTACACTGTGAAGTTGTTAGCATTCCTCAATTTTACAGCTGAGGAAATTAAGGCCCAGAAGACTCAGATCACTTGTTCAGAGTCAAAGCAGTTTCAGAGCTTGGACTTGCTCTGACACGTAAGCTCCTTCTCCTGGGCCACACTGTCCTTATCTCTGTCCTTAACTTTTTTTCAACGGTGTTTCGGAAGATCTGCCCAATTCAAACACAGCTTGCTATGTTTATATTACTGATATACTGATACTGGGGAGCTAGTCCAACTCATGGGTCTTAGGCTGAAATTCCCACTTCTCTTTTTTAGCACCAAGAGATTCAGTGTCCTGGACTTCACCTCCCGCATAATTCTGTGGATGAATTTTTCCCTCTTATTTTCCATTCAAAATATCCATTAAAAAAAATCCCGGTCTAGCATATTTACATGGAACCAGATTCTGCCAATAAATCCAGTCGACTTCACCCTAAATGAGCCCTGCCCAAGTACTTCCACCTGGGCAGAAAGGAGACTGGCAGATTGCTACCAGTGCATGGAACTGTAAAAAGAGGTATGCGGTTGAGTCAGAGAAGCATCCATTTGAGAGTGAGAAGGCACCTTAGAGATGAATCATTTATTGGATCATGGCTTTAAGAGTTGGAAGAGATGTCAAAGACCATCTAAACCAGGAGTCCTTGACCTGTTTTGTGTCATGTACCCTTTGAGAATTTCCCCCTAGACCTAGACCCTCCCCCCTCTTCTTAACTTCCCTGTCACTGTTGAGGGCACCACCATTGTCTCAGTTAGCCAGGCTGGCAGCCTCAGCGTCGTCCTTAACTCCTCCTTTTCTCTCACCCCCATATCTCTCACATCACCTCTCAAGTCCTATTGTTTTTGCTTCCATAGCACGCCTCTCATAGGCCCCTTCTCTCCTCTGATACTGGCACCACTCTACTGCAAGTTCTCATTATATCATCCCTAAATGATTCCTATAGTCTGCTGATTGGTCTCCCTGCCTCAACTTTCTCCTATTCCAGTCCTCCCTTCACCAAACTGTCAAAGTGATCTTCCTAATGTGCAGCTCTCCCCTTGAGATATTTTGGCCTCCTTACTATGCCTCACACAAGACAATCTCATGACCATGAATGTTTTCACCACTTCTTCCCCATCCCTGGAATTTTCTCCTTCCTCATCTCGGCCGTGACTTCCTTCTAATCTCAGCTAAAGGACCATCTTCTGCAAAATGTCCATCTTCATCATAGTGCCTTCCCTCTGAGATTATTTCCAATGTATCCTGTATATGGCTCATTTATGGATTTAGAGTCCAACCCTTTCCTTTTACAGAAGAGGAAACTAAGGCAGAGAAAGGAAAATTTGCTTACCTAAGATTACAAAGGATGTAAATGGTGGGGCTGAGATCCAAAGTTGGGTTTTCTGACTCCAGATCCATTACTCTTTTTACTACCCCCATGTCAGTCAAAACCTATTTACTTTACAGACAAGAAAATTGAATCCCAGAGCAGTAAGGTGACTTTCCTAAGGTCACATATGTGGCAGAGCTGAGATTTGAACCTGTGTCTTTTGACTATAAATATAGTGAACTACATTGTCTCCCAACAAGATCCATCCATGAAATGGGATCAGCTCATGCCCTACACCATCTGCATGCTGGAAGGCTGTTTCCTCATGTGCACAATAAAGGCGAAGTGATACACAACATGTACCTTTGGTCCATGGGTCCCTCTTCGGCCTGGTGGTCCCTGAAACAGAAAAGACAATGAAAATGTCCCTTTAAAATGAATCCGAAATCTCTGGTGCTCAAAAACTTGCCTGATTGACACACATAACGAACACATCCTGAAAGATGTGTCCCTGAGGTGCTTTTTCTGTAAGAATTTCCACACCAGGCACTTAATTACATCCTAATATTTGGGGGATTGATTGCAAACCAATCTAAAAGTCATTACAGATCCAGACAGCATCTAACAGCCACTACCAATTATCTGGGATGCTGCTCTAGAAAACAAATGACCCTGAAGCCCATGGTTCTCCCCTCCTGTCTCAGAAGAGACTCATAAGGCTCTCTCGGCTCGCCGGCCTCCTCAGGGGCATCAGCTCTAACTTGGAATGACTTGGGTTCCAAGGCTCTCCCCTAATCCTGATCCTCTGTTCTGGGTGTGTGTGTGTGAGAGAGAGAGAGACAGAGAGACAGAGAGAGAGAGACAGAGACAGAGACAGACAGAGACAGAGACAGAGAGAGACAGAGACAGAGACAGAGAGACAGAGACAGAGAGAGACAGAGAGACAGAGACAGAGAGACAAGGAGAGAGAGAGACAGAGAGAGACAGAGACAGAGACAGAGACAGAGAGACAGAGAGACAGAGACAGAGAGACAAAGAGAGACAGAGAGAGAGAGAGAGAGAGAGAGAGAGAAGATAAATTATAAGACCCAGGGCCACTGGGGTTTTTTCTCAGCCTGCTGCTGTGCTTTGGAAATTTCTGATGAAGAATGGAAAATCACGCCTCTTCACAAAAGCCACAACCATTTTCATCCAGAGCAAAGGTTCAGTCAACTTTCTGTTATAGGGAGTTTCTCCCCCATCTCTGTCTTTGCAGCTGAGCTAAAGGCTGAAGCAAACATGATGGCTCAGCATCGCCATCTAGTGGCCACTTTGACTTTTCCCATTTGACTTGTCAATCATAAAATAACCAAATTGGAAAAAAAATTCAGATCCTCCTATCCTTGGAAATGTTTCAAGTACAATTATTGAATTTCTGGGCCAAAAGGGGCCTTAAAGAAAAATTGAACTGGATGAGAAATAGGTGAAGGATATGGGATCTGCAGGGATGGAGATTATTATGGCAAAGTGCCTCTGGGAAAGTGGACAACATCTATGCCTTACCAGTCATCTACACCTCAGTATAAATGAGCCTAGCTCATTCTGCCTCGAGTGCAAGCAAGGGGGAAACAGTATGGCACAAGAAGAAGGAAGAATGGGCAAAGAAAGGGGAGATTGAAGGCACAACTTCACGATTCTGTCCAGGACGCTCCGTGGATGTCTGTGAGGAAAGCAAGAACAGGAGAATTTGCTTCTCCAAGGTCCACGGTCCTCTATAAATTGGGGTACCCATTACTGTGTCCAATGGGAACACTAATTTATCTCAATTGGCACATCTATATTGCCATCTAAAGTGACATTCGGTCACTCAACATAGTAATCACAGCAACAATAATGTTTTGGTTTATGTCAGTGATGTTATAAATTTATCCTTACCTAAAGGCTCCCCTGACTTATCTGTCTTACATGATTCACACACCAAAAATGGGGAAAATAATAGCAACCATAATAATAATAAATGGAATGCAGTGTTGTGAAGTTTGAAAAACACTTTATACACATTATCTCACTGGAGCTTCACATAAAGCCTGTGTGGTATGTACTACAAGTATTATTATTATCCCCATTTTATAGACTAGGAACCTGAGGCTGAGAGGTTAAGTGAATGAATGAGTGAATGAATGAGTAAAAAGGATTTATTAAAGCACTTTGCTACATGCTGGAGATACACATAGAAAGTAATAGAGAATAATAATATTAAGCTAACATTTATGTAGCGCTTACTAAGTGCAAAGCACTTGCTAGGTGCTTTATAAGTATATCTCATTTGATCCTCACAACAACCCTAAGAGGTAGGTGCTATTATTATCCCCATTTTATAGATGAGGAAACTGAGGTAAAAAGGGGTTAAGTAATTTGCCTAGGGATATCCATTGTACCACCTAACTGCCCCCCAAAGGCAAGCTAGTCACTACTCTAAAAACAAAAAACCTCATACTTCAATTGAGTAAGATAATACACGAAAGAAAGTTCCTTTTCAGGTTATATGGAAAAGCCTAAAAGTTTTAAGGGTCCCATGATAGGGCAGATGGTAAGTTGCAGAGGTCCTTAGGTGACTTAGCCAGAGTCATACTTCTTCCTACAATGATTAGAACTTAGCTCTTTATAATTCCCAGTCTGGTGCTCTATTACTAAAAAAAAAACCAAAAAAAAAAAAAAACGAAAAACAAACAAACAAACAAAAAAAAAAAAGGCATCATAAATTTCTAGGTGGAAGGCTAGAAAGTCAGAGGTTCAGTGACATTAAGTGACTTGCCCAAAGACACACATGTAAGTAAATGTCAGAGTCAGAACTTGAATCTAGGTTCTTTGCTTGCATATCTAGAACTCTTTCCATGACACCACCATCACCCTAAAGGAGGAAGCAGAGAGAGCTTTTCTCTTAGAAGCTAAAAGATATAAGGCTAACAAAGAGGGATTAGAATGAAATGGGGTGATCAGGGCATAGGTAATCAGAGCTAGAGACAAGAGAGGCACTATGGGAATATAGAAAAATATCCAGCTGTACTAACTCCTATCCCTTGTCCTAACCTCTGAAAAACCCTGCTTAAAGAGACACCGTTAATGACTTTGATAACCTCAGACTTGGTTCAAATGAAAACATTTTCTCCCTTAGGCCAATGAATATCCATAGGCATTGGAATCTTCATTAAACAAGGACTCTTTGCTTCCTCTTTTCTCCCATCCCCACCTCCCCTGACAATTTCCATTTCCTCTCCTTAGATTTACATTCTTCTCGTACAACACATGGCAAATATTCAAAGATACTTCACCAGAAGCAGCAGAGAAGCCTCACTAAGACAATTACATGCTTTTTCTCTTGAGAATTATGATTCAAGATAAACATGGTCGATAAGAACTTAACCAGATCTCTACTCAATTTATTCCTGTTTATTTCCCTCTGGAGTAGGGCGTCCAGCAGAGTCACTAAGAAAGGGCGCCAAAATTTGTCGTTGATAACCAAGCCAAGTAGCTTCATTTCCTCCCTTGAACCAAAGCTCCAAACCAAAGATAGGAGCCTTTGCTCGTCCTTTGGATGTTGCTAATGAAGTACACGTGAGTTTCCTCTTTCATGATCTCTGTACTTTAGAAATACTTCCAACTATTCTAAATTGTCACCTCTAACTTCACTAAGGATGTAGTCACTAAACAACAAGGTCATTTGCCAACCCTGTTATTCTCTCTTAAAAAACAAACAAACCAAAAAAAAAAAAAATCCTACTCTTCCTCCCCCAACCCCAACTTGTGCTAGGCTTACTATCAAGTACAGCACAACAGGATTACATAGGGCAATTTATCACTTGTTCTGATCCTTTCAAATCTTCCCTGATTTGTTTTTTTTCCATCTGCCAAATGGTGGGGGGTGGAAAAGGGGGTGGGTGAGTAAAGAGGAGTAGAAACTTTTACTCATTTTGCAGGAATTTTGTGAACTTAAAAATGTCAAAGTACGTCTGGCCAGCACAGAAGGAACTTTTAGAAAACCTAAATTTATTCCAAATCTCTTCAGATTTACCCAGCAACATCTTTGCTAGATGCTAGAAATGATGTTTTGGGTCACGGGTCCCCTAACTCTCTATTTTGGATTAAGCTACAACAACTACACCGAGACAAGGAAGCTTAGAATGTGCCCATGGCCCCTCTTACCATGTCTCCTCTCGAGTTGGGCTCGCCGTCTGTGCCTTTCTGCCCTCTTTGACCCTAGAAATGGAATACAGTATTCAGAATAACATGCTCAGATGCTCAAAATCAATAATACTTTCCCCAAATTTCAAAGCCCCGCATTCTAGAATTCTTTTGCATATTGCATCTACCAAACAAGTGTCCATCAAGATGATAGAGTAATAGATTTCGAGAAGGAAGGAACTTGAGAAACTAACTAGGCCAACCCTCTCATTTTACAGATAAGGAAGCTGGGGCGTAAGGAGACAAAATGATTTCTTCAAGGTCATACAGGGAGTAAGGCAGGATTTGAACCCAGGTCCTCTGATTTCAGAGCTTTCCAAGGAATCCTGAAAACGTGGTCTGTATGGCTTCTCATAGACTATCCTGGACAGAAACTTAATAGTTTCTTCTCCAAGAGTCTATTCTGAATTTAAAGAAATCAGAAACATTAATAATAATAGCTAACATTAGAATAGCACTTTAAGCTTTGCAAAGTACTTTACATATATTGTTATAATACATATATACAGAGAAATAAAAACATTAATGAATATAAACAAATATGTAAAAAGAATACACATATATACATATAATATATTATCTATATTAAATAGCACTTTCCGGTTAAGCGCTTTATGTATACAGTTTTCCCTTCCACATCATGACTTTCCCCATTGTGGTTTCAATATATGGTGAGTCAACATAAGAAATTAAATGAGAATTTTGGGGGAGTTTTGTGGAAACTACAGATGACACAGGAAGGCCAGCACATGACACAGAGCCTGTGACCAAATACTTGACCCAAATTTTACAATAAGGTACTATAAACATCCCCTAAGAGAAAAAGAAAAAAATCAGACTTCTTCTTTGGTATGAAGAGAAGGCCAAAAAATTTTACTTGGATTTTTCCAGATCCTGGGGGCGCTGCATACCTAACTCCCATGATGTGGAAGGGATGACCATATTATCTCATTTGAGCCTTAAAACAATGCTATACTTTGGGTGCTATTATTATTCCCATTTTATCAATGAGAAAAATGAGAATAGGAGATGAAATGACTTGTCCAGGACAAGTCAGGTTTTAAACTCAGATCTTCCTGACTCCTCAGACCTGCGCTCTATTCACTATACCACCCACCTGCCCCAATATAATATGAATTTATAAAAGATAGATATTGCTTAACAGATTTCCTTTAAATAGTCAGCCCCACAGGGGCAATTAAATTTAACTTGATTTCTAACAAAAATTTCACCTACAACTTTTCAGGATGATTTTTGTGCTTCTGTAAAGACAGACACATGTATTCATTTCTGTTAAAGTCATGCAATAATTTTCAAGTCAAATGAATCATTGTGGGAAAAGTACAATCTATGATATTACTTGTCTTCCTTGCTCTCCTTTGGCTCCCTTAGGCCCTCTGGAGAAATTGTCATTTCCAGGTTCACCCTAAGAAAAGATGACAGCAGAGACAGAAATAGTATGAGTTCTTCAGGACTTTGCCCCAGATGTCAACATGAAGCACAAGCTTCCTCTCTTCTCCCTCCACCCCGTGGAGTGCTAGACCGGCCCATTTCCTTCCCTCGATCCTGGACTGCCTTTCCTTAGTGTCTCCATTTGCTATTCCCTAGGGTCCTATGACCAACATGGCCTTTTCCTGGGATCAGCAGGGTAATTGGTGGCAAAAGCAGCTGTCACCTCTCCTACTGAGTAAAAACTGAGCTCTATCCCTCCCTTGGCCCCACGTTCTTTTGCCTTCCCTCCATTGTGCTTTCTGGAACCCTCTTCCATTGTTGACAAACTCCCTTTCACTCCGGCGTTCCCTTCCTATACCTTCCATCTTCTGGTGCTCCCTGAAAACTATCTTCTTCCTAAGGCCCCACATCTCTTGGCACTATCTCTATGAGTGGTTGCTCCTTTTCCATACCACCAGGTGAAAAAATTGGTGCCATGGTCACTTTCTGATACCATCAACCTGCAATCATCTTTCTGCTCCTTTAAAGAAGGTGCCACCCTGTCTAGATACTTGGTGCTGTCATTAATGGACCTCCAGCTCACTCTCCCTCTTTGCTGACAAGTTCAGTAACTGACTCACTGTCTTCTCTACCTCAACCCCAGTCCCCTTCAAACACCTTGGCCTTCCATTTTCTCAACCTCCTCTACTTCCTTGGCCCCTGTCTACATAGGTGTGGCCATACCTTAGACCATCCCCCCTCTCTGTAAAACTAAAACATCCCTGGGTACTGGAATTCCTAGTTATAATTTTGATTAAAGGAAGTTTAAGACCAAGTATACTCATACTTTCCCCCGTTAAAAATAAACCCAACAGTCATTACTGAGTAATAAGCTACATGGGAAGAAAAGTAGATAAGCTTCTAAACTCTCAGGCTAAGAAAACACACTAAAGAAAACAGGGAACACCTTCTGGTAACAAATTCCTAAAGGCCCAATTTTAGCCAATTCTCCAGCCAGTCTTGATAGAGAAAGGAAAGGGGCCATATCCTGATTTCCCAGTACCCATAGCACAACCGATGATGTTTTTTTATCACAGACAATGGTATCATTTCAATATAACGGGTTTCCAGGTGTGTCTTCAGCATAACTATGTCTGACATGCTAATCTCCCTCCTATAGCAGATCTCAAAAAAGATACTATTTTCATTAGAGTTTCTAAGACTTAACTGAGCTCTTTCCAAAGTTCATTTATCAATATTCATTGATCCATATTGGGTATTGAAATGGAATATGAGTCCCAACTGTACAATACAGAGTCAACTTAGCCCCTAAAACTTACAGGATCTCCCGGAAATCCCTTTCCGCCATGGACACCAGGGGGACCTCTGGTACCCAGACGTCCCTGAAAACAAGAAAGTTCTGAGTGAGAATATAGGTGACTTTTAGGATGATACATAACTTTATCTTACAGTAAGTTTTGCCCTAAAGAACATTAAATGCCAAAAAATCCTATGTGAAAAGGAAAACTGGCTTTCCAAATCACCATTATCTCAATCAATTATTCTGTCATACATGAAATGCCTACTATGTGCCAGGCACTGTACTAAACATTAGAACCAGGTTCCCTGAGGCTTTAACAGGGTCAGTTTGCCTGGTAGTTGAGAAATTTGAATTAATTTCCAGTATCATAATAGGGAGAAATTAAAAATGGAAAAGCTGCAAGGTGAAAAAAATATTCACGAGGAGGGTAGTATTTGCTGAGGTGGATGTCTTTTGTACCTTATACTGACATGAGATTTGCTTATCCTTTTAGCAAATATTTTAAAAACCCTCTTAAGTACAATGCATTGTGGGGAAGACATGAAAATAAAGAAGATGCTGTCCCTGTCCTCAAACCAATTAGTTCTGATACAGAAAGAAAAGGAAGCTTCATCTTGCATCTTTATTTTTATTTTTTATTTTTAGGCAATTGGGGTTAAGTGACTTGCCCAGGGTCACACAGCTAGTTAAGTGTCAAGTGTTTGGTCTGAGGCCGAATTTGAACTCAGGTCCTCCTGACTTCAGGGCTGGTGCTCTATCCACTGCGCCACCTAGCTACCCCTTCATCTTGCATCTTGCCATTGTCCTATAGGACATCTGTAGTTTGATTCTTCTATAACTATGGTATTATCTAATTGTGAGCCCACTTCAATACATTTGTGATCTTACAGATGGTACATCTTATAGATGCTTCCTCACTCTTATTCATACCCTCCTCCTTTAGATCCTCTGGGTGTGATCCACCCAACATGCTGGGCATTGGGTGGGTGGGTCTCCCTCCCAGTTTCTTGACATTGCCGGGGTCTCAATAGAGAATATAAACGTCTACCTATTATTTCCCACTCTTCCATATGACCATCCCACTTCCTTTTCAGGTTATATATCTCCCTGATATACTTTATATTGATTTTAGTCTATAATTCTTTATTGCTAATATTATATAGTCAAATTATGACAGTAATGTATCTTTCCATTGTCTTTATCCCTCAAACAAAGCCTTATTTAAAGAAAATATCAATTTTTTTTTATTTTTTAGTGATTCTCAGTGACTGCAGATTGTGGAATACCACAATCTCCACAAGGTTGTGGGTCATTCATCAGGAGATTATTGGTTTTTAAAAGGGGGGTGTTGTAAAAAGGAGAAGCTCAGAATCATTGAAAACACTGCATAATTTAGCTGATAGTATAGACCATCTCCTCCTCATTGTCCATCTGCAATGCCTGTCCAAGACATGTGTACCAATGGTCTAACTCAACAAACTACCCTTAAAACAGCATATAATCTGGATAGTATGTACTCTGCATTCACTTAGTTTTTTTCCTAGGGTAGATTGCTAGGTTAATCTCTTTTGGGGGACCATGGATCTCATTGAACAGGTCATATCCTGTTCCAGGGATTGATATGATGAGCATGAAGCCATTTGCAAAAAAGGGCATCTGGAGAATCTCACCATTTGTAGGGATTTACTGTTCTCTAGACACCTTTGGTGAACATACGACACCCAGTTTTATGCCTTATTTGAAATCAATATTTAAAGAATAATTTAACAAGGTCATATCTATAATTGCACTTGTAATAGAATCATGGATTATCTTAACATATATGGGAAGCAGGTTGTTGGAAGGGAGACTTTAAGGCTGTATGTTGCTCTACCAAGTCCAATGTTTGTTTGTCATAAATAAATTATAATGAACACAGGGAGACTCTATATATTTTATACTTCTCAAATGTGTGACTATGCAAATTTGGTCTGTTATAGAAAATCACCCATAAAGTCTGCCTATTCTCTTCTCATATTTTTGTTAAGGATATCCCCACTTTCTGTACAGACCATTCTCATAAAGTCCTTCTAGGAACCAGAAAGCAGAATAGGGGTAGGTGAATGCCAATGTCTCCCCTACCCCCTCTTTTGGGGGATGGTAATAATATTTCTATAATCTTTTCCATTCTTTTGGAATCTTCCTCTTTGAGAGATATTAAAAGTTGATCTCCAAATATTTTTAAAATTATGCCACTGCCCAAACTGGTTTCTTCTGTAAGTGTGTGGTCTGGTCTAGCCATTTTTCTCAATTTTACCGTAAGTGCCCTTTTCAGTGCTTTCCATCGTACATTGGGTACCGAAGTGGTGGAATGCAAATACGACACTTCTACCACCGTGGATGATGAAATGAGATGATCAGAAATGCCAGCAGGTCCATTTCATCTGGTGTCTACTGTCTTTCCAACAATTTCATCTATAAATGCTTTCAGGATGATTGGACGTGTGTCACAAGCCAAGCTTTATTCAAGTTTGTCTTTTTGTCCCCTGATCATTTCCTGTTTTATGAAGGGTTATTGGTGGTAATCTTTCAACTTGTGAGGCACAGGAGGTCTGTAGACACCCACCAAATACCACTGAGTTCTTTGGATACTTCTATCTTAAGTATTCTCATCCCACTTTGGAGCTGTGACATACTTTAAAGCCATGGGAAGAAACACATTCATTGTTTTATCATAGTGATAATCACCTGTGTGATAAACATTTAAGGATACCCATGCATTATAAATAATATATGCATATCAGTAAATAATAACTGATGTCTATAGCACCTTGAAGTTTCAAAGTACTTTCTATATATTATCTCATTTGAGCTTCACAACATTAAAACAAACAAATAACTGGAACTGTGATTTCATTGCCAAAGGGATCTCCCAGTGAGGAAACTCCCTCCGCCAATGGAGAAGGGTACCTGTCCTGCAATGCAAAGTGCCTGAGACATGAGAGGTTAAATGTAAGTATGTGACTGAGGCAGAACAAGAACCTAGGTCTTCCTGACTGCAAGGTTGGCTTTGTGTCCACTATAACATATTGCCTCTCACTACAGATGATAATATCCTCATTTTACAGATGAAGAGAGTGAGGCTCAGATATTACATGACTTGCCCTCTATCATATAGCTAGTAAGAGTAAGGGGTGGGATTTGAATCTGGGTCTTTCTGGCTTTGAGTCCAGTGTTCTATCCATGACACCACAGTGCCCTGACTTCTCATAGGTGTTAGAAAACCTTACCTGGGATCCTGGGTCACCTTTCTCCCCCTTCTTCCCAGGAGTTCCATGAAAGCCCTGAAAATGGAAGAAAAAAAAGGGAATGTGTTTTTTCTTCTTTTGGTATTACCCAACTAATGCTAAAGAGCTGGGCTCATTGCCTGAAGTAGTCTCGTCTTCATGGAGATTGATGATGCTTTGGTACTCAACATCTCCTCAGCTACCTCTCTCCTCTGACTGGAGGGCTGGAGGATGGAGCAATGGATGCTCCACCAAACTTTCATCTGTAGAGGGCTCAGAATGTTCTGGTTAACTTCATTTCCCATCAGTTGCTCTTCCTCCTTTCACCTCCATGAACATCACCACCCCCACCTCTGGCAGCATCCTCCTCTCCTCAGCTTCCTCTTATATATTGTCTTCCCCTATTTGACTGTAAGCTCCTTGTTGTGAACTGGTCCAACCATTCCAGAGAACAATTTGGAGCTATGCCCAAAGGGCTATAAAACTGCATACCCTTTGACTCAGCAATAAGGTCTGTACCCCAAGGAGATCAAAGAAAAAGGAAAAGCAACTATTTGTAGAAAAATATTGATAGCAGATCTTTTTGTGGTGGCAAAGAATTGGAAATCAGGGGATGTTCATCGATTGGGGAATGGTTGGACAAATTGTGGTATCTAATTGTGACAGAATGAGATGGTTTCAGAAAAACCTGGGAAGACATGTAATTGGTGCAAAGTGAAGTAAGCAGAACCAAGAGAACATTGTACACAGTGACAGAAATATTGTATGATAATTAACTGAGTGACTTAGCTATTCTGATCATGACAACTATACAAGACAGTTCCAAAGGACCCATGATGAAAAATGCTCTCCACCTCCAGAGAGAGAACTGATGAACTCTGTGCTTATTTTTTTTAATTAATTTATTTTGATTTATTAATAATCACTTCCATAAGCTTTTGAGTTTTAAATTTTTCTCTCCCTCCCTCTCCTCCCTCCACCTTGCACCTTGCAAGATGGTGCACAATCTGATATAGGCTCTACATATACATTCCTATTAAACATATTTTCACATTAGTGATGTTGTAAGTAAGAATTAGAACAAATAGGAGGAACCACCAGAAAGAGGAAACAAAACACAACAGAAGAAAAAAAATAACAAATAGTATGCTTCGATCTGCATTCAAATTCCATAGTTCTTTCTTTGGATGTGGATAGCATTTTCCATCACGAAGCCTTTGGAGATGTCTTAGATCCTTATATTGCTGAGAAGGATTAAGTTTATCAATATTAGTCATCGCACAACACAGCTGTTACTGTGTACAACATTCTTCTGGTTCTGCTCAATTTACTCAGCATCGAACTGATGAAATCTGAATGCAAGCTGAAGCATACTTTTTCAACTTTCTTTATTTTTCTCCTTTTTTGGTCTGTGTTTTCTTTTGCAACATGGCTATTATGGAAATATGTTTTGCATGACTAAACATGCGTAAGTGATATCAAGTTGCTTGCCTTCTCAAGAATTGGGGGAGGGATGGGAGAAAGGGAGAAAATTTTTTTACTCAAAATTTTAAATTATGAATGTTAAAAATTTATTTATATGTAAAATTGGTAAATACTTAACAAAATAAATTAAAATATTTTGAAAAAAAGACCATAAGCTCCTTGAGGGTAGAGACTATCTTTTTTATTATTTCTATCTCCATCACTTAGTACAGTGCCTGGCACATAGTAGGCACTTAAAAAGTGTTTATTGATTGTTGACTATTGACTATGAAGGGGAAAATTACCTCTTCTCCATTTATCCCATCAATTCCATAATCTCCTTCTTCTCCCTGATGAATCAAAAAGGAAACAAGAAGTAAGCATCAGAAGTCATTCTGTATATATTCTTTTTTTTTCTTTTGGGTGAGGCAATCGGGGTTAAGTGACTTGCCCAAGGTCACACAGCTAGTAAGTGTCAAGTGTTTGGTCTGAGGCCGGATTGGAACTCAGGTCCTCCTGACTCCAAGGCCAGAGCTCTATCCACTGAGCCACCTAACTGCCCCCTCTCTATATTCTTTAACAAGTAGTTTGTGGACTGACAGAACATTCTTGGGAACAAATATACAAATAAAAGAATCAAATTTAGAAGGAAAATTTCACTGTACCTCAAATCCATTTATTCCTCTGAATCCCTGAAAGAAATTAAACATTAGTCACTTACAGATACAGATGAAAATAGAGAGGCAAAGTATTTTAGAACTCACTCATTTTACGGATGGCAAAACCGAAGCCTAAAATAGATGACGTTGCTGAACTAAGATGTCTTAGAGTTTTATAGACTCTGTTACTCTGTAGAGACCCTAAGAGGGATATGGACTTGAATAAGAGTCAAGAAGGAGATTGGCTGTGATGATGGCAGAGGAGGAGGAAGAGGGAAGGAGAGAGAGAAAGGGAGAGGGAGAGAGAGGGGGCGAGAGAGAAGGAGACAGAGACAGAGACAGGGAAAGGGAGGGAGAGAGAGAGGGAAAAGGCAGAAGGAGAGGGAGAAGGGGAGGTGGGAGGAGGGAGGGAGGGAAAGGGAGGGGAAGAGATTTAAATAATATTTCCAACAGATTCTTACCTTAAAGCCCCTATCACCCTGACATCCCGGAGCACCTCTTTGTCCTTCTGGCCCACTGTTTCCTCGTAACCCCTGAGAAAAGGAACCAAAAACATTTAGATATGTCCCATCCATTAAAATGAAGCTGACCTTCTACTGCAAACCTGTCCACTGACTTTTAGAAGAATTAACAGGGCATTGGGGAACCCCCCACAGGTAGCAGATCCACAGGCAGACGCATCTACTTGTAAAGATAGTACAGAAGGTCTATCCTCTTGCCTCCTTCCTCCCCCCTAAGTCCTGCTCTGTAAATGAAACTCTCCAGTGGTGGGGATGGGGCTGAACCTGTGATTTCAGGGGTTTAGGGAACTCCCAGGCAAGGAAACTCCCACTACCAGGGTAGGTCAAGCAAGACCTTCTCTACAATTATAGTGTTGAACAGTTGGGTTGAGCACTGAGAGGTTAAGTGATTAGCCCAGGGTCACACAGCCAGTGTGTGTGAGAGGCAGGATTTCAACCCAGGTCATCTTGGCTTCAAGGCTGGCTCTCTATCTGCCAGGCCATGCTGCCTCAGAAATACCATCAAAGAATGCAAAGGGATGCTTGGGCACTTCCCATGAAACTTATGCTGTGACCCAAGATCTAGAAGCCATTTCATCTTGTGCCCACCCTCCCAGGGCTCTCTAGGGGCTATTGGGCAGCCCTTGCCAGGACCAATCATGTTGAGCCAAAGGAGTGACCATGGCTAATACAAGAAGCTGGTCCACCTAAGGGTGGGGGGGTGTCTGCAGATCAGAGATTGCTAACTGAGAATTATTTAGCAACAGGGACCATGGAAAAGACTTCCACATGGGGAGCATTCAGACGTGGTCAAGGCCACCTCAAAGAACATGTGGGGTTGGGACAGTACACATTCTCCCTCACCCCCAACACTGTCCTCTCATTTCCATGAAAATATATTTATATGGGTGAAATCGGGTTAAAATGAACACCAAGGAGAGCCTGAAAGGGCTAAGGCACAAAGGGGTAGAATATAACTTCGCAAGTAGAAGGCCATGGTAGCGCCATAACTGTCAGAAACCTTGGGATACCAAGAGGCTAGTGCTTGGGGAAGAGGCCTGGGCCAAGAAGGAGCTCCAGGCCACCCGACGAGTAGACAGAAGCCAGCTGGCTTTGCCACAGGTGTTCACCCCGTATTCCCTGTTGGAAGGCCAAAGTCTTTCCTGAGCAAGAAGCAATCAATGAGGAGCAGTAATGACTCACGGGTTCTCCGTCTTCTCCTCTGTGCCCTTGGCTGCCTTTCTGGCCCCAAAATCCCTGTGAAAGAAGAAACAAGAGCAACAGAGCTTCAGTCATCACCATGGAGCTGAACCTATGAAGGCATTAGGACTTTGAGTCAAATTCCTCGGTCTAGCATCCTCAGTGTGCTAGGCCCAAGGTGGGGACTAGGCAACCCGTTCCCCTTTAAGAAGATGAAATCTTTGAGCTCATTTCTGGCTGTCATTGCCATGTGAGATGGAGCATGAAGGGAAAGGACGCACGTGAAGCATATTCCTAGCCTAAAAGCAACATAGAAATGCTGGCTGTTACTTTAGGTCGGACAGCATCAGCTCAGATCCAAGCTTCTTACTTATCACTTATGTGACGTTGAGCAAAGTCACTTAACCACAATTTTTTTTTTCTTGAAAAATCAAGGACTAGATTATAGCGGTTAAGCGACTTGTCCACAGTCACACAGCTAGTAAGTGTGTATGAAGCTGGATTTGAACTCAGGTCCTCCTGACTTAGGTGCTCTATTCAATGAGCCACTTAGCTACCCCTAGACTGGATCTTAACCAGGGGTCTGCAGACAAATTTTAGGGGAATCTGTGAACTTGGGTGGCAATAAAATTTACTTCTTTTTTTTTTCCACTAACCTCTAACTGGAATTTAGCATTTCCTTTACTTATTTAAAAACATCATTCAGAGAAGGGGTGTGTAAGCCTCACCAAACTGCCTGGGGCAGGGATGGGGAGCCTGCTGCCCTCAAGGCCACATGTGACCCTCTAGATCTTCAAGTGCTGCCCTTTGACTGAATCCAAGTTTGGAATCCAAGATCCAGTCAAAGGGCCACACTTGAGGACCTAGAGGGCCACATGTGGCCTCGATGCCTCAGGTTCCCCACCCCCGACTAGGAGGTCAATGACCCACAAAAAGGTAAGGACCCCTGAACTAGAGGCTCTAAATCCTATGTTGGCCTGGTTCAGATTCCAGGCCATTCTTTTTCATTATAGAAGCTTCAGGGGAAATTGGAGGCCTATAAATGTGACATGGCCCCACCCGATCAGCCCCTCTAAGAACTCCTTTGGTCAAGCTAGATGAGTGACCTATGTGGAAAGATTGCTTTTATTACTTTTATTTCTACTTGACTTGAGATCTAAGACAATGAGAACTCAGATATTAAACAATGTGATTAGACATAAAAGGGAAGGGAAATACCTCTTTGCACCTGTCTATACCTTAGTATAAGACTTTCCAGATCTCAGAATCCATCCTTTTCATCATTTCTTATTATGCCATAATATTGCCTTGCATTTGCATATCATAATCGTTTCAGCCATTGCCCAATCAATGGGCACCCCCTTAGTTTCCGGGTCCTTGCCACTACCAGAGAAGCTGCTATAAATAAGGGTTTTCTTTTGTCTTTTCAAAGCAGGGAGGAGGAAGGTTAGGCAGAAGGTGGAAAGGAGAAAAAACAAATTCTTAATTGAAAAAAACAAAATTTTTAAAAGTCTATAACTAACTATAGATGCCTCAAACAATTGCCTAAGGCCCAGTGAAGTCAAGTGATTTACCTATGGCCACAGAGGCAGTAAGTAGAAAAGTCATTATTCAAACTGAGGTTCCCAGACTTACAAAAAAAATTCACTGAGGAGTGGGGCCCTAGTGAAGGGCTCCATTGGTCTGCAAGGGCTTTTGGGGCTGCAGGCTCTCCACAGAGTCACCAAAACTTTGGAGGTCTATGATGAAACTTGGCCTCAGACAGAGTGCTCCAAGACTCCATTTCTACCTGAAAATCACTGACTGTGGGATTGGAGAATCAGCCAATCACAGCAATTACAGCAGAAGTCACTTGTGCCCCATAGCACTCCTGATACACCATCCACAAGGAAAGAGAGCAGCAGAGAAAGGTAACAAGAGCTTGGTCACAGGCAGACCAGATCGAGACAAAAATCAGAACTCTAGATGCACCTTTGCGCCTCTTGATCCTGGTGATCCCGGTGCCCCTGGAGCCCCTGAACACTTGCAAAGGGCACAACAGCAATGTCTTTCTGCAATATTGTCCTAGAGAGGAGAGAAAGTGGGTGAGCATCTTTCTTCCAGAAAGGGAAGGGAATACGCATTTATAAAACACCTACTGCATACCAAGCACTGTGCTAAGAGCTTTACAAATATTATCTCATTTGATCTTCACAACCACCCGGGAAAGAGATGGCTGTAATTTATCCCCATTTTACAGTTGTGGAGGCTGAGGCAAACAGAGGTTAAGTGACTCACCCAGGGTCACACAGTTAATAAGTGTCTGAGGTCAGATTTTAATTCAGACCTTCCTAACTCTAGGTCCACCACACCACCTAGTTGCCTCTTAAAAAAAAAAAGACAACCCTCCTCCCCAAAAAAAAGCATTGTCCAGGTCCTGTTTTCAAAGTCCCAAATGGAATCAAACCAAATGAGTCTTTATTAAATGCCACGTACCAGTGTCCCCTAGTCCACTAGACCCTAGGAACATAAAAACAAAATGAGACAGCCCTTGTCTGCTAAGAGTTTACATGCTACTGAGGCAATGAAACACATTCATAGGTACATAAATACAAGATGCATACAAAATAAATATAGCCTGGCCCCCTCCTACCTTTCCAGTCTTCTTGTACCTTACTCACTCTTACAGACTCACCAATCTAGTGACCTTGGCCTCACTGCTGTTCCTTGAACAAGACCCTCCATCTTCAGAGACTGAGTATTTTCAATGGCTGTTCCCCATGCCTGCAATATTCTATTCCTTCATCACTGCCTGGCTTCGCTGGCTTCCTTCAAGTTTCAGCTTCTATGCGAAGCTTTTCCCTATTCCTCTTACTGCTACTGCCTTCCCTCTGTTGATTATCTCCAATTTGCCCCGTGTATATTTTTATACACTTGTTTGCATGTTGTCTCCCCCATTAGACTGTTAGCTCCTTGAGAAAAAGGACTGTTTTTGCCTTTCTCTGTGTCCCCAGTGCTTAGCAGAGTGTATGGCACACAGTAGGGCTTAATAAATGTTTGTTGAGAGATTGACTCACAATGACGGGGAGGCATTGGTGACTATTCCCAATCTTTACTAATCCTCCCAATGATTGTCCTGTCTCTTGAAGTGGCCCTTTAACTCTGCTCACCATCCTTGAGCACCAAACATGACCCTTCACCATGGAGGGTCCTGGAACTCCCTCCATGCATGGAGAACTGGTCTAGTTAGCTTACTACTGCTTCTGATTCCTTTCACACCCACAAGACTTAAGGAAATCTTTGTGCATAGAAAGCAAAAAAAGTTTCCACTTTTTTTTTTTACAACAGGAAAACTTTATCATCAGAAGAAGCACTTCTTCCCCACCCCAGTTGAACCCTCCAGATGAGAAGAACATTGGGGCTGGGAGTGGTGACACTGAAGATAGCAGGAGTTTGCTCCAGGGAAGAGGGGGAAGTATTGACTTGTCCCCGTAGGGAAGGAGCAGTGTCGTGACTATCAGCCACTGTCTCTATCTTGTATGTACTTAGTTATTTTCTATGTTGCCTCCTCCCATTTGAATGTAAATTCCTTGAGGTCAAGGTTTGTTTCTGCCTTTCTTTATAATCCAGTGCTTAGCACAGTTCTGGACACCAATGCTTATGGACTGAATAATACCCTCTTATTCACCAAAATGGCTCCTGAGACCTTGGTCAAATGTGAAGAATGGTTAGGAACACTTACTTCTTGTGTGGTTTGACAGCACAAACTTTTTCCTTATTTTGTCATCCTATATGCATTTGAGTAGCTTACTGTGGTGCTACCAAGAAAGAAATGTTGAGGAAAAAAAGATATTCAGGTCCCAAAAGGTTCTCCACTCACTGTGGGGCATCAGAGGGACAACTGGGTACTTATTTAACCAAAGTCAATAAAAGGCAATCCCTTGCCACTCCTAATATAAATGGTTAAATCATCTTAACTTTGGACAACCAAGGTAACTCACCAGGTACTTGGTCAATGTGCTGCTCAAGTCTCTCATTCCAATACTTAAATGTGTCCTGTATTCAAATCCTTTTCCAAATTCAATAGTTGAAAAGTCATCATGATGAGTGGTGGTATTCAGGGCAACAACGAACAAGCCCATCAACCCTTATGAAGATAGATAACAGAGACAAAACATGAGTGGGTCCAAATGAAAAAAACCCCCACTAACTAGATGCCATTCCCATAACAAGACCCTATGCAGTAGCAACTAATGCATGTCTACTAATGAATTAATCATGCAACAAGTATTTTTTAAACTCTTACTGTATACCAGGAACTGTACCAGGTAGAATGTGGCGTAAAATGTTGCTCTAAGCCCACATATTTTCTCCCACATTGCTTTCCGTTTTTCCTAGTTGTTCTTATCAAATAGTGAGTTCTTTTCTATGTTTTCAGATGTGTCAAACACCAGGTTACTGAGCTCCATTATTTCTGATTCTCTCTTTTCTTATATGTCTCATTAATCTACTTTTCTATTTTTTAACCATTTCCAAATAGTTGATGAGTCCTACTTTATAATATAGTTTAAGGTCTGATAGTGCTATTCCCCCTTCATCATTCCTACCTTTTTTTTCCTTTCCTACCTACACATTTCCCTTCCTTATTCTAGTTCCTACAAATGAATTTTGTTGTTAATTGGTCTAGTTATGTAAAGTATCTCTTTTGTAGTTTAGTATAGTGCTAAATCTGTAATTCAGTCAGTCAAGAAACAATTGTTAAGTGTCTACTACGTGCCAGGCACTGTGCTAAGTGCTGGGGATACAGAGAGGGAAAAGAGTCCTTGCCCTCACAAATAGGGGAAACAACAAGTGAGCAAATATGTTCAAACAAGCAATATACAGGATATATATATATATATTATATATATGTATCTGTATATATATGTATCTGTGTGTATATACATATATATATATACACACACATACATACACAGGAGATATATACAGGAGATTATACACACACACACACACACACACACACACACACAAAGAGAATAAATAGGAATTAAGAGAGGGAAGGCACTAAAATTAAGAAGGGTTGGGAAAGGCTTTCTGTAAAAGATGAGGTTTTAATTGGAATTTAAAGGAAGCCAGGGAATCCACTTTGTTAATATGGCCATTTTTATTATGTTGGCACAGTCCGGTCATGAGCACTAAATTTCCACAGCTATTTATGATGTGTGTGTTTTTTTTAATTTCTTCATGGAACTTTTTGTGATTGAATTTATACAAGTGTTGAGTGTTCTTTGGTAGATTGACTCTGATATTTTATTCATTCTGAATTTATTTTGAATGAGATTTCCTTTCCTATTATTGCCTCTTGGATTTTGTTATTCTCATATAAAAAAGCTATTCACTTTTGTGGATTTATTTCATAGAATGCAACTTGGTTAAAGCTATTAATCTTCTCATTGTTTTTTCACTGATTCCTTAGAGTATCTAAAAAAAAAAACAACCATCAGATCATTAGCAAATAGGGATGGTTTTATTTTTGTTCATCTTTATCCCCTTTTCTTTTCTTATTGATTTGCTATCATTTCTAGAATTGTGTCAAATAATAATATCAAATATCAAATAAAGGAGATGGGGCATCCTAGCTTTCCCTCTACTTCTAGTGTATCTCCATCATGTGATTCTTGAAGAACTCATGAATAAAGTAAGCTGCTCAACATCAGATTTGGGGTGGGAGGGAGTTCTGAAGTTTCAGAGACCAAATTTAATGACAAATTTCTGGACCTTCCTTCTTTCAAGACCTGCACAGAGGGACTAGATCTAGTAGGAAAAGATTCCCATTTGGTAAGCCCACAGTGATCGCAGGGATTCCAGACTGAACTAGGAATGCATGAGCATAGAATATTCCTACTACTGCCCAAATAGTAACCCAAGTCAAGCCAAACCAATATTATTTTAATGAATAAAACCTCAAGCCAGAACTGAACCCTCCAGAGATGTGTTCCTGGGAAATCATGCATGTGCACAGTTCTGTAACAAACACAAGATTTAATTAAGCCAAAATAAGACCATCCCTTGTGCTACAAAGGTAGGACCATCAAACCAATTGCTCACTCCTTGTAATTCCCTTCATGAAGAGTTCTAGTACATCCCTAAAAGAGCTGCATCAGACAGGAAAAGGAAGCCTGTGAGACATTTTTTTAAAGGTCTGATTTGCTACTATTTCAGCAAATGCCAAAATCCAGAGCAGCCCTGGAGTGCAGGTCTAAAGGTATTGAACAAATTCCATGACATTCTTCAATCAGTTACCTTGTTCTCTGAGCTCATCTGATTTCTTTTCAAGCCTCCAGAGATCATTAGCCCCAGGCTGGAGACCATCAGAAAAAATGAGTATCACCTAGAGAGAGACCAAGCAGGAGAAGGGATAGGTTTGGCAACTAAAAACTAATTGGAGTATGGGAGGGAGGAAAAAATACCAAGATTTTGGACTCAGAAAATAGTAGTTACCTTTCCATGATTTTCAGAGTGATTAAATACACTCCAAAGTGACTCTAGATCAGTCACTTGAAGATGAGATGGCCCACTGACTGTGACCTGTCTCAGGGTTTCCATCATTGTTTCTTCATAGATCTGGAACCTGGGTTCAAAACTGGTATCAGTGGTCACCTTAAATGCCACACTAACTTGGGTCTTTCTCCCACAGCTCACACCTCTTAGGGAATTAATAGACTGTAGGAGGCCTGGAAGGTAAGATTCAAGGTGGGGTTGACCCTCAAACAAGGTCTGCCCTCTCCGATGGGTTGAGATGTCAAAGCCTATAACAGTATCCACAAAGCAACCTGGAGATAGAGGGGGAGAATAATCATCCATTAATGTACAGACCCAAGGAAGGATAGGGGGGACAGGAAGGAAGGGGAAAGTTAGCCAATTACAGAATTATGGATTTCTTTCTCTAAAAGTGTCCAAGACATTTGGGACTACTGCAATCTTCTCAATTTATAAAAATAACAGATTTTGAACTCAAATCTTCCTAATTCCAGGTCCAAATCTCCATCTGCTATGCCACCTACCTGCCTCTGGGTATAAGGATTGATGTGTGTGAGTACACGAAATAGAAAACTAGTCCTCCCCTCTCTCCCTCAATCCACCCCACCTCTGTGCAAAGGGTATTGGTACAAAGGGGCTGATTGATGACAGCTCAGTGCCTCTACCATAATTTTGAGCAGGTCACCTACCTCCTTGCCCCTCTCCCAGAGCATAACCTGCTAGTGACAAGTTTTCTAAGAAGTGGGGAGGGGAATGCCATGGAATACTGTCAAAGAATTGGAGACTGGCAAGATATCCAGTAAGACTGCAAAAAGCAGTGGGAAAAGGGGACACTTACTCTCTTTCTGACAGTTGCGACAGATTTCCCGGACGACCCTTTTTTTCACATCTACTTTCTTCAAGCTATCAAAATCAGACACCGTGATGATCTTCTCAGGGTTGTGGGTGATATGAAGAAACTCATCATTTCGAACATTCCCAATCCCCAAGGCTACGATACACACGCCAAGCTCTCTCAGTTTTGCCACAGCTTCATTCACCATGGCCACGCTTCCCTTAGGCTGCCCGGATAGAACAACAAAGAGTATCTGAGGAACCCCAGCCACGATCCTGCTTCCAGAAACCAATGTGTCCTTCATGTGGCGAAGTGCAACTTCTAGCCGAGGACTTCCGTTGCGCTTTGAAGTCGCCAAAATTTTAGCTTTCCGCTCATTTTTATCCAAAGTATCATTCAGTTGGATTATTTCCTGGTGAAGGGTGCCTAACTGTGACAACCCAACATGTGTGTTTTCGGATGAAACATCAAGATTATCAATGATGTCTGCCAAAAAATAAACCATTTTGCCGAACTCCAGCTCAGTCACCAAATCAGAGCCATCACAAAGGAAAAACACATCTGCTTTTTTCATGTCACAAACTGAAAAAAAAGGAGTCAAGATTCTATATTATATATGTATATATTGAAGGAAGGAAAGAAATGGGAGGGGAGGGAAAGAGAGAAGGGGGAGGAGAAGGATGTAGGACCTTTCCTAAACTCAGATGTCTCACATATTCCACAGATGGTCTCACCAAGGAGCAAAGTTGGGTTTCTCACAGAGAATGAGGGGAAAGGGGAAAGGGGAAAGAATGGTGAAAAGACTACTTTAACATCTGCAAATCACTTTACAAATAACTCATTTGATGGTCACAACCCCCCTGGGAGGTAGATGCTAAATAATATCATCCCTATTTTACAGATGAGGAAACTGAGACATACAGGGGTTAAGTGACTTGCCCAGGATTACACAACTAAGTGTCTGAGGCCAGAGTTGAACTCAGGCCTTTGTGACTCAGGCCCAGCACTAGGTGCCACCTAACTGCTTCCATTTTAGAATGACTATGAAGACAACTAATATGAAAGGCCAAGGATGATCCCCAAGGGAAGGGAAGTAAGACATGACAAAGGGATACGATTGCTAGAAGCCCTTCTCAGACACTTACTAGCTTATTTAACCTTTCTCAGCCTCAGTTTTCTTATTTGCAAAATAGGGATAATAGCACCCACTTTGCCCAGTGGTTGTGAGGATCAAATAAGATGGCATTTGTCAAGCACTTTACAAACCTAAAAGCTATTATTTTTTGTTATCTGAATTAGCTGTTCATATAGCAATGCTCATCAGAGGCATTTTTAGTGTGAAATGTGGCCATAACAATAGGAGGGAAATCTGAAGTTCCCATGTGGATTTGCTGATGTTAAGTTCCCCAAAGAGAAATGGGAAGGCATTTGATGTGAAGCTCCCCCAAGGGAATGGATTAGGGGGTATAGAACTGGAAGAATTCTTAGAGATCATCTAGTCCAATCTCATTTTACAGATGGGGAAACTGAGGCTGAGAGAAGAGAGGTGACTTGCTTAAAGTCACACAGGTACTAAGAAGAACAGCCAACATTTGAACCTAGGTCCTTTTGAAGCCAAATTTAATGCCCTTTCCACTGTGGTGGTTAACTCAGGGGGATTGCTTACTGATGTCTGAGAGCATACTAATGGCATTCATTTGAGATGCACATAATTGCATCAAGAGCCCAAATGTTTAAAGGTGAATTCAATTTCAATCAGTTCAACTTTTATAAAGACAATAAGCACTAACTATGTGTAATGCACCATGGAAGGCACTAGAGATGGCAAGGCAAAAATTAAATAGTCCTTGCTCTCATGGTGGGTTATAGCTTGTTGGAATGAAGAGCAGGTGAAAAGCTGGTCTGTCACCAGCTACAAACCTTCTCACCTGAGTTGGGTCTCAAACTGAGCCATGATACCCCAAACCCACTGAATCAACAGAACATCATGAATGGAAATGTAACAAGCTAAGGACAGAGAGGGAGGCCAATGGAAACTTCTCTCTCTGAAAAGAGAGACCCTACAAAATAATGGGGACCTCTGAGACCCACGTGCAGATTGAAAGTCATTCTTCACTTGGAGAGTCAGAGGATTAAGAACTGGAAGGATCACAGAATGATAGATTTAGAGCAGGAAGGAACTTATATTCCAGCCCCGTTACTTTACTGGTAAGGAAACTGAAGCCCAAAGAGTTTGAACCAAGGTCACATGGCTAGTGTGTGGCATCCTTAATGCCACTGTTTCACATTAGTTTTAGGCAGATCTAGTATGTGACCTTTTAATGTAGCAACTTACCATCAAGTGAATTGTCACAAGCTTTTTTCTCAATGGGGAGGTAAATTTCTTTCAGTTTTTCAAAATTGTCTACCATGAAATATTTGTCTTTTGAGCCTGTTATATCAAACAGTTCTTTCTCAGAAGCAGCAGCTACACCCACTCCATAGATGATGATGTTCTTATCTCTTAGTGTCTTGGCTGTGGCCTCAAGATCTTTACTATCATGAGATTCCCCATCAGTAATCACAACAAGCATTTGCTTTACACCCCTGTTCATTCGACTGCCATTTTTCTCAGTAAATAGCTCGTGGGATTTCTTCAGAGCCTTGGCTGTGTAAGTGTTTACTCCTCCTTGCGAGTATGTAAGTCCCTTAATGACGCCTTCCTTGGTCGAGTAGGTATTAAGGTGGAAGAGGATTTCAGGATCATCTGCATATTTGAGGGCTCCGAACTGAACACGGTCTCTGCCAACATCCGCCTTGTTGACCAAGTGCATCGTGAAGTTTATCATGCTCTGATGCTGATGAAAGCTGATGCTCGAGGAATCATCCAGCACAAATACAATGTCTAGCTTTTGAATCTGTTTGCATTCTGCAAGAAGGAGAAAAGTTTCATAATAAAGGCCAAGCAGTTAACATCCTACAGCATCTGCTGGGGAAAGCAATTCTCATGGAAGATGGGCAGTATTCCTGCACATAGAAAACACTAAAGAGATAATCCCAGAGTTGAAAGAAACCTTAGCTGCCACTCAGTACAACCCATACTAGAAGAAAGGACTCCTAGCAAGTAATACTTTACAAGGAATCACATAACTATTGCTCAAAGACGTCCAGCGAGGGGGAACCCATGAACTTCCCAAAGCAGCTAATTCTTCTTTTGGGTAATGCTACTCATTGGCAACACTTTACTGAGATCAAACCTCAAAGTGTTTTTTGTGACCTTCTGCTCCTACTTCTGTACTCTGGAGCCAAATTTTAAAAAAATCGATTTCCACAGATTGACCTTTTGAGTACTTGAAGACAGCTATCATGCCCAGTCTGGACCTTTCTCCATCCCTGAGTTCCTTCCAGAGGCTATATGGATTCCTTGCCTTTTCTTCCTCTGGACATCTCCTTCAGTTATCTAATCTCTATACTGTGCTATTTCCAAACTGATGTTTGAGGAAAATCTAATTACTATTAATTGAAGGTCAGCATTTGAAATAAGATATTTCACTCATTCATACCCAGAAAAACATACATATATCTGAGAAAAGAAGGCATGGCCACATGGTTAATCTTGCCTTCTGTCTAAAAGGTTGGATTTACAGAACTGTTGGCTCAATTCTTTAATCTGTGGTACCCAAGATACTTTGGACCCTCCCCCTCTCTCAGAACTGGATCAGTCTCATGGGCTAAGTTAAAACCCACGATTGCCTTTAATTTGTATGTTGATTGGTGTGTTCCTTGATTGCTTGATTATTTCAAAAATCATTGCAGCATTAGCTGCCAATGAGCTTAACACTACGGGTTTTATAAATAACTACTTCCTGTTTGAATATAAAAGACATGAAATGGCTTGAAACTATAGCTGTGGACTCAACTGGAAGATAAATATAAAATCTTTAAAACTAGAAAGGGAGATCTGTATTTAGGTCATCTACAGGAGAATGCAAAGATAGAAGGGAATAGGAGAATTTGAAGGTGAAAAGGTAGACTGTCTTTCCATCTCCAACACCATACTATTCATGGCTCTCTCTAAGCACGTCTATATATTTCAATACTACATCAACACATATCTCTTCTAAGACTTGTAACTAAATCTTAGCAAAATGTTGGGAAACATCAAAGCCCGATTTTAGGTTAGTATGTATTTTCCCCCATATTTTTAAGTATTTTGTTGTTGAGTCATTTTTCAGTCACATTTGACTCTTCATGACCCCATTTGGGGTTCTCTTGGCAAAGATACTGGAGTGGTTTGCCATTTCCTTCTCTAGCTCATTTTACAGATAAGGAATTGAGGCAAACAGGGTTAAGTAACTTGCCCAGGGTTCCACAGCCAGTAAATGACTGAGGCAGGATTTTAACTCATTAAGATGAGTCTTTTTGATTCCAAGCCCATTGCTCTATTCACTGTCCCATTTAACTACCCATAAATTTTTAGTCGTTTTTCAGATATGTCTGACTTTATGACCCCATTTAGGGTTTTATTGACAGAGATGTTGGAATGGTTTGCTATTTCCTTCTCCATCTCACTTTACAGATGAGGAAACTGAGGCAAACAAGGTTGAGTAACTTGCCCAGGGTCACACAGCTAGTAAAGTCTCTGAGGCTGGATTTTAACTCAGGAAGATGAGTCTTCACGATTTTAGGCTTGGCACTCTATCCACTGTGCCACCTAGCGGTGCTTTGTGATATTACTTGGCCAAATGGGTAATTCCTAATACCCGTGGCTACCAGAGCCTTGGTTTAAAACACATGGAGTGGGAAAAAAATGAATTTTTCCAAAGGCAGCTTTAATAATGTCCAAGGACTGGTACTGAATTATGAATTCTAGCTTATTATTATCATGATGGTGATTTTTATTATTATTCCAAAAATCATTTAAGAAGTATTAACATCCCATGTTCTAGAAAACTAAATTCAAGTCATTTTAGTGAAAATGGGGACCACTTGCCATCGAGAGTGCAAATATCAAAAACCAGCTTATCTTCAAGTAGCTTTTGGTTATCAAAACTCTCAACATAATAAACCAAGTTTGCATTTCCGGTGATATCCTCTAGCTGAGGTGATTTTGATCGGAAGATAGCAACCAAGAGGATGGTGACTCCTTTATTCCGAAGATCTAAAGCTGGTTCTTCAACTTTGTCATGTGCCTTCCCATCAGTGATGAGAATGAGAAACTTCTTCACCCCAGAACGTCCTCCCTTCAAGGGTTCAAAGTAATCAGACACAAATCTCAGTGCTTTTCCTGTATAGGTTTTACTTCCAATAGGTCTCATTCTGTCAATTGCATCAAAAATGTCACTTTTGTTCATATATTCAGTGAGTCCAAATTCTTCCTTGGTAAAATTGCTGAATTGAATGACACCAACATGTCCTTGATCGATGCCAATATGAGACTTGTCCACAAAATTTTTCATAAAATCTTTTACTTTACTGAAGGTAGCAGCTCCCATGCTCCCAGAACTATCCACCAGAAACATGATGTCTGCTTTTTTGTCTTTACAGTCTGTAGGTTGTTAAGAAAAAAAATGGCATTAATCCAGGTAACCATTTTCAAACTAAAAAGATAGCAAAAACAAATATCATTAAAACATTAAATCACGTTATAATGATCAACTGAAATTGTATGATGCATTCTGTCCTTCAGATCATGAAGGTTGCTCCCTAATACACTAACTCAATGAAAAGTATTCTGGGGGCCAAAGGATATAAACAGGCAGTTTTGGATGAAGAAATCAAAGTTATGTATAGTCATATAAAAATTCTCTAAATCATTATTGATTAGAGAAGTGCACCTCTTACCTATCAAACTTTGAGATATCATGTCTTACCTATCAAAGTGGCTAAAATGACAGAAGGGGAAAATGACAAATGTTTGAGGGGATGCAGAAAAATTAGGGCACCAGTATACCGTTGGTGGAACTGTGAACTGATCCATCCATTTTGAAAACCAATCTGGAATTATGCCCAGAGAGTTATAAAACTGTATACCCTTTGACCCAGCAATATCACTATTAGGTTTGCTTCTCAAGGTGAATGGGGAAAAAGGAAAAAAAACTATATGTTCTAAAATATTTATAGCAGCTCTCTTTGTGGTGGCAAAAAACTGGAAATTGAGGGGATGTCCATCAATTGGGGAATGGCTAAACAAGTCGTGGTATATGATTGTGATGGAATACTACTACACCACAAGAAATGATGAACTGGTTGATTTTAGAAAAGCATGGAAAGACTTGCAAGAAATAATAAAGAATGAAATGAGCAGAACCAAGAAAACATTGTGAACAGTAACAGCAATATTGTTTGAACTGTGAACAACTAAGTTATTCCAAGTATTATAAAAATTTTAATTGATTACAAAAACCTATGAAGGAAGATGCTATCTACCTCTAGAGAAAGAACTGATAAGTAGAAGTATGCACAGTATGGTTTTACATATATTTTGTACATATATATATATATATTTACCTTTACAGATATACATATATACCTACATACATACACGTGTGTGTGTGTGTGTGTGTGTGTGTGTGTGTGTGTGTGTGTGAAATGGTGGCCTTCTCTAGTGCAGGCTGGGGAGAGTGGGAGAAAGACTGTTTGGAACTTAATGTAACAAAAAAATTAAATTAAATTTCAAAAAAAAGTATTCTAGTGGGTGGTGGGATGAGGGAAGAAAGAAAGAAAAGTATCTTGGGGCCTGAAAGAATATATGCTGCATCCAAAATTAATCATTTACTATCAAGGAGTATTTGATGTAATAGAAAAATATTATTCCACATCATTATCCTATAACATCTTTTTCTTGAGTTTTCCAAGAAGAATTCATAAATCTAACTTAAAAATTCAAAGAACCACAGAATCTTGGAATTGGGAGGAAACCCAAAGGAGGTCTTGTCCAACCTGGGTCTGAACAAGGATTCTCTCTATAACATTCCCAACAAGTAATCATCCAAACATTGCTTGAAGACCTCTAAGAAGGAAGAGGTCATTATCTTCCTAGGCAGCCCATCCTACCTTCACTTATAGATCATTCTAATTGTTAGAAAGTTTTTCTTGACATCAAGCCTGAATTTGCCACATTACCATCATGCCTATCTCATAACTTGATCATCTATCATCTGGAAGCCATTTGTGAAGAAATTCATGAGATGAAGTGATTTATCTTACCTCTTTCATGGCAGATGCTCTGAACAATTTCATCCTTTATGCTTTTTAAAGAGTCAAAATTATGTACAAATTTAACTCTGTCCTTTGACCCTGCTATGTCTTCCAGCTCATGTAAATTGGCTCCTTTGACGCCAATTGCATGAATGATGACGTCTTCCTCCCTTAGTCTCTTGGCTGGTTCTGCAACCTCATCATCAGACTTCCCGTCTGTCAAGACAAGGAGATGACAGGGGATGTTGCTGGGCTGTTTCCTCCTGGAGCCCTGTATCACTTGGAGCATGAAATTCAGAGCTGCCCCTGTATTTGTTGTGTATCCCATCTGTCGGATATTGAGAATGGCTTTGCCTAAGTTCACCTGGTTAGAATGTACGCCAATGCCAAACTCCTCTTGACTATCAGTTGAATACTGCACTGCCCCAAACCGGACCTTCTCTGGGGCAACAATAAACATTTGTGTCACCTCGATCATGAAATTCTTGATTTCTTGGAAATAGTTTTGAACACTTCCTGAGCCATCAATGAGAAAATAGATATCGGCCTTTTCTGTTTCAATGCAGCCTGCAAGGAGATAAAAAGTTTATGCGCTGTTAATGTTGGAATGCTCAGAAAGAGCGTCTGGGGAGAAACACTAAGGCTTTGGAAGTTTTAAAGTAAAGCTCCTTCAGCCAACTTTCTGGATGCTTTACATGATATCACATAAACATAGAAAAAGGGATCATCTGAACCTTGGAGGCCTTCTATCACCCAAAATTCTGTGGACAAAAATGATTAGGATTGTATTTGAGAGATATTTACAGGTATACATAGTCAGGTGTCCAGGAAATTAAGTTTTTAAAAGCAATAAATTAAGCATTTATTAAGCACCTACTTTGTGCAAAGCACTGTGTAAAGTGCTAGGGATTCAAAAGCAAAATTAATTAGTCCCTGACTTCAAGGAGTTTATATTTGATCTGGAGATACAACATATGCACAAATAAGTGTGTATAAGATAGATTTGACAAGAGGGGAGGGCAGATTGAGGGAGGGGATAATCAGAAGCAAACACTTCTGAGGAGGGACAGGGTCAAAAGAGAGAATAGAATAAATGGGGGGTAGGATAGGATGAAGGGAAATATACTTAGTTTTTCACAACAGTACTCCTATGGAAGTGTTTTGCATGACTACACATCTATAACCTGTATCGAGATGCTTGCCTTTTCAACGAGGGTGGATGGGGAGGGAGGAAGGGAGAAAATTTGTAACCCAAAGTTTTAAAAACACTTGTTAAAAATAAAATAAAATAAATATGACACATTTTTGAAGTTGTTATTCATTTTAGAAAATAAAAATGGAATGAAAAGGAACCTAGCAGAGGTCATGTCCAGTTAAAGGAAAAATGCAGGTGACAAATTAGTTGTTTCCAAATAACTTTGTCTCCTAATAACTTTTTCATAATTTATGACTGTGGAAATTCCTAATTATTTAACTCTAGTGAGTATATTAAAAAAGGATTTTTCCTTTGAAAGTTTTAAACATAAAACATTTGAATAGGAAGGCTACTTGATTGTCAAAAAATTCATTTAAAGGGAGTGGTCAGTTGGTTTTCAGAGGGCATATGAGGAGACAATGCAAATAGCAGGATCAGAAAAATCCCACCAAATTGCTACACAATTAGTCCTCAATTGCTTTATTTTAAATAATCCTCCTGGCTGGGTAAGGTCTATACTAAATGTTGATATGTTGTAAGGCACCAATTATACTTGTTTAGTAATAATTTTCAATGAAACCAATTAAATTTGATGCATAAAACAGTTCTTAACTTTTTTTGGTGCTTTGGTACTCATTTGGCAGTTAGATAAAACCTATGATCCCTTCTCAGAATTATGTTCTTAAGTGCATAAAATACAAAGGATTTCAAAGGAAATACATTATATTTAAATATGATTATTAAATTATAAAAAAAATTCATAGATCCTCCCCAGATTAAGAACCCTTCGCATTTACATTTTTCTATACTTTATAAATAGACTACAAATTGCAGAAAAAGTGAACCTGCAGTGATAGAAGGAATTTCCTCATCTAATAATTCATTATGCTAGTGAAATCATAGATCCAGTCCCTATCCATTAATGTGCCGCCAGTTATTTAAGAATTCCCCCTTTTTCGGAAGATCGCTTCTAGTTTGGGTTTAGTTTTGGGGAGGTTTTTTTCTTCTGCAATTACTAATAAATGTTTCTATGAAATCTCTGAATGGATATCTCTTTTTTTTTTAGCAGAATATAAAAATAACTTCATTGGTGAGAAATTGTTTTGTTTTTGAAGCATAATCCAAGTAATACATTAAAAGTACAGATTTATTGAAATCATTCTCAAGGCTAAAGTTTTGGCACTTGCCAAGAATTGTATACATGGGATTCATCTAGCAGGTAGGAGATTAGACCAAATTACTGAAAAAATAATTTTCAGCACTAAGATTCAAGCCAGTAAGTCAACAAGCACCTATTTACTTATTAAACAACTATTAGTTTATTAAACACCTACTATGGTGCCAGGTACTGTGCTAAGCATTGAAAATACAAAGAAAGACAAATATAGTTCCTGCTCTCAAGGAGCTCGTTGCTTAATAGGTTGTTCAGTCTCATGGATTCTATGACTTTTCTTTATTTCCATATTATTGTTAAAAAACAAAATATTTAAAAGTTAGGGCTGGCCAATTATAGATCATCAAATCTCTCAATGTAAGAACCTTAGAAATTATCTTTCGCAACCTCCCACCCCATTCAGGAATCCTGTCAACAATATCCCTGTCTCTTGCCTGAGCATTTTTTTTTTAATTAATTTCTTTTGATTTATCAACAATCACTTCCATATGCTTTTGAGTTTAAAATTTTTCTCCCCCTTCCTCCCCACCACCCTCCCCAAGACAGCACCCAAACTGATATAGGCTACATATATACATTCTTATTAAACATATTTTCAGAGTAGTGATGTTATAAGTAAAAATTAGAATCAATAGGAGTGGATATCTCTTTTTAAATGTTACTGATAATACTTTCAGGGTTTATTCCCAACAACAGAATATTCCACCAAGGGATATGATGATCTTTCCCTAACTTTTACTGTACACTGTTAGATTGCTTTTCTTTTTTCTTAAATGAATTTTTGTCATTATCATTTGTTTTTCTGTCATCTAGAATTCTCCGTCTCCTTCCTCTTTCTGCTTTTCCCTTCCAAAATAACAAAAAACAGATTGCTTTTCAAAAAGATTATACAAATGGGTATCATATTGCTTGTCTTCTCAGTAGGTAGGAGAGGAATTAGAGTGAGAGAATTAGGAACTCAAAATTTTAAAAGCAAATGTTAAAATTTTTTTAAAACATGACAATTGCAAAAAACGGAAAAAAAGATTATATAAATATACAATTCTACTAGCAACGAATGAGTGTCTCTGTCCCTCAACAACCTTGCCAACGTTGTTTCCTTGTATTTAATAATCTTTGCCAATTTTATGGGAGATGGTGTCCCCAAGTTGCTTTAATTTGCATGTCTAATAGACAATTAGAAAAAAAAAAAGATTTGCACTCACTTGATGGTAGAGGGAGAAAAAAACAGAGAGAGACAAATTAAAGCCACGAATTAAATAAAGCTTTAATAGCTTAAAACCGTACTAGGACTGTTGCAACAGCCTATATTCTTTGATTATTGTCCATTGTGGGCGGAAAGTTACAGTACATTTGTGAACAAGCTGTTTTAATAACAACTCACCAAAGCTAGATACCTATACATTTTCACTTCGGGCAACTAGAAGCAGAACTATGGCAGAAGAAAACTGAAAATGTGGAGCTGAAGACATACCTGTCCTGTAACGTTCAGTTTGTTCATGTTGGACAGACATCCTGTACTGTATTTCATGCTGGAGTTTGTTTAGAAAAGTGACACTGTAAGGTTCCAGGTCTGAGTAGCTCTTTTGAATGGAAATAAAACGATCTGCAGGGTAAGACACTATCTGTTCCAACTGGGTGATGTTGTAGCCTTCAATGCCTATGGCAAATATGGAGACACCCTGCAGGAGAAGGTTATCAGCTGCCTCGTTCACCTCGTCTTCTGATGATCTATGAGTGACCAGGACAGCTATCTGTCGCACACCCTGGGCCTTCCTGCTGCGGCTAAAGACTTCTTCTCTGGCCTTCTTCAAGGCTTTCCCAATATAGGCCTTTCCATCCCTTAGAGAGAGGCTCCCAATGGCCTGTGCAATCTCAGCGTGGCTCATGAGGGCTTCCAAAGAAGTCACCACCTCTGCCCTGTCGCTGAACCTCAACATGCCTATCCTGGTACAACCTGCCCTCACATCCATGGAGGCTGTGATGTTCTCCAGGAACCTCTGAAGGTCTTCCAAGTCTTCTCTGACCTCCAAGGACTCATCCAATAGGAAGACAATGTCAGCCACGGAATCTCTTTCACATACTGTGAGGACAAAGGAAGAATCCAAAGGTTAATATAGCCTGCTTATCTACTTCTGTGATGGCAACATTCAGTGCTTGAAAGACATTATAAAGTAAAGATATTAGTTAAGTTCATTTTTTAAGACCTGGGTTCAAATCGTGACTCTGGCACTTAGTACCTATATGCTTTGAGTGAATCACTTAACTTTTGTTGGTCTCAGCTCTTAACCGGTGTTTCCCTTTGCTACCATGTTATCTCTGCTTGGCAAGGAGATTGAGCAGACAAAAGAACTTATTTGCTCAAAGTTGTTCTTAAAACAATATTGCAGTTATTGTATACAACATTCTCTTGGTTCTGCTCAATTCACTCTTGGTGATTTCATGCAAGTCTGTCCATTTTTTTTAAGATCATTGAGCTCATCATTTCTCATAGCACAGCAGGGTTCCATCACAATCATATACCACAGCTTGTTCAGCCATTGCCCAATTGATGGGCATCCCCAATATTTCCAGTTCCTTGCCACCACAAAGAGAGGTGCTATAAATATTTTAGAATATATAGATTCTTTTCCTTTTTCCCTAATAATCTTTGGAAACAGACCTAGTAGTGGTCTGTTAGTAGCTTTAAAAGGCCAAAGTCTCCTGCTGCATCCAAGGTGTCCTTATCTATATCTTGCCACTGGATCTACGTGGCTTCAGAGGAGAAAGTGAGGCTGGTGATTTTGCACAGCCTTCCCTCACTTAAATCCAATTCACTAGCATGTCCTGGCATCACCTTCCTGATGCCATGGCCCTCTTGGAGAACGAAAGATAAACAGCAGCAGCAAATGAATTAACAGTAAAGATACCCATGTCTTTAGAGAAGCTGCTAGGTGGCACCGTAGTGCACAGAAAGCTGGGCCTGGCATCAGGAAGACCAGAGTTCAAATTTAACCTTAAACACTTCTAGCTGAGTGACCCTGGGCAAGTCCCTTAACCTCTGCCTGCCTCCATTTCTTCAACCATAAAATGGGGATAATAGCTCCCACTCCCCAGGGTTGTTGCGAGAATCAAACAAGATAATCTTTGTAAAGCACTTAGCACATAGTGGGTTCAACATAAATGTGTTTCTTTCCTTCCTTCTTTCCTAGAGACACCATGTCTTGGAGAATTTAACTTATTCAATATAAATCCCACAACAAGGGATGGAGAAAGCCCAGTAACTGCCTCAGGCAACCAACAAACATTTGGTCTCCTTACCAAGCACAGCCAAGAACATGACAGGCAGGGGTACAATACTTTAAAATATAAATTCATTTGTAAAACCTCCCAAGAGACAATTACAGAAAGTAACCATCAACATCACCTCACAAAACAGTGAAAAGAAGTTGAGGAGGAAATAAATAAGGAGAAATCTGTAGATGACACTGGAAGCAAGTTAACAAATGTATGTGAAGTGGGACAGATTGCTGAAGTTTTCTACAGCGATTTTATTCTTGTTAGCAACAAACGTGGAACCACTTCATTTGGATTCTACCGTCTCAGTGGTTTTCCAATAATGATAATGAATTGAAATGAGGAAGTCCAGCTGAGGCTGACCTGATCAAACACATATTGGTCAATATGTATATATGTATAGATTGAAGAAATCCATGCTAAAAGCAACACAATTTTAAAGGAGCCAACAGTTTACTCTTCAATATATTTCAAAGAGATGAAGATTTCAAAAGAATGGAAAAGATTATGTATTTTATTATTATCCAGAAAGGTGATCAGGAAGAAATCAACTACTGCAAAAATCTGCCAACTTCCTCATCTTTTATTGTGAACAGTCTACATACCCAGTGAGGTATCCTTGATGAAAATAAGAGATGAGAATAAGCAGGCTTTTGCAGGTGGTTTTTGAACATGGACCACATCTTCACAGGCACACAGTTAACAGAGAGATATAGGGAATATAATATCTATTTGTGTCTATGTTTGTAGATTTCTTTTAAAAGCATATGATTTGATGGAGGAAAATGTGGCCTTAAAATTTCTCCTCCAACAAGGTATCTTACATACATTAAGATCATACAAGGTTGTGTTACAGATGTGATAAAATTCCTTCTGTAGCTCATTTTACAGATGAGGAAATTGAGGCAAACAGGTTTAAGTGACTTGCCCAGGGTCACACAGCTAGTAAGTGTCTGAGGCTGGATTTGAACTCAGGTCTTCCCGACTCCAGGCCCAGGGCTCTTTCCCCTGTGCCACCTAGCTACCCCATAAATATGCTCATCAACAATGATGGATGTAAGTGGATAAAAGACATGTAGGACCAGAAAAGGAATTGGGTACTGTACTAGTATCCAGTAAATATGGAAAGGATCTTAGGATGCATATAGAGGATTTAGATACTAGTCACACACAATTAAAAAAAAAAGTGAATAGGCTGCAATTTACACAGATGGAAGGAATGCCTGCATAATACGATCATGGACCTATTAAGTGTTGATCTATCAACTAATAAGCACTTATTGAATACCTACTGTATTTTTAGGATGCACAATGCTGCAAGGAATACAGAAATGTGATCCCAATATATTTCATTTATGCAGCTTTCAACATTTTTAAATGAAATCTGGTTTCTCGATGGAATTAGATATCTCTCATATAACTTTTGTCAATTTACTCACCTACTTCATCAACATCTTGTATTCCTTCCTTTTGCTTTATCGTCTCCTTAATGATCCTGGTCATGTTGCCCGAAAACATTCCCACATCTCTGACTGTCCTAAGGTTATAGTGATGCTGAGAAGTGGCCATGGCTTTTAGATTTTCTTCTGAAGCATCTTGCATTCCCAATGCGATGATTTTCACCCCATCTCTCTGCAAGGCTTCTGCAGGCCCTACCACATCATCCTCAGATTTGGCTGAAGCCAAAACAACTAAAATCTGGGGAAACAGTTTCTTGTCTCTTCCATTCGCTGGCCCTGAGAAGTAGGTCTTGTGAACTTTCTCTAGAGCATTGCCTATCCGCAGGGACCCACCAATGTAGTCAACGTTCTTCTTGAGGTGGTCCAACATTGCCTTCTTGGTCTTGAAGGTGTTCAGCAGGAACTCCTGGTGTAAATCATCGCTATACTGGGCAAGGGCGAGACGGAACTTGTTGGTTTCAACAGGCAGACTGTTGATCACCTTGCTTATGAAGGTTCTCACAAAGGGGAAGGACTTACTCCCCAAGTGATCAGAGCTGTCCACCAGGAACACAACATCAGCAAACTCAGGACCTGCAAACCCCAAGTCAGAAACAAAGAAGAAAAGAAACTTATTATAAAGACCTGGATCCTCAAAACCACAGGACAATATAATACTGATTTGAGAAGCATAGTGTCATTTTGGACATAGACCCTAAATGCAAGAAAACTCTCATTCTGTGGTGGTCTAATCCTAGAAAATTATCATTAATATTGTTCTAATATTTCAAATTGGAATTTAGCAAAAAGAATGGAGAACAGGCGTACCCGCCAATGGGGAAAATGGTTAACCAAATTATAGTATATGAATGTGATATAATACAATTATGCTGTAAGAAGGGGATGGTTTCAGAGAAACCTGGAAGATTTGTATAAACTGCTGCAGAGTGAAGTAAGCAGAATCAGGAGAACAATTTATAACATTAACATTGTGAAAATGAACCAATTTTGAAAGACTTGGGAACTATGATCCATACAATGACTGATCATAATTGAATATGACTGATAATAAAGAATGCTATCCACCTCCCATCAGAGAGAGGATAGTCTAATATGCAGATGAGACCCCAATGTTTGGACATGGCCAATATTGACATTTGTTTTGCCTGACTGTGCATATTTGTTACGGGGTTTTGGTTTTTTTTTTTCTCTTGTGGTAGGTGGGGTAGGGGGTGGGTGATAGACTAGGGTGAGACAGAAAAGAATAAAAATCTTGATGATTGGGAAAAAAATTTAATTAACAAACAAACAAAAGAGGAGTGGGTGGAGGGGAAAGGCTTTTTTTTTTTTCTTAACTCTATGCTAGTGACTTTCCACCATCTGGAACCACCAATCCTTAATGTAATATCGAAATTAGGCCAAGGTGGTACTGCTCTGGAGGGAAAGAAAACCTTTGCCCAGTGGCCAATGAAATGGACTTTGAAAGTGGGATAGGGTGAGCAAGACTGTCCTATGGAAATCTTCCTACGGGCTTGGCATCTTCATAGTTTGCACAGACTGCCTTGTCTGTGTGTGGGGGAAGTGCATGGGCGTGGGGTGGGTATTGTTCAACTCTAGAGATGTATCAAATTAACCATGCTGAGGCATAAACCAAATATACTAGAGCCAGGAGTAGGACGGGGTGACTCCCCCACCCCACCCCAAGCTAGCTATTCTCTGTTGCTGCTGTTACCTAGCTCATTAGATAGAATACATTGTAAGATTACTATTATATTAGGTAAAATTAGTATAGATTGTAAGAATATTAGGATATAATGTAAGATTCTAACCTCAAGAACTTCAGGAAGGTTAGGATGCTGGCTTATGGGAGAGGTTTTTAAAAATTATCTCTACCATGACCATTTTCAAGGAAGGTCAGAAAGGAAACATTCATGTTGAGAAATGTGGGAAAGAGAGCTGAGTCAGGAGCACTGGGGTAGAGAGGGAGAAGTGATTGACTTTTTTTTTCACTTGCTAAATTTCAGGTGCAATCTAACCTGGTATTTGGGCAGAAATAATAATGGATGGTCAGGATTTAGGAGACAACTTAATTTCTGTACTTAGACCAGAAAGAGAGTGAAAGACGCAGTCTTCTAGATTTCACACAAATCATGAATTCTAACTACATCTTTGTTATGTTCTAGTGTTTAGACATTTTGGTGGTGTTGCATACTTACAAAGTGCTGGCTGTGGTGGGTTGTTTTTTTTTTAATAGACAGCCACTTTACCTGATTGTTTTTTTTCAGTCTTTAGTTTTCAGTCCATCCCCACCTCTTCCTTCACTTCTGAAAATGTGGTGACCCATGACAAACAAACAGTAATAGAAATGAAATAGACAAATACCAGGGCTCTGATCAGCTGATGTTCTGGCCCAGATGATTAAGGTCAATGAGATTAGCAGCATCTTCATCTTGTAGAATGTTTTTAAGCTTGGACTCTGGAAAGGAAACAAACTTATTTATAAGAGATGAAAATAAGCTTAGTCCATACAGGAATAGTGGGCAAAACTGGGTTTTTGGACAACGTATGTCTAGAAAGAATGCATTGAGCTGTCATGGGGCTCAGCAGTGGACCAATGGAAGATGTAATACAGAAGAGATATAGGCAGATTTGTAACAAGGATGGAGTGGTCAGGACTTTGTCCCAGGCACAGCGCCACAGCTTAGGAGAATGCCAAAAAAAATGTTAAGTAAAGATTGTGCAAATTTACATTTGTGATATTTACATTATCTAAGATCTCCTCTTCAGGATGTTTAAGTCAACTTTGGATACTCAACGCCTTTGTAACTCCCTCAGTTTCTTCTCTCTTCTGATTGATGGGTGGAACCCTCCTCGCAAAGCTTTCCTTTAGAGAAAGACGAACGGGGACTCTCCAGCTCACACTTCACTGGTGTCCTCCCCACCACCCTCTCCAGCCTCCTTTTGTGTGTCTACTTCTTCTACCCCCATAGATTGTAAATTCCTTGAGGGCAGGGATGTCTTTCTTTTTCTAATTTATATCCATTGCTTTGGCATTTAATGTTTACCAAGTTGAACTGAGGTATTTTTATTCCTTCAGCATCACACAAACTAGTTAGCTGGAATAATTAGTTAAATCAAGAAAGTTCCAGACAGTGCTCTAAATGCCTCCACAGCTACAAACCAGGAGAGTCACTCTACTCTAGTCTTGTTCTGTTCTTCCTAGGAGATGGGATTCCCAAAAAGAGACTTCCAGTTTCCCTGGATCTTTCTGTCCAGGGGCTGGTGACCCTGGGTTACCTTTAAAGGGTAGTGTACTGGAGTTTTCACCAGTGAGGATAGTATAAGAGTTACCTCTACCCCTAAAAAAAAGAGCATTTATTTCAGGATATACTTGATGCTGCTTGCCTCAGGTTGAAAAATTCTGGTAAAAGTTCTGTAGACTGACTCTGCCCTCAAGAATTTTCCATGTGAGGGCTGTCCCTCCTATTCTAATGATAGCTCTGATGATGACTACTGCCTATGGTTTCCTCATGACTGAGCAAGAACCCATGTGAAAGAGAGGATCCTGGGAAGATGGCACAGTAGGTCAGAAAAAAAATTTTTTTTAGTTTTTTTAGGCAATTGGGGTTGAGTGACTTGCCCAGGGTCACACAGCTAGTAGGTGTCAAGTATTTGGTCTGAGGCTCAATTTGAACTCAGGTCCTCTTGACTTCAGGGCCGGTGCTCTATCCACTGCACCACCAGGCTGCCCCAGAAAATTTTTGACTCTCCAAATCTCCTCCACAAAAAAAGACAGAACATTACCTCAGAGCAGCAGAAATAAACACGGGGTAAAGCCGTTGTCCTCCTAAGAAAATTTGAGAAGACTCCAGGAAAGACTTGGCCTCCAACAACAGAGATTTGGTCTGAGTGATGAAGTGCAAACACCCAAGGCTGACTCTACAGAATCAGCAAACGACAATCCCTGGGGGCAGCTGGGTTGAGAGGCAGCCTCAGCATTAGAAACATTGATCTCACAGATAGTGCAGGGGTCTGACAGCTGAGGAGGAGGAGGTTGAAGGACCTTCCACTGCCGAGCACAGCTGTGCTCGCCAGACACATCCTGAGCTGCGTCTGGAGGGGAAAAGGAGCCAGCACACACCTGGTGAGCGCAGTAGTGAGAGGAAGGGACCTCGTTAGCTGTGGGCACTTTCAGGACAGCAGAGTCCAGGTTTCAGTTCTGGAGCAGAGAGGACAGCTATAGTTTGCAGCCACCAGAGGGACATAGGGATTAAGACCATTTTAGGGACAGTGTGGCTGAGGGCCCTAGCCATGGTTTAGGAGTGGAAAAGAGAGCTCAAGGTTAGAGCGCGAGACACACCTAAGAAAATAACAGTAAGAAGGAACTGAGGTTTGGGGCATCATTCCCCACAGCTGGAACTATAACTTGATTACACTAATAGTTGCTAAAAACAAAACAAAATAAAAAGTAAATAAATAAAAATGAGTAAGTGAGGGAGAAAGAACCCAACCATAAATACTTACTATGGAGATAAAGAAGATCTGGGTTCATATTCAAAGGAATAGAGCTAAAAAAAAAAAAAGCCACTCCTTTTTCAATGAGAAGTGGCAAATTGTCCCAAGTACAAAAAAAGAGTTCTTGGAAGAACTTAAAAAGGACTTTAAAAATTAAATGAGAGAGATAGAGGGAAAATAAGAAAAAAAATAAGAGCAATCCAAGAAAATCAAGAAAATTATGAAAAGAAAGTCAACCACCTGGAAATAAAGAATCAAAAACTTAAGGGAGAAAATAATTTCTTAAAGACTAGAACTGGGCAAGGGGAAGCTAATGACATTCTAAGGTTCTATGAAATCATAAAACAAAATCAGAAGAATGAAAAAATAGAAGAGAATGTGAAACATCTTATCAAAAAAACAATTGATCTGGAGAACGGATCAAGGAGAAATAATATAAGAATCTTGAAAATTATGATTAAAAAAAAAAGAATCTTGATACAATATTACACGAATTTATCAAAGAAAATTGCCCTGAAGTTCTAGAACAAGAAGGCAAAGTAGAAATAGAAAAAACCCACTGATCACTACCTGAGATTCCAGAAGGAAAATTTACAGGGATATCATAATCAAGTTTCAAAACTCCCAGGTTAAGGAGAAAATATTGAAAGCAACAAGGAAAAAAACAATTTAAATATCATGGAACTACAATAAGGATTATACAAGACTTAACAGTTACTATGTTGAAGGATCATAGTCTTACAATACTATATTCTATAAAGCAAAAAAGCTGGGGTTATGACCAAGGTTAACTTACCCAGCAAAGTTAAGCATAATCCTGAATGGGAAAAAAATTAACATTTAATGAACTCAAAGACTTTCAGGTTTTTGTGACAAAACCCCCAGAACTTAAGGGAAAATTTGACATATAACATTCAGGAGAAATACAAGGTAAACATTAAGGACCAATTATAAGGGACTCAATAAGGTTAAATTGTTTATTTTGTATATGTGAAAATATTAGTAATACTCTTATGATTGTCATAATTATTTGGGTAGTTTGAAAGAAAGGCATGGGCTGAGTATGATGGGGTGATTCTAAAAAAACAAAACTGCGTAGGGAGAGATAAAAGGAGTAATTATCTCATTCAAATGAGGCATAAAAGGAAAATTTGATACAGAAGAAGCTAGTAGGGGAGAGGCAGGGTAGTGATGAAACCTTACTCTTATCAAGAATGGGTTAAAGAATGAATGACATATATATATATATATACATATATATATAAGGATATAAAAGTCTTCTAAATTCAGAAAGAAACAAGAGGGCAAGGGGATAGAGTGGGGCGAGAGGATAAGGGAGGGACTCTTAGAGGGGAGGGGAGGTTAAGGAATAGGAGGGCAAGGTAGCAGGTGGAAGTAAAGCAGAGGAGTGAGGAGAGTAAATAGGGTGAGAAGGATAGTGAGGAAAAATAGGAAGGAGGAAAATACACAAGTAATTGTAGCTTAGAATGTGAATGGGACAAATTTACCCATAAAATGGAAACAATATCAGCTTAAGAATTTGAATTCAACAATATGTTGCTTTCAGGAAACATTATAAAAATAAGAGATATGCACAAAGATAAAATAAAGGGCAGGAGTAGAATTTAGTATGTAAAAAAAGCAGGGATAATAATCACAATCTCAGACAAAGTTAAAATTAAAATAGATTTAATCCAAAGTGAAAAATAGAGAACCTACACTATGTGTCAGCAGTATTATTCAATATTGTTTTAGACCACTTAAAATACCTAAACAATATAAAATACCTCAGTATATACCTGCCAAAACAGACACAGGAACTATATGAACATAAAAATAAAACACTTCTTGTACAAATAAACTCAGATCCAAATAATTGAGGTAAAATGTAATTTTCATGAGTAAGTAAAGCTGATACAATTTTTAAAATGACACATTTACCTAACCTATTTATTCAATGTCATCCCAATTAAATTACTAAAAAATTATTTTATAGAGTTAGAAAAAATAATAATAAAGCTCATTTGGAAGAACAAAAAGTCAGGAACTTCAAAGAAACCAAGGAAAAAAGATGTAAAGGAAATAGTATCAGTAGTATCAGACCTTAAACTATATTATAAGGCAAGAGCACTGTTGAAGTATAAAAAGGACAATTTTGGTTATTCTGAATTAAAATTTTCTTGTATAAATAAAACCTATGTAGCCAAGAACAGAAAGAATGCAGAAAATTGGGAAAAAAACTTTCATAGACAATCTCTCAGGATGTGATTGGGTTGGAATATTGCTGTGGTGTGGGAAATGATGAGCTGGTTGATTTAGAAAAACATAGAAAGACTTGGACTCATGAAGGATGATGCTATCCACCTTCAGAGAAACAGATAATAGGAGGAAATAGGTGTAGTATGGTCTTACATATATGTGTATGAGTGAGTGAGTGTGTGTGTGTGTGTGTGTGTATCCATGCTTAATTGTAGCCTTCTTTGGAGGGAAGGGAGAGGGAGGGAAAAAATAAAGTGAAAAGCGCACAGCAGAGAACAAGAGAAAATTAACAAGGAAACAAAGAAAAGTTGGTGAGCTTTGAAAACAATGTGTACTATTTATTATATAGGCTTTCTTTAAATGAAAATTTCTTGTTTTATATTGAATCCTCTCTTGTGATCTGCTGTGTACATGGTAATTTTTTTTCTTTTCTCATTTTTTTCTTTTCTCATTTTGTATTTAAGTTTATAATTTTAAAAATTTACAAAAAAAGAACCCATATGCAGTTAGCCAAAAGTTCTTTCTATACTGAAAATATTGCAAAAGCATTCGTTAATTTGTGGCCACATTTCCTTTCAAACTGCAGGCAGCTGTTTGTGATTGCCTTTCAGATAAACAGCACAAAAAAGAAAAAAGAAAGGAAGATCATTGAGTCAAGTATCAAAGACTTTGGCTCTGAAGGCTAGCTCTGTCCCTTATCTGCATGACCTGGGGGAAGTGGCTTTAACCTTTCTGGACCTTACTTTCCTCATCTATTAAATGACATCCTTGGACAAGATTTCTCTTGTAGGTCAAAAATCAAAGCTTTCATGAAGCCAAAGTCACAGTTTTCTATCCCGTGCAAATTTGAAAGCCAGCCAATACATTAAATTCATTAAGATTATGTCAACTCAAACCTATGAATTTCTGATTAGGAATCCAAGGACACACATCAGCTCTCTGGGGTGGTCCATTGATGGGCAATTCTCTCCACATGTATCCCAGGTTGACAAACTTCAGTGGCATCTCAGACACGTGTCACATCCAAAGGACAGTGTGCTGACATGTAGGAGAGCAGTTTGGCTGCCCTCTGGCCTTGCTATTTTCTGTGAAAATATGATCCCCCTTCATTTCCTCCCTTTTCTCCCAGGCAGGTCAACCTTACTGTAACAAAAAGGGAAAATCCCAGGTCCAAGAGGGTAAGAATGACTGACTCATTTTTATATTCTCCTACCTGTTCAACACAGTACCTTATAAACAGTGGGTGTTAAATACTTACTGAATTGACTTGAACATCTAGGAAGGAGTTTAGTGATTCTTTTTAGTTAAGCCACTGAAACTTGCCCTTTTCAAAGAGAAACACAGCTTTATTGAAAAATCCTGGGAATTCCTGCAAATGCATCTGAGAGTCATGGAATCCCAGAGTCATGATGAAATGAAAGTTGAAAGTCACCCAAAGGGCATTGGAGAAGTGCAAGATGAGCGTAAAGAGATCGAAACATATTAGCACCAAAGAAGAGTATGGGAAAGGTAATATAAAGGATTTCATGAGAAAGCTGTATTCCCAAAAAGGTGGTGCTATCATGAGAGCAATAATCTCACTCAAATAGGCTTCATTCTTCATTAGTATCCATTCAAAGTCTGGAGATGTAAGGGAGGGACAGGTAGGTGGCACAGCGGATAGGGCACCGGCCCTGGAGTCAGGAGGATCTGAGTTCAAATCCAGCCTCAGATACTTGACACTTACTAGTTGTGTGACACTGAGCAACTGACTTGTCCCCATTGCCTAGCCAAAAAAAAAAAAAAAAAAAAAAAGATCTAGGGAAAAGCCCCCAGCATACTGGGTCTATGCCCCATACAGGATTTATGGGAGGTCATGGATAAATGTTGTACAGGATAAGAAGGACCATAGGATCCTAAATCTGGTTGAAACCTTAAAGGTCATCTACTCTAAACACCAGCATTTTACAGATGCAGAAACTGAGGGAATGCCACTTACCCAAGGTCACATAGGCAGTGAGTGATAGAGCATGGCTTTAAACTCAGGTCCTGTGACCTCGGGCACCATAACCCACAGATCCATGGAGATAGGAAATTAAGAAGATATCTTGAAAGTCGTTCATTTTTACAACTTTGAAAGATGTAACTCTGATCAACACAATAATAAAACATGATGCCAGGGGACCAATGAAGAAGAATATTACCCACCTCCTGACAAAGACACGATGGACTAAATACACAGAAGAGACACACATTTTTAGACATGACTAGGTGAGAAGTTGTTTTGCTTAATGATGCATATTTATTGCGAGAAAGAGTTTTATTGTCTTTTCTTTTTCCAGAGGCATGGTGGTAAAAGGAGTTACAGAAAGTAGAAACAAAATACCATTTGCTCATTTAAAAAGTAAAATTGGGGCAGCTAGGTGGCACAGTAGATAGAGCACCGGCCCTGAAGTTCAAATCCGGTCTCAGACCAAACACTTGACACTTACTAGCTGTGTGACCCTGAGCAAGTCACTTAACCCCAATTGCCTAAAAAAGAAAGAAAGAAAGAAAAGTAAAATTTAATTGCAAATAAATAATAAAGGGGGAAAAGAAGATACCTTGAACAATCTGATAAAATAAAGGGAAAAGTTTGTTTCAGACTATTAATCCAGCAACACTAAGTACCCTGAAATTGAGTCAGACCAATTACGCTGGACCACTGGAGAGCAATCAATCAATAAACATTTGTTAAGTACCTACTCCCCTCCTGAATCACTGCCTTATCATGGTGGAGGGGCATATGTAACTCAATGAAACTGTGAGCTATGCCATGCAAGGTTACTCAAGACAGACAGGTCATAGAGGAGAGTTCTGACAAAAGGCAAATCACTCCAACATCTTTGCCAAGAAAATCTCATGCACAGTATTAAAATTATAAAAGATATGGGCTGGGCCAAAGACAAAAGGAAACTCAGCTGTGGATGTATCTGGTGATGAAAGAAAAGTCTGAGGTTATAAAGATCAATATTGCATAGGAACCTAGAATGTAAGATCTAAAAACCAAGGTAAGTTGGATGTGGTCAAACAGAAGATGGAAGGATTAAATATTGATGTCTTGGGTGTCAATGAACTTAAATGGACAGAAATGGGTGAATTTAATTCAGGTGATCATCACATATACTACTGTGGGCAAGAATCCTTTAGAAGAAATGGAATGGCCCTCAACAAAGGGTGAGAAAAGCAGTACTGGGGTATAATCTCAAAAATGACAGTTATATCTGTTCAAATCCAAGGCAAACCATTCAAAGTCACAGTAATACAAGCCTATGCTCCAAGCACTGATGCCAAAGAATCCAAAGTTGATCAGTTTTATGAAGATCTACAACATCTTCTAGAAATAACACCCCCAAAATGTCATATTCATCATGGGGGATTGGAATGCTAAGTAGGAAAACAAAATATAACTGGAATAATAGGCAAGTTTGGTCTGGGAGTACAACATGAAGCAGGGTAGAGACTAATAGAATTTTGTCAAGATGACTCGCTGATCATGACAAACACTCTTTTTCAACAACCCAAAGGGTGACTCTACACATGGACATCACCAGACGGTCAATACTGAAATTAGATTGTTTATATACTTTGCAGCCAAAGGTGGAAAATGCCTATACAGTCAGTTGAAACAAGACCTGGAGCTGACTATGGCTCAGATCATGAGCTTCTTATTGCAAAATTCAGACTTAAATTGAAAAAAGGAGGGAAAACTATGAGACTATATAGATATGATCTAAATAACATCCCTTAGGAATATGAATATGAAGTGGAAGCAATGAATAGATCTGAGGGATGAGACCTGGTAGATAGAGTGCTTGAAGAAGTATGGACAGAAGTTCACAATATTGTACAGGGTGCAACAACAAAAATCATTCCAAAGAAAAAGAAGAACGAGAAAGCAAAATGGCTGTCTGATGAAACTTTACAAATAGCTGAGGAAAGAAGGAAAAGGAAAGGGAAAGGAGGAAGAGAAAGATAAACCCAACTGAATGCAGAATTCCAGGAAATAGCAAGGAGAGATAAGAAGGTTTTTTTTTAAATGCGTAATGCAAAGAAATAGAAGAAAACAATAGAATGGGAAAGACACGAGATCTCTTCAAGAAAACTAGAGGTATCAAGGGAATATTTCCTACAAAAAAATGAGCATGACAAATAAACAAAAATGGCAAGGACTTAACATAAGCAAAAGAGATTAAGAAGACATGGCAAGAATATACGAAAGAACTATACAAGAAAGACCTTAACATCACCAATAACCACGATGGTGTGGTTAGTGATCTAGCGTCAGACGTCATGGAAAATGAAGTTAAGTGGGCCTTAGGAAGTATTGCTAACAATAAGGCTAGTTGAGGTGATGGGATTCTAGACAAGCCATTTAAAATGTTAAAAGATGATACTGTTAAAGTGCCAAGCTCAATATACCAACAAATCTGGAAAACTCAACAGTGGCCACTGGATTGGAAAAGATCAGTTTACATCCCAATTCTAAAGAAGGGCAATGCTACTGAACACTCAAAACACTGAACAACAACGCTCATTTCATAAGCCAACAAGGTTTTGCTTAAGATCCTGCAGGCCGGACTTCAGCAATGTGTGAACTGAGAAACAGCAAAAGAGAAGGCTGGTTTCCAAAGAGGCAAAGGAACTAAAAACCAAACTGCCAACATTTTCTGGACAATGGAGAAAGCAATGGAGTTCCAGAAGAACCTCCACTTCTGCTTCACCGACTAAGCCTTTGTGTGGATCACCACAAAGCGTGGCGAGTCATCAAAGAGATGGGAGTGCCCATCTTGTTTCCTGAGAATTCTGTATGAAGATCAAGAAGCAACAGAGCTGAACATGGAACAAGTGATTGGTTTGAGATTGGAAAAGGAATACGACAAGGCCATATACTGACACCTTATTTATTTAACTTACATGCAGAGTACATCGTGCGAAATGCCAGGCTGGCCCGATCGAAAGCCAGAGCTATGGTTGCCAAGAGAAATATCAACAATCTCAGGTGTGCAGACGATACCACTCTGACAGCAGAAAGTGAAGAAGAATTAAGAAGCATCTTGATGAGAGTATAAAAGGTGAGGGTAAAAACTGGCTTGAAGCTTAACATAAAAACAAAACCAAAAATACCCAAAACACCGAATATCATGGCAACTGGTCCAATCACTTCCTAGCAAATAAAGGGAGAAGAAATGAAAGCAGTGTCAAATTTTATATTCTTGGGCTCAAGATCACTGCACAAGGCAACTGCAGCCATAAAATTAAAAGACACTTGCTCCTTGGAAGGAAAGCTATAGCAATTCTAGACAGCCTACTAAAAAGTAAAGACTTCACCTTGCCAACAAAAGTCTATATTGTCAAAGCTGTGATTTTTCCAGTTGCAATGTCTGGCTGTGAGAGTTGGACAATAAGGAAAGCTGAACACTGCAGAATTGATGCTTTCGAATTGCGGTGCTGGAGAAGACTTTTGAGAGTCCCTTGGACAGCAAGGAGGTCAAATTAGTCAATACTTAAAGAAATTAATTCAGGTTATTCACTGGAAGGTCAAATATTTAAGCTGAAGGTTAAATACTGTGGCCACATAATGAGAAGATGGGACTCAATGGAAAAGACCTTGATGTCAGGCAAGAATGAAGGCAAAAGAAAAAAGGAACAGCAAAAGATGAGATGAATAGATAGCATCATGGAAGCAATAAATATAAGCTTTGACAGACATTGAGAGATAATGGATGATAGAAGGGCCTGGCATGCTATGGTTCACGTGGTCATGAGGAGTTGGACATGACTGAATAACTAAACAACAAGAAGTCTTGGGGACACAAAAAGAGGCAAAAGACAGTCCCCGACCTCAAGGAGTTTACAGTCTAATGGGGAAGACAGCATGCAAGCAAATATATACAAAGCAAGCTGTATACAGGATAAATAGGGAATAATTAATAGAGGGATGGCATTAGAATTAAGAGGGGTTGAGAAAGGTTCCCTGAGGAAGGTGGGATTTTAGTTAGAACTTAAAGGAATACAGGGAGGTCAGCAGTCAGAGCAGAGGAGGGAGAGTTCTCCAGGTATGGGGGACAGCTAGAGAAAATATCCAGAGCTAAAAGATGGAGCATCTTATTGACAAACAGCCAGAAGGCAAGTGTCACTAGATCAGAAAGTATGAAGAATATCTACTGTGTGTAAGTACACATAGGGGAGCAATGTGTAAGAAGTCTGGAAAGGTAGGAGGTGGTTAAGTTATGAAGGGCTTTGAATACCAAACAGAGCATTTTGTGTTTGATCCTGGAGGGATAGGGAGCTGCTGGAGTTTACTGAGTAGGGGGGTGATGTGATCAGACCTGTGCTTTAGGAAAATCACTTTGGTGGCTGAATGGAGGATGGACTGGAGTGAGGAGATACTTGAGGCAGACAGGCCCACTAGCAGATATTGCAATAGTCCTGACATGAGAAGATGAGGGTCTGCACCAGGGGGATGGTAGTGCCGCAGGAGGGAAGGGGACATGTTGGAGAGAGGCTGCAGAGGTGAAATTGACAGGCCTTGGTAACAGCTTGAATATGGAGGATGAGAGAGAGAATGAGGTATCCAGGATGTTTCCTAGGTTGTGAGTGTGAGGTTTTGGGGAAATGGTGTTGCCCTCCACAACAATAAAGAAGGTAGGAAGGGGTTAGAGGGAAAGATGATGACTTCTCTTTTGGCCATATTAAGTTTAAAATGTCTGCCAGACGTCACAACTTGAGATGTCTGAAAGGCAGTTGGAGATGTGAGATTAGGGGTCGTCAGACAGACTGGGGCAGGATGGGTAGAATTGAGAATTATCAGCATAGAGATGATAATTAAATCCATGGGGGCTGATGAAATCACCAAGCGAAGTAGTATAGAGGGAGAAGAGAAGAGGGTCCAGGGCAGAACCAGAGGGACATCTACCACGATCTGGATGAGGATCCAGCAAAGGAGACAGAGGGAGCAGTCAAATAGGTAGGAGAAGAACCAGGAAAGAGTGACATCTAGAAAACCCAGAGGGAAGAGAGTATTAAGGAGGAGAGAGGGGTGTCAGCGGTTGCCTAGAAGTCAAGGAGAATGAGGATTGAGAAAAGGTCATCAGATTGGGCGACTAAGAGATCATTAGTAACTTTGGAGAGAGCAGCTGCAGTGGAATGATAAGGCCAGAAGCTGGATTGTAAGGGGTTAAGAAGAGACTAAGAGGAATGTGGAAGCACCAATTGTGGACAGCCTTTTGGAGGAGTTTAGCTATAAAAGGCAGAAAATACATAGGAAGAGAGTTAGCAGGGATGGAAGTATCAACTGAGGGTTTACTTCAGGTTTGGGGAGACATGGGCATGTTTGTAGGCAGTAGGGAAGAAGTCAGTGGAGAGGGACACACTGAAAATAAGTGAAAGAGTGGGGATGACAGGGGAGGGCATTTGCTTGAATGGCATCACTGGACCAAATGGAGGGGGTGGCCTTGGTAAAGAGTAAGGCCATTTCATTACAGGGGTGAAGGAGGAGAGAGTGGCAGAAGGCATCTGCGACAGTACATGAGGAAGAAGAGAGAAGGAGCTCAAGGTGAACAGCCTCGATTTTTTCTGTAAAATATGGGACAAGGTTCTCAGCTGACCGAGTAAAGGAAGGGGAGCCACGAGAGGTTTGAGGCAGAATGAGAAGGTTTAGAAGAGCCACTGTGGAGGATGGGAGGGAGTTGATAAAGGGATGCATAGTAGGACTGTGTAGTAGCAGTGAGGGCCGAGGTTGTGTAACAAATGTGTAGTGGACCCAGTCAGAACAGTGACAGAATTTTCTCCATCTTCATTCAGTGACGTGTGTGTAATCACCACTGTCATCTACACAGAGAATAAGGGACAGTCAGGTCACTATACATTCCAGTTAGATACCCTGAGACCTGTCTTTGTAAAGAGTAGTTATGGGGCCAAAAGAAACCCAGAAGGAACCCAAAAGAACAAACACGGATCAATTAGATTCATCAAATATCTCCTTCATTGCCACCCCTCCCAACATGTAGGGAGCAGCCCCAGCAAAAACATCCCCTACTATAGGCCAAGGGGAAAAGGGCAACAGGGAAGGGGAGAAGCTTGTTAGACTGCACAGTACCTAGCACGTAGCACCTAGTATTAAGCACATAGCTTAATAAATGTTTATGAACTGACAGACGGCTGACTGCAAAACATCTTCAGATGAGATCCACGTCTAGCAGGGTGCCTCATACATATTAGGTATTTTTTGAATGTTAATTGAAAGATGAGCATTTTCCAGGGATTCCTGCACCAAAAAAGACGTTGGCCTGGATTAACAACAATAATATAAGTTAACATTTATACAGCACTTACTGTGTGCCTGGCACTGGGCTAAATGCTTACAATTATTATCTCATTTGTTCCTCACAACAACCCTGAGAGGGAAAGGTGCTTTAATTACTCCCATTTTACCAATGAGGAAACTGAGATAAATAGAGGTTAAATAAACTAGTAAGTGTTGGAAACCAGATTTGAACTTGGATCTTCCTGACTCCAGGACCAGCGCTCTATCCATTTCCACCTGGCTGTCCGCAGATGAATTTCCATGTCTGCTCCAATACTAAATTCTATAAAGGAGTTGCGCCAAAGAAGGGTTCAGTCCAAGGCGCATCAGAGGCCATCTCCAACCCTCTCATCTTACAGATAAGCAAGCTAAGTATTTGAACCCAGATCCTCTGACTCTAGAACTCATTTTCCTGAACCACTCTATTTCTTCATTCCTCTAATTCCCAGCTTTCCCTGGTGCCACATGGCTTCCGGGTTCTCAAACAGAACAGGAAGCAATGGCTATTTGGGACCACCAGGAAAAAGCTATTCTAGGGGATTCTTAACTGCCTCTGTTGCTATAGGAAATTAGAATAGGGATGAGGGCAGAGCTGTTGAAACAATTCTCTTGCAAAACAGAAACTGAGCATAACCCATTCTTAATAGTGATCAGCAATTGAAACAATGATGTCATTAGTTGGCAAGTTTTAAATTCAGTTTAAGGTCACATAAGCTTTAGCAGTGTAAGAAATAATAACAACGTTTATATAGCACCTTCAGGTTTGCACATTGATTAGCTCACTTGAGCCTCATAACAACATGGTAGGTCCTATTATTATCCCCAGCTTACAGATAAGGAAAATGAGGCAGGCAGGGATGAGCTGACTTATCCAAGGTCACAAAGCTAGGAAGTGTCTGAGGCAGGATTTGAACTCAGCTCTTCCTGATTCCAAGTCCAGGACTCTTTCCATTGAACAACATCATCAGGATTTGAGAGATAGGAGCCATCTACCTAACTCATACCTGGACAAGAATCCTCTCTACAACATTTTGCTCCAAGACCTTGGGAATCCATTGCCTCCTGAGGCAGCCGCATCTACTTTTTGGACGCTTCTAATTGTGAGGAAGTTTTTCCTGACATTGAGCCCAAATCAGCTTCTCTGAAGCCTCCACCCATTGCTCCTAGTTTTCTCCTCAGGGGATAAGCAGAATGCTGCTAATATTGTTTTCAATAAGGCAATCTTTCAAATACTGAAGACCAAGAACATTTCCCCTCCCCCCCACCCCAAGTGTTCTCTTCTCCAGCTACATATCTCAAACATTCCTTCCCCAGATCCTCATATATAAACCTGAAAACCTTTACCATTCTGGCTGTCCTCCTCTAGACTCCCTCTAGTATATCAACATCCTTCCTCCTCCTCCTCCTTCTCCCCTCTTCCTCCTTCTAAATAGTAACAGCAGCAAAATCTTAACTGACCATCTACTCCAGGTAAAGTATCTTGCTAAGTGATGAAAGGAGCAGCTAGGGTGCAACACATAGAGTTGCAGGGCCTGGAGTCAGGAAGACCTGTTCAAATCTGGCCTCAGACACTTAGCTGTGTGAGTCTGAGCAAGTCATGGAACCTTGTCTGCCTCAGTTTCCCTATTTGTAAAATGAGCTAGAGAAGAAAATGGCAAACTGTTGTAGTTTGAGGTGCTGGGAACCCCAAAATGCAAGGGTACAGGGGGGTCTGCCTTGAAAGAATTTGACCACTCAAGCCTACTTTCAGTCAGAGTAGTGAGGTTTTATTATAACACCAGTAAGGCCAGTAAGATTCCTAGTAAATCTATGAATTTGATGAGGATGGGACTGATACTTCTATACAAAAATGACTACTAGACGATCTGGATGGGATTAAGGAGCGGCAAGTAGCCTGGGGTGGGCCAGGTGCAGACAATGAAAGGCGTTAAATGGTTGGGGAGCCACAGTGAAAGGGCAGTTAAAAAGATTATTGAGTATCCAGGTAGACTGGGATGGGCCACCTTCCTCAGGCAAAACACCAGTGAGAGAAGTTCAGGGGCTTTTAGGGGTCCAGGTCCCAAAGACATGGTCTTTTCCTTTTAGGGGTCCAGGTCCCATAACCCCATCAAAATATCTTTGCCAAGAAAACCCCAAATGGGGTCACAAAGAGTCAGACAGGCCTGAAATGTCTGAATAGCAAAGGTGATGAAAATATAAAGAAGTACAAAACCTGATTCTTGTCTTGAGGACTTTACAAACTAGTTGTGGGGAGTTGTTGTTGATCAGTCATTTTTCAATTGTGTCCAACTCTCCATGATCCCATTTGGGACTTTCTTGGCAAAGATACTGGAGTGTTTGCCATTTCCTTCTCCAGTTCATTTTACAGATGAATAATTGAGGCAAATGGTTAAGTGATGAAGTGTCTGAAGCCAGATTTGAACTCAGGAAGATGTCTTCCTGACTCCAGCCTGGGCACTCTATCTGCTGTGCCCCCTAGCTGCTCCAAATTTGGGACCAAACACCAAATCTCTTTCTGAAATTGGGTTGTTCAGAAACTCTAATTCCTATTTGGTTAATTTGGATAGTTCATATTTTTGTAGTTAATTTCAGCCTTAGAATTTTCAGTCTTGTTAACATGTAACTAGATATAATAAAGATTTTTTTTTTAAATAAAGGACGTGGAGAAGGAAGATTTAGAACATTGTATGTGAGAACCAGCAAGGGCAGTTTGGCTGAACCATAGTCTGTGTGAAGGGGAGTAATGCCAGAATTAGGCTGGAATTGAAAGTTGGGTCCAGATAGTGCAGGGCTATCCATGCTGAACACAGGAGTTTGTAAACCTCAGATCCCTAATTATAAAATTATAAGCTGTTAATATAACCAAGAAATCAAGACGGAAATTATTTATCTGGAGGAAACAATTTAAAAATAAGTTCAACATTAAGAACTAGATTCATTAAATATGCAAGATCAAGTAGTGATTTCTAAACAAATCTCAGAGCAGTATCTAATCCTTGATCAAGTTTTTGAGGCCATGAGTGAGTTGAAGAGAATATAAAAGCTGAGATAGCGCCACACAAAATTCAATTCATCTGAATCGAGGGAAAGTCTACTTTGAAAGTCTTAGTTATGGGCTCTATTTGCCTTTAAACTCTCACAATAGCAGTGCTGATGGGCCCAGATATTCTAGTACATGAGCACGTGGGGACTACATGTGAGGGGTTGTGGATGAAAAAAGAAACCCAAAACAAGTAAATCATTGTAGCAGTGGTTGGGGCAATATAGTAGACAGTAAGAGAATTGGCCTCAGAGTCAGGAAAGCCTGAGATCAATAACTGACACATATCAACTGTGTTACCCTGGGAAAGTCACTGGTTTTCTTCCTACCTGTCTGATTGTTCCTTCTCAGTCTCCCTTTCTGGATCTCATTCAGGTCATACCTACTAACAACAGGCTTCCCTTCTAGGCTCTATCCTGGGCCTTTTCTCTTCTCATACTATAGCATTTCTTTTTGTGATCTTATTAATTCTCAAGGATTCAATTATTATTGCTATGCAAATCTGTTTATCCAGTCCTAACCTCTCTCTGACTCCCGATCTTGAATCTCCAACTGCCTACTGGGCATCATATAAGAATGTCCTTCAATACATCCAAAACTGAATTCATTATCTCCACCCTCCCCAATCTTTCCCTCATCCAAAGTTCCATGTAACTACTGAGGGCATCTACACCATCCCAGTAACCCGAGCATTGGGTCATCCTTGACTCCTCGCTCTTTTCACCTCTTCCAATTCAATGTCTTGCCAAGCCCTGTTGATTCTATCTTCATATCATCTCTCTTTCCCCCGACCCCCATTCTTTCTTCTTACACTACAACCACCCTGGTGCACCCTGGCTCACCCAGCTGTCAAACTGATCTTCCTTAAACTCAGGTCTGAACTCTCCTATCCCATAAACTCCAGTGGCTCCCTATTACTTCCAGGATCAAATATAATATCTTTTGTTGCTCTTTTAAAGCCATTTGTAACCTGACCCCTTTCTAGCTTTCCAGTCTCTTATGCCTTATTCTCAAGTACTCTGCCATCCAGTGACACTGGCCTCTTTGCGACACCTCCCCTAGGGTACTCCAAGACCAGTCACTCCCACTGGCTGTCCCCCTCGTCTGGAATGATCTCCGTCCTTGTCTCCACCTCCTGGCTCCTCCCTCAAGTCTCAGCTAAAATCACACCTTTTCAAGAAGCCTTTCCCAGGCCCCCTTAATGCTAATGGCTTTCCCCTGAGATAATCTCCAATTTATCATATATCATCACATATTATATAAATACATATGTGTGAGTCTCTGTGTGTCTGTGTCTGTATATACACACATTATATAATATTATCACATATACGTGTATATATGTATATAAAATCTTATTTGTACATAATTGTTCACATGTTTTCTCCCCAGAGAGTAGAGACTATTTTTGACCTCTTTTTGTATCCCCAACAGTTAGTATAGTACTTGCACACAGTAAGTGCTTAATAAATGTTTGCTGATTTGACTTGAATTAACCTCTCAATGCTCAAGAGCAACTCTCTAAAAATTGGGAGGCAGCTAAGGATCTAGTAGATCCAGTGGTGAAATTAAGAGTGAAGAAGACCTAAGTTTGAATCCTGTCTTGTTCACGTACTAGGTATGGGACCTGGGGTAAGCCACTTAACGTCCCTAAGTCTCAGTTTCCTTATCTATAAAATGGGCCTTGAAGGTCCCTTCCAGCCCCCAATCTACAAATCATGATCCCGTGGAATCTCAGGTCAAGTTCAGACAAATAAACAAAAAAACAAGGAGAACAATGAAAACAGGAATTGGGTCACTGAAAAAAGAAATTGAATCATGAGGCATAGACAGTGAAGAGTGAGTTATAATGAGTCACAGAAGAGGTCAGGTGGCCTAGTATTCCAAAAGAAGTAGACACATTCCAGAACAATACTGTGGGACCCTCAGAGATAAATACAGCTGTACCTGTCCAGGGAAGTAGCTTAAAGGGTGTGATGCTGCAGACAATTGGGTACAAATACATCTGGGCATTTGCCAGCAATTTAGGGGATCAAGTGTTGAATCACCAGAGCCTTCTTTGGCCAAATGAACCAGGATTCTTTTCCAAACTAGAGAACTTGGGACATTGGCCACGCTGGTGGCTTCTCTGTCAGTAAAACACAACAAAAGTAAATACGGGTAAATATTTTAGTAACTGCAGCTAACATTGATACTAGCGAAAAATACTTACTAAGCTTTTACAAGGGGCCAGATACTATGTTAGTTGCAGGAGATAGAAAGACACGGAAACCAATAGCAAAGATACTGTGTCCTACAAGGGCAATGAGAAGTTTTCTGCCACTCCTTTGTCTGGAGACTTAGGGATAATCAAATATATTTAGAGTATAAGCAGGCCTTTTTTCCAAATATTTTGTTGTTATTGTTGTTATTCAGTCTTTTCAGTTGTGTCCAATTCTCTGTGACCCCATTTTAGAGTTTTCTTGGCAAAGATGCTAGAGTGGTTTGGCATTTCCTTTTCCAGCTGATTTTGTAGATGAGGAAACTAAGCAAACACAGGTAAGTGACTTGCCCAGGGTCACACAGCTAGTAAGTGAGACTGGATTTGAACTCAGGAACATGAGTCTTCCGTGACTTCAGGCCCTGAGCTCTTCGCACTATGGCGCCACCTAGCTGCTCCTTCAATTATTTTGCCAGTCATCAAATAAAGCCATTAATATATTTAAAGTAAAAGATTAACAGTTGCTGGATAATTATCCTGAGACTGGAGAAGGGAGATCCAATCAATCAACCAGTACTTATTAAGCACCTTCAGTGTGCCAGCCATTGTGCTATGTGCTGGGCATACAAAGACAAAGAATGAAACTGTTCCCAAGAAGCATATGTTCTACTGAAGGAGACCACATATGTGTATAAGGATGAATATAAGTATATATAACATGAATGCATGTACAGGAATATATACATACATGAATACATTCATATATACTTGTTGTTCAGTAGTTTCAGTCACATCTGACTCTCTGTGACCCCATTTTAAGTGTCTTATCCAGGGTCACACAGCTAGGAAGTATCTGAAGCCAAATCTGAACTCAAGAAGGCCCAGCACTCTATCCATTGTGCCACCTAGCTGCCCTTTTCATATGTACATGTATGTAAACACCCATGTATAAATGGACGTATTTACATATAGGTACATATGTGTTTGTATGTGTATAAAATAAATACAAGGCAACGGAGCAGAAGGAGGGAATATCAGCTGGGAACAACAGGAAGGGCTCCTTGTGGTACAAAGGAAAAGCAGCAGACCTCTGTCTGGAAGTCGCTTCTTAATCTTGGACATGTCATGCTTCTGTGAACACCTCCTATTCCCAGACCCAAGTGACATCAGTCCAGAGGGCAACCGGGTTTGTGCTGGGTCCTCTGTTCAACAACCTGCACGTTCCCAGGGTAGAGGGGCAAAAGCAACGATGCCCTACATTTCCTAGGAAGATTACTGAGTTAGGCATCTGAAGAATGGTTTTGAGAGGGGGAGAATAATCTGGAAATGCAAGGACCAATTAGGAGGTTATTGCAATAGTCTGGGAGAGACACGGCATAGGCCTGGATGAGAGTAGTGACAGGGAGGATGAAGAAAGGTTGGATATGAGAAATGGAGATGTAGTATCAATAGGACGTGGCACTTGCCTATGGAAAGGTGGAGAGATAAGTCAAAGAAGACTCCAGCATTTCACCTAGATGGTGGCACCTTTAATAGAAATGTGTAGATTTACAGAGGAAGAGAATAAGTTCAATTTGGGACATGTTTAGTTTAAAGTTCTGGTGGGACATCCAGATGAAGATGTCTAGCAGAAATTTAGAGGCATAGGATTAGAGTTCAGAGAGATGAATTAGTCAGTCAACACATTGTGCTAAGCACTGGGGATAAAAAGAAAGGCAAAAATATGGTCCATGCCCTTGAGGAGTTCACTTTCTAATGGAGGAAGATAACATGCAAATAACTGTGTACACACATGTAGATAGAGTGGAAAAATAGTTTTAGAAGTTTTCTGTGTAGTTTTGATGGTTGATCTTATGGGAGATGTTGAGATCTCCAAAGAAGAGAATGGCAAGAAAGAAGAGAAGAAAACCCAGGCCGTCTCACGGGATACTCAAGCTTATGCTGCAGAGATGGGTGCTCAACCAGCAAAGGCAACTGAGGACGAGTGGTTATAGAGACAGCAAGAAAATCCGGGAGGGAAGTCAAAAGCTACAGAAAAGTCAAAGATAATCAGGACTAAGAAAAGACTGCCAGTTTAATTGATTACCAGATCACTGGTAACTTGAAAGCTGTTTCAGCTGTGGCTTTAGAAGCTGGATTGTCAAGGGCTGAAGAGGGAACCAATGATAATGAAGTGGAGGCAATGAGTGTTAGCAACTTTTTCTAGAATTTCCGTGGTGAAAGGGAAGAAATTGAGGACAATTGCTTGAGGAATTGATATATTTGAGGAAAGTTTTTTTGTTCGTTTGTTTTTGTTTTATGAATAGAGGTGACCTGGGCATACTACTAAGCAACTAATAAGGATCTAGGACACTGGGAGAAGCTGAAGATAGGGTAAGGAAAGGCCTGATGGCTTAAACTTCTGAGAAATTGGTCAGGGATGGGACAAAGGGCCCAAACAGAAAGGCTAACCCCGCTAAGGAGAAAGACCACCTCAGTCTCTGAGACCAAAGCATCAGCAGAGAGGATGGGTGCAGAGGAAGAAAAGTTTTGAAAGGCCAAGATTTCCCCTATAGACAGGAGATCAGATTTCTTAAGGAATTGAAAGAAAACTTCAAATATCTACTTTGAGAAGGGCAATAGTCAACTGGAGATAGATGAGTGTTGACACAAGATGGTGAAAACACCATTGAGGTTAGACAGCATAAATTCATAGAGGACTCAGTTGACGTGGTTGCTGTGTCTTTCTCCAGAATATGGACAACCTCCTATAAAGTTTGGTCTGCCTAAGCCCATGAGAACTCATATGATTTGACTCGTCAGTCTGGGCCAACCCTTAGAATTACAATATGTCGGAGATAAAAGGGATCTCAGAACTCATCTAGTCTGACCTATCTTGTTTTAAAAATGAAAACAAAAATAAAAAACCCTGAGTCCCAGAAAGAGGAAGGGATCATCCAAGCCCGTACAGGGCGTGAGTGGCAGAGCCAGGGCTGAATCCAAGCCTAATGCTTTCTGAATATAGCCCAGGTAGTACCCTTTGTTAATGATACCCCGCCAAGGAGGTACACTGTGTGAAGGAAGCCCGAATAGGGGATTGGAATCTCTCGGCACGAGTCAGGAATGAAAGAGGAGGTATCTTAAAGGAAGACATTGTTTTCTCCCATCCGTGGAAGGCACTGGAAAAAAGTTCTGAAACTTAACTAAGGATTCTGGGATTTGTGGCTCCAGAGGAACAGCCTTAGGAAAGAGAATCTGGTGATTCAGCTGTGACTCTGGTGGCGGAGGAATAATGAACCCAGATGGCTTCAAAAGATTTGGGAACTGTTAAGAGTTCTACCAATAGATAAGTCCAGACAGGTAGAACATGGGCCTTTGGAATGGGGGATTAAGGCTACGATGTCAAAGTGGTTTCCATGATGCCTGCCTAAGAGATGAAGGATAGATGGCCTTCTCTGACAGACTGCAGGAAATTATAGAGGGCTTCAACTTTCCTTTCTTGCTGTTTCTACCTCTACTTGCAAATGGCAGATCTTTACTGCTAAATTCCTCTGTTCTGTAAAACTTCTTATTAAATTTTTTGTTTAAGTCTTTAAGATTTATTTAATTTGTTCTTTGAAAACACTTTCCTTTGATATACTTTGTAATGTCAATCTCTATATGAATTCCATGCTGGGAGAAGGTAAATGGAGGATGTCAGTGAATAGCTGGGTTGAGACAAATAAAAATAGACTTCTGTCTATTAGTTTAGAGTTCTGTCCTTTGGTTTAGACTTCTGTCCTGACAGTCAGGGTTTCATTCTGACCTGAGGGCTCCATGAGTTTTAAGTTGGAAAGGATCTTATGGTGATAACTTTTATTTATAACTTTTTATTAACTTCCCAAATAGCAGAATTAAATCAGACCCAACCTTTCCCCCTCCCTTTTCCCTGGGCTAAAATAAGATATTGTTGTAGTAGGCAGATGGCTTAAAACCTAAATGCCTCAAGCTAATCTCCCAACTCAGAGCTAGGATTATGGAGAGATGTAAACCAAAAAGTCCTTGATCCATGATTGGCACAATGGAGGATAAAGATGTGGTTGGAAAAAATGGGCCCTTCCCATGTTATCCATTGGGAGGAGGGAGTAAAAAGATAGGGTGCCGAGGTCGATCTTACCTTACAGTGACACCTGTTTGTTCCATTTGCCAAATCACTGTACCTATTCACTACCTATCAAATATCCCTAACCCCACTTTCGTTAAACCTATCCAAACCAATCCCTGGTAAAAGAAACTTTGAATCTGTCTGAGAATTCCTGAAAGAACTGGAGCAGAAGCTCAGCGTCAAGGAAAACTGGATGCTTTATAAAGTCAATTACTGAACCTTTATATTTCCAGAATTCAATGCTTAATGTAAATACTACAGGCTTAAAATGCCATTATTTATCAAAGGTGCTTTGAACTTGGTGAAGAAAAAAATGATATAAAATAATCACAAAAAGTTGACATGTGGGAATCATTATGTTTTCCTATAAGATTCATTAAATATTCAGTATTTACTCACTAAATATTCAACAACAAGCTTGCTGTGTAGCTACAATGAAGACAAGGAAATGTTTCCAAACATAATATTTATCTTCACAGGCTCACAACATTCCAAGATATTTCATCATGTTTCATTAGTCTCTGAGGTTCTTTTCAAACTGAAAGTAATTTTTTAATAAATTTTTAAAGAATCTTTTTAGATATTTTAAGTAAAAAAAAAGTAATTCCTTGCCCACTATGATGAACGATTTGCTATTTTATATTTTAAAGTTCTAAGAATATCAACTTACAGACTATTCACTATGTAAATGACTTTGTAGAAATTTTTGCTTTCTTGTTAATGTTTGGAAATAACATCAAAACTTCATGAGAAAGTTCCCCATTTCACAGAGTCAGAGAATCTCCCAGAGTTGGAGGGGACCACATTTAATCCAAACCTGAACTAAAAGAGAAATGCCTTCTACGCCTCCCTGACAAAGAATTGTGTGGGTTCTGCTTGAAGACCTCTAGTACCAGGAAATTTACAACCTACCAAGGTCATAAGATTGTCAGATCACTTGTCATCATCATCACCATCACTATCACCATCACTAATATTTATAGAAAGCTTACTATGCACCAGGCACTTTACAATTATTATCTAATTTGATCCTTACAACAACCCTGGGAGGTAGATGCTATTGTTATCCCCATTTTATAGATAAGGAAACTGAGGCAAACAAAGGTTAAGGGACTTGCTCAAAGTCCCACAGCTAGTGTCAGACGCTGGATTTGAACTCAGATCTTCCTAATTATCAACTCAATCCTCTATCTACTGTGCCACCTAGCTCCCCTACAGAACATAGATTTAGAGCTGGAGTGGATCTTAAAAGCGATCTAGTCTGATTCCCTCCTTTTTACAGATGAAGAAACTGAGGCCCAGAGAGGTTCAGTAATTTGTCCAAAACCCCACAGGTGTTAAGTGGCAGAGCCAAGATTCCAACTCAAACTTTGCTCTCTTCCCATTGTACCTGGTAACCTATTGCATGGTTGGACAGCTCTTATGGCTAGGAAGGTGTTGTTTTTCATACATGTGATTCACTGTAGCTTCATCTGGTTTTCTTATCTTTGGAATGGAAGTTCAAAAGATAAGAGCAAGAACAGCAAGAGATTTACCTGAAAACCCAGAGCAGAATTGGGGTGGTGAAATCTGTATTATCTAGCCTGGTGCTCTTAGAAACTAATGAACTCACCTGATCTATTGGCATTTGTTTGGGTTTTTTAGTGGGATCCCAGGAGAAGACCTGGCTTTATACTGGGAGGGAATTCCCTGTCCCAATGCGGATCAGCAACTATTCCAAAACTAATCTTTTTTTATTTGTTTTTAGGCAATCGGGGTTAAGTGACTTGCCCAGGGTCACACAGCTAGTAAGTGTCAAGTGTTTGATCTGAAGCCAGATTTGAACTCAGGTCCTCCTGACTTCAGGGTTGGTACTCTAAACACTGCACCACCTAGCTGCCCCCAAAACTAATCATTTTAGAAAGTTGCCTGGGGCACTAAAAGGTTAAATGAGATCCAGGGTCTTGGACAGTCTGTGAAAAGTGTTAGGATGTTGTATTCAATAACAAAGTTCATATTCTGTTGAATATATGCAACACCTCCTAATGAGAGAATGACTTCCAAATTAATGCTCCAATGAAACCTACTGGAAAAATCTTCTAGGCTATTAGATTGGTCTTGCTGATTGGCTCCAAAAGGGGTGACCTTTGAGTGGGACTTGCACCCAGGTTTTCCTGACTCCAAGTCTGGCTCTCTCTATACTGGGTAATGCTTCCACTTATTTGGGCTAATTTCCACCAGTATTTCACAGCAAGGCAGAGCTTTATCAGTGGGCAGCTAGGTGGCACAGTAAAGTGTCAGGCCTGGAGTCAGGAAGATTCATCTTTGTGAATTCAAATTTGGCCTCAGACATTTACTAGCTGTGTTACTTAACCCTGTTTGCCTCAGTTTCCTCATCTGTAAAATGAGCTGGAGAAGGAATGGCAAACTGCTCCATTAACTTTGCCAAGAAAACTCCAAATGGGATCATGAAGAGCTGCACATGACTGAAAATGACAATAAAAAGACACTTATAGGAACAGAGCCCATAGGACCAACAGGAAGAAGGACTGAATCTGTGATTTCATTGGAACAGGAAACTCCTTCCTCTGCCAATGTAGGTCATCACCTTCCCTGTAATTTATCAACTTAGAGAATTTCCTAAAACACTGAGAGATTGCAAGGAGCTAAAGGTCACATAGCTAGACTCTGTCAGAGCCAAGATCAGAACCCAGGAGTTCTAGGCTCCAAAACTAGGGCTCTCTCCACTCCACCAGAGATGTCAAGCATCCTCCCAAATACACTGGAACCAGACTGACACACAACTGGGAATGATTTAACAAAACAAATCAAAACACAATAGAACATAGATAATGTTAACATTTTCTAATTTTTCTAAGACAGTATACAGACTGCAGGGATCCTTAAGTATGGTCCCATTTCTATTTGAGTTTGAATCCACTGTACTCTACCACTCTGTCTCTAGAATAATAATAAATAATCTTGTTATTGCACAATTATTATTACATAATAAATAATCTTATATTTATATAGCATAGTTATTTATTTACAACCTCCCCAAAGGCTTACTTTGATGCTCGACTGGGGCCATCATGGGTTCTCAAAGGTGATGCCAGCATACTGTACTGCAACTCTGGCAAGTTCTATTACAATGACTCTGAATACGTGTCCAGTGATCTCTATCATCTGGTAACCCATACAGCTAAATTTGAGAAGCTCATTCCTTGAATCCAGTCCACCATGCAATAATATTTTGAGATATGGCAACTCATGAAGACCATCTACTTAAGGAGAGAGGAGTTGCCATCTGCATTGCTGGGGGGAATAGCTACACTTAGAAAACCATAGATAAAATATTATCTCATTTGATCCTTAAAACAACCCTGCAGAATAGAAGTTATTATTATCTCCATTTTACAGATGAGGAAACTGAGGCAAACAGAGGTTAAGTGAGTTGCCCAGGGTCATTCAGCTAGTTAGTGTCTGAGGCCACATTTGAACTCAGCTCTTTCAGACTTCGGATTTGGCATTCTGTCACCATACCACCTAATTAGCCCAAAGCCAGGCTTGATCAGGTGCAGATGAATAGAACCAGTAGAAGTGATTTGGTGGATTTAGTAAATCTATGAGCCTAAGTAATTTTTTCAATCTTTATGCTGAAGGACACTAGACATTCATTCAAATTCTATGTGGGTACTTACCATAGCATTAGATACAAAGGTGCTTTGGTAAAGGTATCATTTACCTTTAAAGATGGTATCAAAGTTGGCTCTTGTATACAGGATGCTTTACCAATATGTAGCTGCCTGTTACTTTGGGTAACAAAGAAAGGGAAGAACTCCATTTTCATTATGAATCTACACTAAATAGGCTTTACCTGTCTCAGTATGGCAAAAAGAACCAAAGTGAGTGCCTACTGAGATGCCAGATCATGGGACCACAAATGTAGAGCAGAAAGAGACTTCAGAAATCCGGGATTCCACCCCTTTCCTTTACAAATGAAGAAACTGAGTCCCAGAAGGCAAATCGATAAGGCTAGGGTCTTATCACCGATAAGCAGAATCCCAATGTCACAATCTGAGCCAGAATACAGGTCATTTGATTCCCAACCCAGGGCTCTTTTCACCGTTCTTAATTTACCAGATTTTTTTTGGTTTTCTTTTGGTTTGGTTTTGCCTCATGAGGAACATCCAGTTTCTGACAATTCTAGTCATGTTTTTTGGATACCAAAGTAAACAAAAACTGGGGAAAACATTAAAACCATCATTCTGTATAAGACAAATTGCATATCCCAGTGTGGAGACGCTGCAGCTCTCACCTTTTTCCCTGAAAAACTCACATAAATGCATACATACCAAAAAAGAAAATCCTAGATTGTCTCACTTGTACTCCAAAGGCAAATTCCCGGGAACCCCAAGATCTTCAGAGTTCTTCCCTATTGTTTGTAGGTTGCTCTGAGCTCACAATATATCAGGTACAGTTTACTCATTGCACCATATCATAATTCTCTGGCTTCACAACCCTATCTATAGCTATATATCTCTTGACTTTATTGTACATCTCTACCCCAAGATAATTGCATCTACAAAGATCAATCAAACAAGCATCTCTCTACTATTTACCAGGCACCGGGGATGCAAAGCTTACCTATTCATTCAACTCCCTCATTTTACAGAGGAGGAGGCTGAGTTACAGAGAGAAGTGACTCCCTTAAGGTCCCCCACGTGGTAAATAGCTGAGACTGGTTTTGAACTGAAGTGCTAAATCCAGTGTCCTGAACTCGTGGACCACCAAGGTGTCTCAGGGTGTTTTCACAGAAAAGAGCGGGGACTCTGGGGCTGGAGGATCGAGGTCCAATTACCATTCCGGCTATATTCTACCCACGTGACCCTGGCTAAGTCTTCCTTGAGCCTCAGTTTCTTCTGACAAATGAGATCCTCTGACTATAATTCAAAATGCTAAGTAAGCTTAATGACACATTTCTTGTCCGAACCTTACGAGGCCCTCACCGAGCTTCCTTTCCGGCCTTCGCAGCCCCACACCCGGCTCCCTGCCTCACTCACCAAGCGAGGGGTTCGCCGGGAACCACGCAGAGGCCAACACTGCGCAGGGCGCAAGTCTCCCGCGGGCGCCTCGGAGCTTGCCTCCAAACCCCAAGGCTTTATCCACGCGCCTCCTCCCCGCCCCACCCTCCTGAGTTCCTGCTGCCAGGTTCCCCGGGGGCGTGAGGGGCAGCCCCGAGAAAGGGCGGGGAGGGGAGCGGGGGTGGGATGGGGTTGGGGTGAAAACAGAGTTTCCGCGGCTGGAAGTGGGGAGCGCTTGACTAGAAAGGCACGGCGAGGAAAAGCCTGGATGATTGTTTCAGTATTTTTCTAAACGCCAGCTAACATTGACACTATTGACCTGAGCCAGGCCTAGCTCCACCCGTGACTCGCTGCAGTTTTGGCTCGGGAGGTGCTGAGTGTCGCCTTGCCTCCAGCTGCTGGACCTTTTGTTCCAGCAGCTCTTCTCTCGGAAGCTTGTCGGGACTCAGCCATGAAAATGAAGCGCTGGAGTTCTTGGGCACTCAGAGGCAGTGCTGGACAGCGGCCAGCGGCAGCCCACCTGCCCTGCTAAGACAGGGCATTGGCTCTGCTAGGATGCACCCGAAACTCACCTGAAGCCACCTGCCAACCAGAAAGAATTGATCACAACAAGAAAGGGTCTTCGTCCTTTCGGATTAAAGATTTTGAGCTGGAGGGCCCTTAAGAGGCAATTCTAGTGCATCCTCTTCCTTTTACAGCTGGAAACCGAGACCCAGGAAAGTAAAACCACCATGCCTATGATCACACAGCTAGTAAATGTCAGAGGCCGGACTGGAACTCAAGTCTTTCTGACTCCAACTCCACACTCTCCCCTACAGAAATACAGACAGACACAGTCACAAGCTAAAACAGGACTTCAGAACCCTTCTATTCCAGTACATACTGAAAATGATTCCCCACAACCACACACCAGACGAATGCTCACGCTGTCTTTGTCTGGGGCCTTCCAGCACAGGTCATATGATCCTCGAGCTGAAAGGGACCTCAGGGCCCATCAAGTCCAGCTCCATTCTTTCACAGATGAGGTACAGGGAAACCAAGTGATTTTGCCCCAGATCACATAGGTGATAAATGTCAGAGAAATGCACTGCCTTTTAAAGCAGCCGTTTTGGACAGCTCTTAAACCTTTCCTGCTCATTGCTCCTAGTTCTTCCTTCAAGGGTCAAGAATAGCCAAGTCTTCCATTTGATTGCATCTCGGGTAACCTCTTCCCTCACATCCCCCCCACCACACACACTCCTACTCTTCTCCCGGACTTCCTGAGCTCCTCTCAAACATCCTTAGATAATGAAGGGATGACATGGGATGGCCTGGAGTCCCCTACTCATTCTGATAACCTTCTTCTTGATATTCTCTTTTCTAAACTGCAGCCCCCACAACTCAATGCAACACTCCAGATGTAGTCTGACCAGAACAGAACACAGCAGGACTATTGCCTTCTTCCAGGAAGCTGTCCATCTCCACGAAGCCCAAGCTCACACTGGCTTCTTTTGACTACTGTATCTATTTTCACTTTCACTGTTATTTTCACTTTTCACTGTAGCTTATTCTCTGCTACAAAATCACTTTGTATATTTCATTTTATTTTATTGGAGGCAATTGGGATTAAGTGGCTTGCCCAGGGTCACACAGCTAGTAAGTGTCTTGAGACTAGATTGGAACTCAGTTCCTCCTGACTCCAGGACCAGTGTTCTATCCACTGTACCACCTATCTGTCACCACTTTATTCATTTTAAACATAATTTATAGAACCTTAATCAAGTAACAAGATTCAATAAAAACTCTCTGTTCCACCTATTTAGTTTTGGACTTAATTCGCTTTACTACCATCCCCAAAAGATAAGGTCACATCTTATCCTATCTCAAAGATAATGCTATGCTATCATAAGAAATAGAAGTGACTCAAACCTCTTCATTTAACCAATGAGGAAAATGAGATCTAGGGAAGTTGTGACTTAGGATAATGGACTGGAGCTTGAAGAGACTGCAGTTGCTTGTCTAGTCCAAACCCCTCATTTTACAGATGAGGAACCTGAGACAAGGTAAGTCATTACAAAGACATTAATGTAAGACATTCCACAGGTAAAGTCACAGATGAAATTTGAACCCAGGTCATATGGTCAAAACTTAGAAAGTGAGTCAATAAACATTTATTAAATGCCTACTATGTGCCAGACACTTGATATACAAAGAAAAGGTAAAAGATAGTCCCTGCTCTGGAGTTCAGTCTAATGGGGAAGACAACATATAAACAACTATGCCCAAAGAAGCTACAGATGTGACCATTTGAAGAAAATCAGTAGAGGGAAGTGACTAGAATGAAGGGAATCGGGAGAGGCTTCCAGTAGAAGATGAGACTTTAGCTAGGACTTGAAAGAAGCCAGGGTTGCTAAGAGGCAAACATGAGGAGGAAAAGCATTCAAGGTCAGCCAGAGAAAATGCATGAGTCAGGAGATGGAGTGTTTTGTTTGAGGAGCACGGAGGTCAGTGTCATTGGATTGAAGAGAATTGGGAAGGGGTGGGGGGTAATAAGGTATAAGAAGCCTGGAAAGGTAAGGAGGTGGGGCTAGGTTATTAAAGGCTTTGAACTCCAGAGGATTTTCTGTATGATCCTGGAAATGACAGGGAGCTACTGAACTTTATTGAGTAGGAGGGTGGGGTGACATGGACAGACCTGTACTTTTGGAAGATCACCTTGACCACTGACTGGAGGATGTACTGGAGTAGGGAGAGAAACTGGAGGCAGGCAGACCCATCAGCAGGCTATTACGATAGTCCAGGCATGAAGTGATGAAGGCAAGAAAACCTGGGCAGCCATTCTGGTAGAAAGAAGAAGAGATTTTTTTTTCTTTTGTTTCCTCATTAAAACTGGGAAGGTTCAATGGGAAAAATGGTAACACTCTAGAAACTCCAAGTGCTCCTGTAGTCTCAGGGCATTTCAACCACAAGGTGCTGAGTTGCCAGCTATAGTAAATTTTTAATAATTCTTTTTCTTTCCTTCTTTCTTTCCTTTCTTTCTTTTTCTTTCTTTGTCTTTTTCTTCCTCTCTTTCCTTTCCTTCTCTCTTTCTTTCTTTCTTCTCCTCTTTCCTTTCCTTCTCTCTTTCCTTCTCTTTCTTTCTTTCTATCTGAGACTATGTTACAAAAGTCATAAAGGTCAGAACTAGGGAACTATTTTTCTTGCTCTCTTCTGTTCAGATCAAATCACATCTGGAGTCCTATCTTCAAATCTGAGGTCCATATATTAGGAAGAACATTAATAAACTAGAAAACATCCAGAACATGGAAAAAACATAAATTAGTTGAAGTAACTAAAGATTGTTAGAGAACAGAAGATTTGGAGTAATGTGATTAATGTCTTTAAGTATTTGATTACTTAATCAAATTTAATTGCTTTCACTCATCCTGAAAAAGAGGGATTAGACTTGTTCTACTTGACCTCGGAAGGGAGAACTCAGAGTCCTGGTAAGAGATTCATGAAGGCAGATTTAGGTTCAATGTAAGGGAGAAGTCACCAATGATTAGAGCCATCCAAAAGTAGGATGCTTCCTGAAGAGATAGTGGGGTCCCTCCCCTTCAAGCAGAGGACAGGGGACCATTTGTTGGGTATATTGTAGAGGGAATTCTCAGCCAACTTCAAGTTGGGCTAGATGGACTCTGGATCAGTTGTCTTTCAACTTTGAGATTCTATTCATCCAAAAGGTATTTTTCTCACAACAACCCTGTGAGAAGAACTAGGACAAGTATCATCCCTGACTTCCAGAGAAGGAAACTACAGCTACTTGATACCACATGATTTCCTCAGAATTGCATTTTCTAAAGAAATTCATCACATGAAATCCTACCTCTATCAAGAATTCCTTTTGGCCTGTGGTAAGGAGTTTATGTACTTGGGGGAAGTTTTTCCTAAGAGGTTTTAGAGGAAGTAGAAGTGTGGCATAAACATCTGGAAAAGTTCTAAAGATATAATTCTTTTAATTTCCAGACACAGAAAGAAAAAATTGCTCTCTTGGCAGTAATGTCACAAGAGAAGATTTAGGCCGGGAAAGGAGCTCAGAATCCGTGGGTTTGGGATTTTATTGACCATTTCCTATGGAAAAGTAAAGGCTGGAAGCAGAGGTTGGCGAAGGAAAATCTTGAATTCCTAAGATGGAGAAAACATATTTAGAGGATTCTCAGAATTATTAGTGCAATGTGTTCATTTCTCTCCTATGCCCAAAATTCCAATGAATGAAATTGTTGGACAAGTAAGCACATGGACCTTGCCATTTCTTAGGAAGGAGACACAGGAGGGCTTATAGCACCTCTCTCACTAACAGATTCACTTTTGATCTAGTCAGACAGGAAGACAGGAATGAAGTCATAATAAGGAATTAAATAAGCTTACTTTATTCTCATCTGGTCTTAAAGGGAGTTTGCTAATAATGGGAGCACCAACTCCTACAGCATTCCCTAACAACCCTTCTCCCAGGGGCTGGTGTGAAGTGGGGGGGGGGGCAACTACCCCTCTGTTTCAACAGGGTCAATCAAGAAAAGCACAACTTGTGCTCTCCCCTAAATCCCCTCAAGCCTCAACAAGGGTTGAGGCAAACACACAGATTTCCCCTCCCAAGTCTTGATGGGGGCCAATCAAGGCATGCACAGCATTCCAGCCTGCACATTCACCCCTAAGGGGGTCCCCAGTCATTGACCAGTGCCCACTTGCTTTATAGGACAACAGACAAAGAAGACATATTGCCAGCAATAGCCTCACAATTTTACATTACTTCACCCCTATATCTACCTCATAGAAACAGTTTTGAACCATGATCATGAGAGCATAATCTGACACCTGAGAAGTAGAGATTGTTATGGCTATGGATCCTGGGAAGAAAACTCTAAGAAAGAATAACAAAAAATCCACTTTACACACACTAAAATTCACCTTCCTTGCCAAAATGAAAATCAGGCAACTGAAAATTCAAGGAAAGTGTTTAGTACTAAAAGCCCAACCACCTGAGTTCTACACCTGGCTCAGATGCTGTGTGCCTTGGGACAAGTCAATTCACTTTGATGAGCCTCAGTTTCTCATCTGTGAAATGAGAGAGAGATGGAGGTGAAGATCTCTGATATCCCTTCTAACACCAATATTTATCACTGTGACTCCAAAATCAAGTTTTAGGGAAGGCAGGTGATCCTGATTCATCAGAGCAAAGCAAAAACCCACCCCCAACAAATACACCTGGATGCAAGAAAACCTGGGCAGCCATTCTGGTAGAAAGAAGAAGAGATTTTTTTTTCTTTTGTTTCCTCATTTAAAAAATTTTTTTAAATAACATTTTATTTTCTTCCCTCAATTACATGTAAAAACAACCTTTAACATTCTTTTTTTTCAGTTTTGTGTTCCAAATGATATCCTTCCTTCCCTCTCCTCTTCCTGAGACAGTAAGCTATCTGATATAGGTTATATATGTGCAATCATGTAAAACATTTCCATATTAATTATTTTGTGAAAGAAGATGAGAGAGAAAGAGAAAGAGAGAGAGAGAGAGAGAGAGAGAGAGAGAGAGAGAGAGATAGTATGCTTTGCTCTGTATCAGACAAAGTTACAACAACAATATTCAGAATATTCTGTTGTCTGTATCAGACAATATCAGTTTCTTCTGGGATCTTATGATAAGAATTTTTTTTACCAGACTTTAAAATCCATTAAGAATCCATTCTCCCATCGAACCTTTCCTTTGAGATTATATCAAACTTTGGCCAGGGGGAGAGATCGCTTACCCTTATAGCAGGTATTTGTTCATCTTTTTCTATTGCAATAATTTATGGACTACTGTCTAGACTGGGCAGCTAGGTGGCACAGTGGGTAGAGTGCTGAGCTTGGAGACAAGCGGACCCGAGTTCAAATCCAGCCTTAGACACTTACTAGCTGTGTGACTCTAAGGAAGTCACTTAACTCTGCTTGCCTTAGTTTCCTCCTCTGTAAAATAAGCTGGAGAAGGAAATGCCAAACCACTCCAGTATCTTTGCCAAGAAAATCCCAAATGGGTTCACAGGGAGTTGGACATTACTGAAATGATTCAGTAACAACAAAACTATAGAGACTATCATCATAAGAGCCACAGACCAATTCCAGTCCAATTCCCCCATTTTGCAGAGTAGGAAACTGAGGCCCAGAGGGGTTCAAGTGATTTGATCACAGGCCTAGAGATGGAAGGGACTTTCAAGGACATTTAGCTCAAAGGTTCTTAACCTTTATTGTGCCATGGACCCCTTTGGCAGCCTGGGAAGTCAACGGACCCCTTCTCAGAGTACTTTTTAAAAATGCATACAATACACCAAAAAATGCATAAAATAAAATATGTAGGCTATTGACATGAAATGAACAGGACCTTCTAATAATTGAAGGCTGGATTTGGATCCATGTTGTTTCCAGAATTGACTTAATAAATGTTTATCGATTGACTGATTGCGAAAGAGAATTTCCCTTCCTCCACCTACCTCCTTTCCCTTGCCCCTTGGTTCCCTGAGGGTCTTAAGGAATGAACATTAAGGGTGAAGACAAACTCATAGAATTTTGGAATGTTTATTGAAGATTGTTGATGAATATTCACACTGACACTATCTCCCCCTCATTTGGCTGTGTTCTCCTGCTTGGCCACTCTTTGTAAATCTGTTCAGGGCAAGTCTCAACTCTAACATCATTGCCAGGAAATTCTGAGGAGATACAACATGGACCATTTGGAGAAGCAACAACCCACAACAACCCTGAGAAGTAGGTGCCTTATTATCCCCCTTTTACAAATGGGACAAATGAGGGACAGAGAGGTTAAGTGAATTAACACAGCTAGCTCAGGTCTTCCTGACTCCAAGGCCAGTTCTATACCACATTATTTATGTGCCTAAAGTGAACATTAAATGAGAAGGAAGAATGTAGGCTGGGGATTGTACTGGGGAAAATGTGTATTTTGATTGAAAGGTGTTTCTTGGGGCAGCTAGGTGGTGCAGTAGATAGAGCACCAGCCCTGGATTCAAGAGGACCTGAGTTCAAATTCAGCTTCATACACATAACACTTACTAGCTGTGTGATCCTGGGCAAGTCACTTAACCCCAATTGCCTAGCCCCCCCCCCAAAAAAAGGTGTTTCTTGTGAGAAAATCCCATTTCCTTAATACCAGCATTCCCCCAGTGTAGCTTTGAATCATAGGAATCTCCACCATGATTTCAGAAAAACCACAATTATAAGTGATATAAAGGGCCAGAGAAGGATGTATGGAAGATGTATATTGACTGCTGTTTATTACTGACCTTGACTTACATGAAAGAACTGGAACAAAAGACTTCATCAAAGCCACGTATGTTTAGAAAAGGATGTAGATAGGTTTAATAGCCAAAGAGAAGAAAACATATAGATAGCCTGAATGTTGTACTGGTACCCATTATTTTTTTTAAGGAGAAAGATGGCCACGTTTGGTACATCTTCTATGTATGATCTTGGGAAAGAAGTGAACAAGGGTTGCTAAGAATGTGGAGGCTGGATTGGGTGTGGTCCATGCCAATAGAAGAAACACCTACGTCATTCAATCATAGACCATTAAACCACAAGTAAAATTTGGATAGTCTAGTCAATGAAACAGAAGAACAGTTACCTGAGAAAGGCAGGGAACCTTTTTCAGAGTTCTTACACACAGGTGAGATGGCCACCCAAACAGGCTAGTTTCAATAAATTCTACAAATGTTCAACAATTTGCCTCCTTCCCTGAGCCAGCGATGCTTTGTGCTATGCCCAGTATAAGCTAAACATGAGCTTTGTTTTATTTCTTCTGATGTGCCTAGGGAAGATTAGCTCTCGTTAACCCTTTGTCAAAAAAAAAACAAGCAACAACAAACCCATACCCAGATTTTCATGCAATTGAGCAAAGAAAGGTGATGGGTAGTTAAATCTCTCTTTACGTAAGCAGCTTCTTTGACTTCCTTGAAAGGCATCACCTAAATGATGTCCTGTTTTAAATGCAAGAGCCAGAACAACATGGTGAGTAGACAGCTCAGCCTTGGAGTCAAGAAGGCCTGGGATTAAGATCTGCCACTGACACATACTGACTCTGGACAAATCATTCTACTGCTCCGTGTTCCAGGCAAATCTCTTACACTCTAAGTTATAGAAGAATTCCTAATCAGCATCACTTGAGAGAGTTTCTGCCCTAGGAATTCCCTGGAGTGATGAAATCACAGGCATGGACCCAATCAAAGGGCATGGGAAGGGGGAGAGAAGAAGTGACATATCTCAGGTCCTGGGTATCCAAGACATCAGTACGCGGTATGAAGTCAGGGGTGGGAGACAGAGTACAACCAAGGGGCAAAAAGAGCAGTGATCAAGAAGCCTGAAGGCTTCTCAGACACCAAAGCTGATGTGCGGCCCAACACATCAGAAGGAGCTAACACACTGGAAAGCACTGGAACGGAGGGCAAATGTTCTGTCTAGCTTCCAGGTTTTTTCTTTTGAATCGGATACCCTGAGCCTTAACCTCAACTTTTCTCATCCCACTCGATTTTGTTTATTTTAGTCTGACCAGATTATTTCAGCTTTGTAAGTGTTATTTTGGCCCCACTTCTTGGATTCAACACATATTTCTCTTGCTTCTCCATCATCACTCCCACTATTCCCAGCATCCTTCCCAGTCTCCACTAATGTCTTGGTAATAACTTGTGTTTGAGAAATCCTGCTTTCTTCTTGCTGGAAGCCAAGGGTGGGGATAGGGGATAATAACCTAAATGCCTCCTTAGCCTAGCACTGTTAGTTTTGGCTATGGCTGGATTATCATCAAAGCAAGTCAAGAAGAGCTAGAATTCAAAATCAGACTCAACACTCTACACTCAGTAATTCAATCTAGTGGAAAGTCTAACCGTTCTCTAGCACTTATCGGTTGTATTAACATGAGTGCTTAGGTTAACCTCAGTTTACTCATCTGTAAAATGGGGGATAATACAACTTTTGCCACTTACATCTCATAGTTGTTATGAAGTGTGGGGGGGAATCATTTTGTAAACTTTAAAGCACTATATAAATATGTTATTATTATTAAGATACCACAAGTATGAAGTCAGGGGTGAAAGATAGAGCACAACCAAGGGGCAAAAAAGGTAGAGATTGAGAAGCCTGAGGCCTCCTAACGAAACCTTCACAATATTTTGCAGTCTCAGGCCTTGCTTAGGGAAAGTTTCTCCGTCCAACCAAGCATTTTCCTTAAAGCTTAGGGCTGTCTTTTTTCCTTGAAGAACAACCATGGCTGTTTACATGAACAAACCAGGTAGCTAAGAAACCCAATTCCACCTTCCATTTTGCTTTCCTGTCTGTGCCATCTATCCTGCAGGTAGCTGCAGGTGGAGGGGAGCAGGCACTGGACTTGGAAGAATCTAACTGGGGTTCACATGCTGGCTTTTCCGCTAGGTTGCTGAGTGGCTTTGGGCAAGGAACTTTGCTTTTGTGGCAATGGAGGGGTTGAAGGAGAAAGCCTCTGCGGTTGGCTTCCCGATCTAGGTCTATGAGCCTATAACATACAAGGAAGCCTCGGATGTTCATTTTGACCTGATTTCACTTGGAGAGAATCTGGAATGGAAGTACACATGTAGAGCTTGCTAGGCCAACCACAGTCTGCTCCTCCCAGACTTGGGCTCCAGTCTTCTTTTTTTTTTTTTTTAAGGACTGCTTTAACATCTCTACAAGCTTTATTCAAAAGTTTCTTACAAATGCTAATGAACAATTCCCTTTGGAGATCTAGGCCAACTAGATCTAGTCTGTGTCAACCAAATAAATATTACTCATTCAGAGTTGCTAAATAACTTACTTTGTCTGGATCTACATAAATTCAGCCAGTAACTCCCTCTGAAGCCAGTCACCAGTAGGGTGATGTAGTTTGTCTAGAAAGGGTTATATATTTTATAGCATCATAGTTTCTCCCAGAAACAGCTCTAACCTTTACATGAGGAATGGGAATAAGCATTTATATAGTACCTACTACGTGCCAGGGGCTCCGTCTTTTGGAAAGAAAAACCTCTTATGCCACTCCTTCCCAAGTTTACAAGGGCATGGAGTTCTAATGACACAGAGGATGTCAAAATATAAGATATCACCATTATAGACTTGAATTAAGCCACTTGGTCCAGGGAGTTGGGAAATTCTTGGTGTCATTGCTTCATGAGATTCAGAAGGAAGAAGTCCTTAAAGATCTGTGATCCTTCCAGAACAGTAATGGATCTATGCCCTACTTGATGTAGGAATTCCATCCAGTGAAATGTATCGTGGTTCATCCATGCCTGCTCATCCCTTGTGACTCTGGGTCCATATTCTTATGGTTTAGGATGGGGTAGAGGAGTCCTCCCAAAGCGCTCCTTACACTGTGTGGACACCAGAGGCACATAAGGCCTTTTCATTGGTCATCCCTTGTTGTTATCACATAGCCCATTTTTTTCCTTATCACATATTTCTTTGAAAACATCCTTCATGTGAGTCCTGAACAGCTTGCCATTCATCATGTGTTACAATCTCTTCACAATCTGCACAAATCTCCATGACTCTTTACATGATCCTCAACTTCAGTGACTCAGAAATGTTGATCCATGGCCCACAGTCAGACAAGGCCACCATAAGTATTTTTTTCTTTTTCACTGGACCTGTGATTTCATCAGTGCCCTCCAATAAGGAAGCTCCCTCCATCAGGGCCTTTCTGTACCTTATAATCTTGCACAGTTGTCTGGGCCACTAAGAGGTTAATTGACTTGCCCAAGGTTACACAGTCAATAGATATCAGAAGCAGGATATGAACCCAGGTTATCTTGACTCATGGCTGGCTCTCTATCCATTATTAAAGCTGCCTTTCTGCCAGAAGTATATTGGTGTTAGAAAGATGAATATTTGTTTCAGGGTAAAACTTTGGGTCACCAAAAGGATTTCAACAATTCAAATGAGTCTCCTATAGTTGGTGTCTTTCTCTGCTGCTAGAGGTCTCAAGCCTAGAAATTGCTTTTTCCCCATTTGGGGTTTTCTTAGTAGAGATACTGGAGTGGTTTGTCATTTCCTTCTCCAGCTCATTTTACCAGTGAGGAAACTGAGGCAAACAAGGTTTTTCAATCAACCTCAGGAAGTTCATTCCTAAGTTCATGAAATGCTATGGAATTCTTAATAATCCTATCATAGGACCCAGATTTAGAATGGGTAAGAACCTTAGAGAGCTAACCCCCATATTTTATGGAAATGGAAACTGAGACTTAGAGATGTACAAGTGACTTGCCCACAGTCCCACAGGGGAGCAGAACCAGTATTTGAATTTATGTCCCTAGATTCTAAATCCCAGCATTCTTTTCTCTACTCCATCTGTCAGAGAGAACCTGATATTAGATATTTAAGATATCTGTATAAATAAGCACTGGCCCCAAGGCCAAGAACCTAACGATATCTGTGGGGCACTGAAGAAAAAAAAATAGAAGCCCTAACACACATGTTCCCTCCTCGGACTCCTTTGTCTTTCTCTCACTCTTGGAGCAATTTCTCACAGGAAGCATGCATTCCCTTCTCAATTTCCTTCCCTTCTCAGAATGATATGTTTACAGTCACTCCCCAAAGCATTCAAACACCAGCAGGCAAAAATATATAAATACGGTCCCAAGAGATGTTTAGATGTTTAGAAACAAGGACTCTGCCCAAGGAGAGATTATTTAAATCCTGGATCTTAATGCTACTGTATATATCCAACACTAGGGTCTGGAAACCAGACCTTACACTAGGGATCAACTAAGTGTTCTAACTTTGGTTGCCTGTTTTCATTGAGCTGAGCCAAATAACATTCCAATAACAATTAATGAAGGAAGAGAAGGACATTAAAAAAAAACTGGGAAAATAGAAAGGGAGCTATGCAGGAATGCTCTGAGCTGGATCTGATGACCACAAGACTACAAAATTCATATTTTATTCCTCCAAGATGTCATCAGTGAATGGACCATGCACATAGTCAGAAAAGGTTCTGGAGCTAAATTTCAGATTTTTTCCAAAGTCAATGGTGTAGGCAACATATCATAGTAGATATTGATTTTCACAGCTTTTTGATACTCCTATAATTCATATCTCAATCTAAAAAGTGTGGGGACCAATTTTCAAAAGATATACAAGGCAAAAAAGGAAATGAAAAGCTTTTTATATCTTGTTTGAATTCTAAAGTTATCTCTTGCTTATTTAATCTAATTGGACTTTCCCAGACCCAAAGAGCTATTGTATCAGTATGGTTTATCTATGTCTCTTTCTATGTCTATATCTGTGACATAGTTACCTATTACATAGAAATCTTTATCTAGACACTAAGGGATGCTTCCTTTGCACAGCATGTCTTGTGCCTTGTGTCTGTATCTATGTCTATGTCTTTGTGTCTGTGTCTATGTCTATGTCTGTATCTGTGACTATGTCTATTCTAAATCCAGACCCTAAGGAATGCTGTCTTAGTACAGAATATTTACATCTATGTTTATGTCTATACTTAAATGAGGCAAGGCAAGAAGAAAAAGGTAATTTGAATAATTAGGTTAAACAAACTAATAGGTTGGATTAGTGGTGGGTGCCAAATTGGTGAAAAAGAAAGTTGGTACAAGGTAAAGGGGAGGTGGGTATGGTTGTCTCTCTAGAGTTGTTGAGACAAAGGAAAGTAGTTGGTGTGGAGTCATCAAGATATTAAGGGGTTAATAACTGGTTCTAAAAGTTTTAACTAGGTGCTTAGTGTTGGGGTGTACATACTCATAAGTAGTTTAAAGAAATGAAGTTGAAAATGGCAGTCATTATGCACAGCATGGGAAATTGTGCAGTGACTTGTATGGAGAGATCAATATTTATATTGCTGCTAGAGTTGAATGATTTTTATCTGTGTTCCAAGTGTAGGCTGATCTTCCTTTTGGCAGAGAAGATGAGAGGACTAAAAAGTTGCCCCTCTACGCTACCAGGAGTTAAGGAGAATAAAGTGTGCCTAAAGGAAATAGAAGCAAGGCTTCAATCAGGAGGAAAAATGACCTGAGATAGAGATCAGAGAAAAGAGAATGGAAGAGTAGAACACAGAAGAGAAAGAGAAGGAAAAGGAGAGTTGTACAATTAAAGGCTCTTCTTGAAGAAGAAAGAGCTGGGCTTTCAGAGGAGGAAGAATAGACTCAATGCCACCATTATGTTGGATCATACACAGATCCTTAGATGACCTTAAGACCAGTGGTCTCGTTGTCCATTTTTGTTTACTTTCTCTGTGAGAAAGGATGTTGAGCCTCTGGAAGTGGAATTAGCTTTTATATATGGCAGCTTTCCACTGGGAACAAAACTTACCCCCCCCAAAAGTTTAGTGATCGTTATGATTCATGTAAAATTCTGGTTGCTGCAGATGTAAGCAATATTAGGCTTAATTTAAGGATAAGGAGAATCATTTTCAAAATTCTTGTAAAGCTTCATATCAATGAAAAGGGAGAAATGAAATGGAGCTCATTAATCCCTCCCAAGCTTTGCATATTGCTAGTAGAGTTAGCAGATTCTGGGTTTAAAAAGGGGGTTACCACCATTTATCCTGAAGACTTAAAATTACTAAAGGATATTCCAGTTGACCTGGCCCACTTGTAGAGGCAACTGGCATTCATCTTTTTGCTGGCCAGGCTAAATTGTTTGCATAATATCTCCGTTACTACGCTCTCACAAATCTTATTGGTACGTTGGCAGGCATTTCCCCAATTAATGTATCATATTATGGCCACAACATGAATGATTTTGCTTTTAGCAGATTTGCTCCAGCATGTTCCAGGAAATGTATTAATGAAGGATGTGTTCTGCACAGCCCCCATCATGAAGAAAAAACCTTTTGTTTGATCTTCATTGCTACTATTTACAAATACTATTCCTACTATTTAGGAAACAGTGAATCATTGACAATTGCTTGGTAAAATCAAGTTAAGTCAAGTCAAATCATCAACAAATATTCATTATACTAAGAGCCAGGCACTGTGCTAAGCTCTGGAGATACAAAGAAAGACAAAAACTGTTCTTGCCTTCAAGGAGCTTACAATCGAGCGGAGGAGACAACATGCAAGCAATTACATTAAAATGAGCTTTATGCTGGATAAGCTGGAGATAATCTCAAAGAAAAGGTATTAAAGGGGATTGAGGAAGACTGATTAAAGAAGGTGGGATTTTAGCTGAGACTTGAAGGAAGGTAGGGAAACCAGGACATCAAAAGGAAGAGGGACGGAATTCCAGGCCTGAGGGACAGCCAATGAAAATATGTGTAGTCAAGAGATAGAGTGTGAGCAAGGAGACAGTTATCACTAGATCATAGAGTACATCGGGGCAAGTAAGGTGTAAAAAGACTGGAAAGGTTGTGTGTATGGGGGAGGGGATATGTTATGAACGTCTTTGAGTATTTCATATTTGATCCTGGAAGTGAAGGGAGTCAATGGTGTTTACTGAGTGAGGCATGACATACTCTGATCTGCACTTTGGGAAGATCAATTTGACAACTGAATGGAAGATTGACTAAAAGTAGAAAAAGATTTGAGGCATGGAGACAAACTAGTGGGCTATTGCAATAGTCCAGGTGGGAGGTGATGATGCACCAGAGTGATGGTAGTGTTGGAGGAGAGGAGGGGGCATAGAAGAGAAATGTTGAGAAGGTAGAAACTACAGCAGTAGAGTAGATATAGGGGAGTAAGAGAGTGTGAGAAACTGAGGATATCACTGAGGTTGTGAGCCTGGGTCACTGGGAGGATGGTTGTACTCTTTGGACAAAGGGAAGATTTGGGGAAATGCTGAGTTGAGTTTTGGATATGTTGAGTTTAAGATATTTATGGGAGATCTAGTTTGAGATATACAATAAACAGTTGGAAGTGTAAGACTGGAAGTCAGGAGAGAGATTGAGGCTATATAAATAGATCTAAGAATCATCTACATAGAAATGATATTTGCATCTAAGAGAGCTGATGAGATTACCAAGTGAAATAGTGTAGAGGAAGAAGAGAAGAGGGCTTAGCATAGAGACATGGGAGACACCTATGGTTATCAGGTATGATTTGATGGTCAGACAATTAAGAGACCAGGCTAGAGTAGTGTTATGGAAGCGTAGAGAGAAGATAATATCAAAGAGACGTGAATGATGGGCAGCGTCAAAGGCTGCAAAGAGGTCAAGACGGGTGAAGATTGAGAAAAGGCCACTAGATTTGACAACTAAGAAATCACTGGTAACTTTGGAGAGAGCAGTTTGAGGTAAATGATGAGAGTGGAAACCAGTGTAGAGAGACCCTGGGCAACTTGCCTGAGGCTCTGCTTTTCATCTGCAAGATGAAGATAATAATAGCACCTACCTTAAGTAGGTGTAAAGATCAAAGGATTTGATATATGTGAAAAACTTTGCAAATCTTACAATGTTATATTAATGTCAGCTATCATTATTACTATTATTACTAATTAGACAATAGAAGTCATGATAAAAAAAAACTTCCCTCTACCTCTCTGTTTTCTACCACAAAATATTTCTGTATTCATTACTTCATCATCATCTTAAGGCATGGAGTGCTGGTAACAGCATCAGAGACAGCCAGACATGGTCTGTACTCCACTCTCTGCTACTTACTAAACCTCTACGACTTTGAACAAGTCATATAATCTGTCTGAGCCTTATTTTCCTCATTGATAGCCTGTAGATATTAATAAAGAAATGACTAATGTCCCTTCCTGCTCCAAATACCATGAGCTCCAAATATCTCCAAAGCTTTACCCACTGACACTTTTTACATATTCAGAAGGCATTTAATTAAACCACTCCTTTGTGTAAGACATTGTGCTCAGTGTGGGAGTAGGGGGTGGGGTGGGGGACAAAAATCAAAACGAAAATAATAATAGCTACCATTTATACAATGCCTTGAGGTTTGCAAAGAGCTTTACAAATATTATCTCATTTATCCTCACAGCAGTGTTGGGAGACAGGTGCTATTATTATCAGCATTTTACAGATGAGGAAACTTAGGCAGACAGAGGCTAAATGACTTAACCAGGGTTACAAATTAGTAAATATCGGAGGGCAAATTTGAAATCAGGTCTTCCCAACCCCGCTTAAATTCATCCTATTACCCAGCTGTCTCAAAAACAAAATAGCCTCTGTCCTCCAGAGGCTCATATTTCTCTTCTTTTCCCACCATCTTGAAAGAGGAATAATCCTGTTAGCCATCAAAATCGCTAAGCCTCTATTTCCTCATTTGCAGAATTATGTTTATGCTTGATACCATCATAGCTTGTTGTAAGGAAATGGATTCATAAAGTATATAGTAACATTAAATTATACTAAATTATTAGCCCTGGATATGCACTTTTGTACTCTTTTGCGCACTCTCAATCTCTTTCCTCCCTCCTCACCTGACAAAGGAAGATGGTGGAGGGAGAGGAATAAGATTCTAAATAATGTTTCTGGGTAAGAAAAAAAAAACCCAGTGCTACCAGTTAATAGTTAACGAGCTATTATTATAGTTATGATTCTACTTAATATTCACATTAATTATATTTCAAAAGGAATGCTATGTAAATAAACTTTCTTACTTAAATAAATACTTGAATTCTTTTAAATCTGTCAAGCAAGCCTAGAGTCTTTTGAATTGGAAGCTCATTAACATCTAAAAAGAAAGGCAGACAATAGTTCTGTGGTTGTGTGTCCCATCTGGATCTTGGACATGGGTTAATTTGAAATGATAAACTAAGTAATAGGAAAAGAATCTCTAATTGGTGAAACCAACATTAATATGAACAAAGGTCTATTTTCTGTATTAAAGTATCCTTACAAGAAAACAAATGTCGTGGTAAAAATGTTTGTTTGTTTGTTTGTTTTTCCTGGATTGAGGGTTTGTGTAATCAGAGCTGAGTGACAAACTATTCTTATACTATCTAGTCCTTTTGACAGTTTTGTACAGTGAGTTATTCTGGATATATAAGTAATAAAGGTGATAAAATTGGGGGTGTGGAGGAGGAGGCATTCCATAAATATGTAACTGGGACAAGGGTATTCTGGTACTAGTAAAATGGGGGAGTGTTGCAAAAATCTCCAGAGAAGAGAGGTAGAAAGTAGATGGTGTTGTTCTCTGGCTAATGGACTAAGTTAATAAAATTTGGACAAGAATTTATGCAACTGAAAGTGATTATTTCCTGGGATATCTCCATTTGGTTAACGTCTCTTTCCACTTTGTTTATTCCATGATACTATTAATGGAAGTCATTTTCCTTTTCCATCAAGACCTGTTTCTGTTAATGGATATAACTCCTGAGATTGGGAATCCTTGATGAAATTCTAGGAAGCCTGGGGCCTCTGGGTAATATGTGAATCATGGGGGGAAATTCCATTTTCTGGCCAAAGAATGAGTTTCCCATAATGGATAACAAAATCAACAGGTCATGGAACAACTACTTTTCCACCTCAAGCATCCCCTTTTGAGGCTATTAAAATATTAGCAAGACTTGTCCCTCTCCTTCCAGGAGGCCCCTAGCATGGCTTCTTCATTATTTTTGGACTATTCTAACAAGTGGCTACAGACAAGACTTCCTCTCAGTTCTCATAATAGCAGTAGTAAAAGTAATAGTAATAATAATAATTGTATAAATTTCATAGGATAAAATTAGAGCTAAAAGGGAACTTCAAGGTCATCTAGTTCAATCTTCTCAGTTTGCAGAGAAGGAAACTGAGTCCCAGAGAGCATAAATGATTTGGCCATGTTTACACAAGTTCTAAGTTGCAGATTCAAGATTTGAACCCAGGCTCTCTGACTTAAAATTCAATGCTATTCTATTATTTGATGTTGGTATAGTAGGTTATATACATGTGCTACATCTATGCAATCAACCAACGAAGATCAAAGAATTATGAATTTTGAAGTTGAAAAGGACATTGGAAATCATTTGGTCCATTCCTCAACCCCTCTTTTTATAGATTCAATCCAATTCAATGGATATTCATTAAGCTCCTCATTTGTACATATACACTGGATACACAAAGACAAAACAAGACAAACCATGAAGGAGGGCATAACAGAATTGGGTCTTGAAGGGCACAGAAGTATTTCAGGAGACACAAATAGGATGGGACCATTCTTTTGAGACATAGGGAATTCTAGGAGCAAAGACACAAAAGCATGAGAAGGCAGGATTACACCAGGGAAGAGAGAGTAATCCAATCTATTGGAATCATGGAGTACATGGAACAGAATACTCTATGGCTGGAAAGATTGGTGGGGGCCAGATTGTGTCTGAATAAGGAGTGTGAATAAAGATGTTACAGGAATTTTCAATTTCCTCTTATTATTTGGGCCTTTCTTCTTGCAAATTATGGTTAACTGAAAGTCCATCTTAATATTAACTTCACCTGACCAAAACCTGTCCAATGGGATGTAAAAATTTACACAGAACCTTAAACATTCCTTAGCTAAGAAGCCAGAGGAAGACTCGCAACTCTCCCTGGCTCCTTGGAGACATCTAAATCCTCCTCCTCAATCAGCCTATTTGTGGACCCTCAAAATGTAATTTAATCTGTAACCTGACTTAATTTGCCTATAGAGTTTGTTTGACAAGGTTTGTTTCCTTGGGGGACATAGGAGACAATGATTCCATTTAATTTTCCTTGACTTTTATTACATTGAAAGAAGTATGGGATTGTAGATCTATCTTCTTTTAAACTTTTATGGACTAAGAGGAATGTACAAGATTGCAATATGTAAAAGAATTATTTCTCTGTCACTCTGAAGTAATACTGCCTATAAGAAATCTTGTTAGAGTCTTAAGCAGGGTTCAGGTTCTCTGATGTCTGAACCTGTGCTTGATTATAATAACAAAACCTAAGTTTTCACCTCTATAATTTCTGCATTGCAGTTAACCTGTATATTTGGCAGTAGTCTACCTACCACATGAACTCAGAGAGGAGCTATTTCTCTCAGCAAAGGCCAAGGAACTTGCTGAGGTTCACCCAGTTAGCTAGAATCAGAGTGAAATATAAATCTAAATCTCCTAGATGCCCAAACCAATGTCCTTTCAACTAGACCATAACGCCATATCTTTTCAGCTGAGAAACTCAATATGAGCCTGTAAGTTTCTTGTTTCTCTTTCATCATGGCACCTCTTCCTTCATAATTTTTATTCCTTTCCAGGCTCTGGTGACTCATCTTCATAGGACTTTCTTTACCATACCAAGGAAATTTCTTCATTCTGGAAGTTCACTCCACCCCTAGAATACTTCTCACACTGTGGATATCTTCTGGACCCTGCAGCCTCTCCCTCTGATTATCTTGTTCATCCTGGAACCTCAACATTAGGGTAAAACCCAGGCCAATTACATCTTCACTCCCCTCTAGACTGCCTCATCTCCTTAGCATTTTCTTTACCATGCCCTTAGCCTGGTACCTTCCCTCAACCTCTTCCTTTCCTTTTCAGATCCCTTTTCTGTGTTCTCTTCCCCTAATTGAAGGTAAATTCCTTTCTCATGTTTGCATCAAAGATGTTGTAGGTGGGTTTTCTCAAATTCCATCTCCTGTACTATGGAACACTGGGTAAAAGGTGGGATTTGAACCAAATAGTCTTCATGACTACAAGTCCAGCATTCAAGCCATTATACCATATGGCCCCTCAGTTTTCAATGAAGGAATGGGAGACTGCCAAAGACTGTGGAGGAAGAGAAAGCAGTACATCTAATATCTCTCTCACAGTTGCACTAATAAAGTTCTAGAAAGAGCACCAGATTGAGAAATCCAAGGAGAAACCACAGTAGGTCATTTTTCTAGCACTAGACTATAAATTCAGCCTATAGGAAATAACTAGAGCTAGAATTACAGAACACGAGTGAGTCTGAACTTCTGTTGCTCTGACCCTGTAGTAGGATCAGGGATTGAAGCCACAGGTGGGTGAACATGAAAGGGATTTTGGATGGGAGGGTTGGGGAGCCTATAGCTCTGCTGCTCTAAATGTGCAGAACCCTCCAGCTGGTTAATAAGGTAGGGAATCAACAACAATCTACCAGAGTCCCACTGAATGCCAAGCCTACAGATGATGACCAGAGCTGGCAAATCTGAGATCAAGAGGACAGTGATCAAACTTCACTTAGGACCCACTGAAAAGCTTGCAGTTCCCAGGCCTGAGTCACCCCTGAGATCCTTGGAGGAGACTACACCCAATATCTGGAAGATGCAGAGACAGGACCCCAGATGAAATGGGCCAGGACCATGTAAGTCCCCTACATTTCCTAAAGAAGTGCACAAAGCCTTGACCTAACACAAAATTCCAATTCAGGAAGTGGTCAGTAAGTCAACAGGCAATTTATAAAGTACTTACTATGTGCTACATACTGGAAATAGAAATACAAGAAAGACAGAAAATCCCTGCCATCAGGGAGATTACATTTTTATGAGGGAAGATAGCATATAAAAGGCAGATGAAAAGTGGGAGAAGGGGTTAGGATGAAGGTAGCCAAAGGGGTATGGTGGGAGAAACATGGTAGAGAAAATCTTATGGAGGTGAATCAGCAATGCAGCCTAGAGAGAAATGAAGACAATGGTTGGTCTGGGTCCTTTCCCTGAACTGAGAGTTCAGGGAGGAATCACCCAATCAGAAAGAGAAGCCACAGGAGGAGCCTGCATAAAGTGGTCCAGGAGGGGAGCAAGCTTCCAGGGTAAAGGTGTTTATATGGAATGGAAGACAAAATTCCATGGAGACAAGTCAGCAGTGTAGCCTGGAGAGAAAACCAAGTAAGACTGGAAGAATGAGTAAACATAAAAAGACAGTATCTATAAAAAGCAACTATAAAGGCATGAATGCCCAACACACATATAAAAGAAGAGAATAACTCCAAAGCACTTACAACAAAGTCACAAAGAAAAACACAGCATGGACACAAGGCCAACTAAAATTCCTGGAAAAATATTAAGAGATTTTTTTAAAAAAGAGTTAAAGAATCAGTTTATAAACTAAATGAGAACACTAAAGGAAAGAATTAGAATAAATGAGTACACTCAAGGAAAGACTCAAAAGAAGAATTTGCAGTTAAGTAAAAGAAGTTGAAAACATCATCCAAGTAAAAGAGCCCCTGAAAATTAGGAGAAACCAAATAGAAGCTAATGATTCTATGAAGTAACAGGAAATATTAAAGCAGCACAGAAAGATAAGGAAAAATAGAAGAAAATGTAAGTTATCACATATAAAAATTAACTGACCTGAAAAACAGATCAAGGAAAGATAATTTAAGAATCACTGGTATTTAAAGAAATCATGAAGGAAAACTGCCCAGATCTCTTAGAGCCAAAGAGCAAAGTATAAACAGAATTTAATGATCACTTGTTGAAGAAATTTACCAAATGAAAACTTGCAGGTCTGTCATTGCCAAAATACAGAGGTTCAAAATCAAAGGAAAAAGAAAAGCAACAAGCAGCCAAAAAGAAGGAGTTCAGAGCCACACTCACATCATACAAGATTTTACAGCTCATTTGACTCAAAAAGAGCAGAAAGCTTAGAATACTATATTCCAAAAAGCAAAAACTTACAACCAAGAATAACTAACCAAGAAAATCAGTATGCAACTACAGGGGTAGAAATGGTGCTTTAATGAAATAGATGATTTGCAAGCATTCCTGATGAAAATAGGAGAGATGCATAAAAATTATAAAATAGAAATATAAGATTCAAGAGAAACATAAAAATGTAATAAGAAAGGGCAAACAGGAAGGGACTAAAGAAGCATGAAATGTCCTTCAATAGAGGAAAAAGATACAAATATGTCTTCAGGACCTTAATGTCATCAGGGTTCATAAAAGAAGTTAAATAATATATAGGGCCAGGGAGTGTTTTGTTATGTTTTGATGACCTTAAGAGAAAAAAAATAAAGGAAGGGAAAAGGAATATACCAGGGGGAAAAAGAGGAGGAAGAGTGGAGGAAATTGTCTCAAGTAATCGGGGTGCACAAGTAGAGTACTATGCAAACAAGGAGGAAGAAGTAGGAGGAACAGATGATATTTGAATCTTATTTTTATCTGATCTGAATTTTATCTCATCAAAGGAAGATAGAATGCATACAGAATTGAGCATAGCATATATTTCAATCAATAGGGAAATAGAAAGGAAACAGTTGAAGGGAGTAGGAAAATAAGAGGAGAGGTGCATTCAGGGAGGGATTAGTCATAAACAAAACAAATCCTAAACTCAGAGGATGAATTGTGAAGGGGATTTAAAGGAAAGAGACAGTAAGAATCTGATTAGCTAAAGCAAAGGAAATAGAATACCAAGGGAACAGAAGCAGACTGCATCAAGCATTGAGTACTGGTACTGAGAAATACTCCTAGTTCACCATCTTCTTTGTAAAGAGGATACTAAAGCAAAGAGAAGAAAAAATGTGAGAATATGGTAGAAGGAAACAAACAATTGACCATTATAGTATGGGCAGGTAGGTGGCACAATGGATTGAGCACTGGGCCTGGAGTCAGGAGGACTTGAATTCAAATATGGCCTCAGAAACTTACTAGCTGTGTGACCCTGGGCAAGTCACTTAACCCTGTTTGTCTCTGTTCCTCATCTGTAAAATGGGCTACAGATGAATAGCAATACCCTTGCCAAGAAAATTTCAAATGGGGTGACAGAAAGTCAGACACAACTGAAATAACTCACCAACTCAACAGCAACAATAACAAAAAAAAAATCATTTCAAGTGAATGGAATGAACTCATCCATAAAATAGAAGAAGATAGCAAAATGGTTTAGAAAGCAAAACCCAACAATATGTTGTTTACAAGAAATATACTTGAAACATAAAGATTAGTATAGGGTTAAAATAAGGGACTGAAGTCCAAAACCTTTCCTAAATAACAAACTCTCTGAAAATTAGAATTGATCCTATAGAAATTAATGATTCCATGATACAAAAAGAAATATTAAAACAAAATAAAATAACTGAAAAAATAGAAAAAATGTAGGGTATCTCATATCAAAAACAATTGATCGGGAAAACAAATAAAGTAGAGCTAATTTAAAAAATTATTAGACTACCCGAAAGCTATGATGGAGGAGGAAGCGGGGAGAGAGAGAGCCTAGAGGTGATGTCTCAAGAAATAATAAAACTGCCCAGATTTTTTAAAACCAGAGAACAAAGTGAAAATAGAATCCACCAGTCACTTTTTTCTGGCTGCTTGCAATATTTTGTCCTTGACTTGGGAACTCTGGAATTTCACTGTAATATTCCTAGGGGTTTTCCTTTGGGGATCTCTTTCAGAAGGTGATCAGTAGATTCTTTCAATTTCTACTTTACCCTCTGGTTCTAAAATATCAGGGCAATTTTCCTTGATAATTTCTTGAAAGATGATGTCAAGGCTTTTTTTTTTGGTCATGGCTTTCAGGTAGTCCAATAATTTTTAAATTCTCTCTCCTGGATCTATTTTCCAGATCAGTTGTTTTTCCAGTGAGATATTTCACATTCTCTTCTATTTTTTCATTCTTTCGGATTTGTTTTACAATGTCTTGATTTCTCATAAAGTCATTAGCTTCCATTTGCTCCATTCTAATTTTTAAGGAAGTATTTTCTTCAGTGAGTTTTTGAACTTCTTTTTCCATTTGGCCAATTCTGCTTTTTAAGGTATTCTTCTCCTCATTGGCTTTTTGGACCTCCTTTGCCATTTGGGATAGTCTATTTTTTAAGGTGTTATTTTCTTCAGTATTTTTTTGGGTCTCCTTTAGCAAACTGTTGACTTGTTTTTCATGATTTTCTTGCATCACTCTCACTTTCTTTTCCCAATTTTTCCTCTACTTCTCTTACTTGCTTCTCAAAATCCTTTTTGAGCTCTTCCATGACCTGGAACTGATTCATATTTTTCTTGGAGACTTTGGATGTAGGAGCTTTGACTTTATTGTCTTCTTCTGGTTGTATGTTTTGATCTTCTTTGTCACCAAAGTAAGAGTCTGTGGTCTGACTTTTTTTGCGCTATTTGCTCATTATTTGACTTTTACCAATTATTTGATTTTACACCAGCCACTTTTTAAAACAAATCTCAAAATGAAAACTCCCAGGAACATTCTAGACAAAATAGAGAGCTTTGAGGTCAATGGGGAAAAAAATAATACTGCAAGCAGTCAGGAAAAAAAAGAATTTAAGTACCATGAAACCACAGTCAGAATCACATGTGATTTAGCAGCCATGATGAAGGATCAGAGAACTTGGAATACAATATTCCAGACAGCAAAAGATAAAGGCTTACAACCGAAAATAACTTTCCCAACAAAACAGAGTATATTCCTACAAGTGGGGAAAAAAATGGAACTTTAATGAAATAGAAGACTTCCAAGCATTCCTCAAGAAAAGAACAGAACTGCACAGAAACCGTGAGGAGCAAATACAGGAGTCAAGAGAAAGAAAAGAGGTAAACATGAACGAACAATGATAATGCCCTAAATAAGGAAGTGGGCAAAACCAAGAGAATAGTGTATACAATAACAACAACATTGTAAAGACAAACAATGCTGAAAGACTAAGGAACTCTGATCAATAAAATAACTGAGTACAATTCTAGGGAGACCTAGTGACACAATGGCTAGAGCACTGGGTCTAGAGTCAGGAAGACCTCATTCAAATCTCGCCTCAGATACTTACTAGTTACGTGCCCCTAGGAAAATCACTAGATCTCAATTTCCTGAACTGTAAAATGGGAATAATAATAGCACCTACCTCAAAGGGTTGTTGTGAGGATCAAATGAGGTAACATTTATATAAAGTGCTTAGCACAGTGTCTGGTATTATTATATAAATGCTTATTTTCTTCCTTTCCTACTAATAATAAAATATACTGCCTACCTCCAAATAGAGAGGTGAAGGACTTAAAGTGCAGAATAAGATTTTTTTTTCCTGGACATGTCCACTGTGGAAATTTGTTTTGCTCAACTATACATATTTTTAATAGGGGCTTGGTTTTTCTTTATTTCTTAATTGGGTGTGAGATAGAAAGAGATAAAAGACAGATTTCTACTGATTAAAAAAAGTCTAAGTAAAAAGGGAGCTGAAGCAAAATCAGCAAAATTCAGCTAACTTCAGAAAAACAACAGTAACAATCATAATCTCAAACAAGGCAAAAGCAAAATTTGACAAGATTGAAAGAGATAAACAAGTAAACTATATTATAATAAAAGGTACCATAGATAATTAATTAATACCATATCAACATATAGACACTCAATGGCATGGTATCTAAATATTTAAAGCAGAAGTTAAATGAGGTACAGGAAGAAATAGAAAGTGAAACTTATTAATAGTTAAGGACCTAAAGGCACTCCTTTCAAATTTAGAAAAATCCAATACAAAAAAAAGAAAGAAATTAAGGGTCTGAAAATAATTTTTTAGGAGTTAGATAAGATAGATCTCTGATGATTATTAAATGAGAAGAGAAAGGTATGCGTATATAAAATCTACCTATCTATCTATCTATTTACATATTTCTCAGCTAAGCAATGGCACCTTTACAGAAAATTAACTTTGTATTGGGACATAAAAGCTTCACAAACAAATGCAGAATATCAAAAACATTAAATATGTGTTTTACTGACTACAACACAATAAAATTATATTCAATGAAAAGTCACTTAAGAAAACATTAACATTTAATAGGAGACTATGTAATGTTGTAAAAATCAATATGCATTTATTTAGCATTTACTATGTCTCAGACACTCTACTAATCATAAGGAATTTGTAATACAAAGAATAAATCAAAGAAACAATAGATAATTTCATCAAAGATAACAACTACAATGTGACAACATGTCAAAATTTTAGGGATGCAGCCAAAGTAGTCCCTGGTGAAAATGTATATCTCTAAATACTTTCATTCATAAAATATCAAAAACTGGACATGCAACTTTTAAAAATGAGAAAACAACACATTTTAAAACCAAATTAAACACTGAAATAAAGATTTTCAACACGAATAAAAATATTAAATGGGAAGAAAAAATCCACTGAATTAATAAATAATACTAGGAGTTGTTTTTCTTAAGTGCCAGTTAGACATAAAAATTAGCTAATTAAATTTTACAAAGAAAAAATAAAATAAAATTACCAATATCAAAAAATGAAAAAAGGGAATTCACAAAAATGAAGACGTCAAGGAAATTACTGGAATCTATCTTGCCAAACTTTATGTTACTATAACTGACTACTTAAATGAAATGGAACAATATTTTAAAAATATAAAATGCTTAGTTTGATGGCCAAGAAACAGATATTTTAAATAACCTGATCTCAGGAAAAAAAAAAGAAATTGAACAAGCCATAAATGAACTCCCAAAGGAAAAAACCTTGGGTCAGATGTCTTTGCAAGTGATTTTTATCAAACATACAGAAAATTAATCCCAACATTATAGTTTGCAAAAATAGAAAAGAAAAAAATCTTGCAAATTATTTCTATGATACAAATATTGTCTTGACAACTAAACCAGAGAGAGCAAAAACAGAAAGAAAAGTATAGATCAATATTCCTAATGAATATTGATATAAAAAATATAAATAAAATATTAGCAAAGAGTCTATGACAACATATCAGAAAAATTATACATAGTCATCATTGGAGTTGTACTTAACAGTTAGTCAATGTTTTAAAGTTGACAAACACAACTTAGAGTATGCAAATTCTTTTCTAATCCTATTCAGTAATCATCAGAGATCCATCATCTCTAATTTTTCTAAAGTTCTCTGAAGCCCTTAATTGCTTTTTAATTTTTTTTGTTACATTTGTATAGATCTAAAAAGGTATGCTAATGACCCCAACTATTATAGTTTTATTATTTATTTCTGTCTGAAATTAAATTGACTTTTCCTTTAAGTATTTAGGTTCTATGCTATTTGGTGCATATATATTAAGTATGGATTAATTATCTATGGTGACTTTAAGAATAATGTAATTTCTCTGCTCTTTTTTATTTTCTCTATAATTACTGTAGCTTATCTGAAATCATGATTTCCACTCCTGCTTTTCTAAGTTCAGCTGAAGTATAAGATTTTGCTCCAGCCCCCCATTTTAAATCTATATAGATCTTAGTGTTTCCAGTGTTCTTCTCAAAAGGTTTCTTGTTCATTTTGATATCCCCCTTCTCTTTTTTGGGTGACTTCATCCTATCCACATTCATAGTTATTATTGTCATTTGTGTATTTTTCTTATTCCTGTCCTCTTGTAATTTTTCCTCTTTGCTCCTATCTTCCACTTTACAAAAAAAAAATGTTAGAAACAAATAAGGAAGTGTTAGAAAAAAGTTTGTCTGACACTTGTGATCTTATAAGTGAAACATCTTATTTTCCTCTATTGTAGCTCTTCTCTTCTTGTTACCTCCAATCTCAGGTATTTACTCTTCCTTCCTTTCCTTTTAATCCTCCCTTCACATTCCAATATTCAAGTTTGTTTTGCTTATGACTATTTCCTTACCTATCCTGCCCTTCCCATTAGAGTTTTCTATCCTGCCCTTCCCATTAGAGTTTTCTATTCCTTCCTAGTTCCTGGCTCCCTCCTATTTCCTTTTTGAGCTAACTGTATGTCTGTTTCAAAATCTACATATGAATATGTATGTATATAAGTGGATATAATTGTGTTCAACTTTCCTTTGTCCAGTTCAATTGAAAATTAAGTTCATGAGATTTCTCTTCCCCCAAATTCTTCCTTCATGACTATGGACTCTTCATCTTATGTACCTCTGTTACACAATGATGACTCCCCTACTCTTCCTCCTTTATGCTCCAATATAATTCTCCTTACCTTCCATCTGTCTTTTCTCCTAAGACCACTAAAACAGAACAAAACCATCCACAGACCCTCTCTCATTTTAGTCTTCTCTGTTACATTTTAAAATATTAGGGTTTTGAGAAGATTTTTGTTTTGAACCTATTAGCATGTAAAGAATTCATCCCTACATATTACTTTTCAATTGCACAAAAACGTATACCTTATTATATTTCTTTTGGCATCTACATTACCATTTCAAAATATCTACTCATTTCTGATCTTTTCATCAGGAATTCTTTGAAATTTCTATTCCTTTAAAGGTCTGTTGTTTTTTGTTTTTCTATTTGTAGAATTATACAAAGTTTTGCTGTATATGTTATCTTTGGTTATAAACCTTTATTTTTGCCTTTTATTACATCCTATTCTAAGCTTTACTTTCCTTTAGATTGGCAGCTGCTAAATCTTGTGTAATTTTTATTGTAACTCCTTAGTATTTGACCTCATTTTTGGATGTTTACATAATTTTTTCTTTGACCCAGAAGCTCAAGATTTTGGTTATGATATTCCCAGGAGTTTTAATCTTACTTTTTTTTCATGAGGGTAACTGTGGATTCTTTCTGTTTTCATGTAGCAATATGGTTCCAAGAGGTGGAAGCACTTTCCATTTATAATTTCCTGAAATAAGATATCCATCCTTTTTTTCCAGATAGCCCAATACCTCTTTATTTGTTTCCAGGTCAGATGGTTTTGGATTTACTTCTATTTTTTAAACATTTTAGTTTTGCTTTTATATTTCTTGTTGGACTATTGATTCATTGCTTTATATCTATCCTATTCTGATTTTCATGGCACTCAATTCTTGAGTAAAGTTTTCCACAATTTGTTCTAAGATGTCAGTTTTCCTTTCCATCTTTTCCTCCACAGATTTCCACTCCATATCATTTGTTTCATTTCCCTCAGGTTCCACAGCAGACCCTGTGGTGGTGCTCATCAATTGTGAAACGGAAGAACAAATTATGGTATATAATTGTATCTAATGGAATAGTATTATGAGAAATGATTGAAGGAATATTTTCAGAGAAACCTAGGAAGACTTGTATGAACTGATGCAGAGTGAAGTGAGAAGAACCAGAACAGGTTATACATTAGTAACAATATTGTAAAGACAAAGAACTTGTAAAGACTTAAGAACTCTGATTAATTTAATGACCAACCAGGATTCTGAAGTATAGATAATGACCCTTGCTGTCCACCTCCTGACACAGAGGTGATAGATTCAAGCTCCAGAATGTGATGTTTTTTGGATGTAACTAATGGGGCAATTTATTTTGCTTGGCTGTCAATTTGTTACAAGGACTTTCTTTTCTTTTTCTTTTTGGATTGAGACTGGGGTAGGAAGGAGAAGAAGTAAGTAAATACTTGCAAACTGAAAAAAAATTAAGAAGAAATGCAATCTATTTAATAACCATCTAAATTTATCTTAAAAATTAGTGTTAATCTGTGAAATGTACGTTAAAACAACTCTAAATTGTCATGTCATATCCTTTAAATTGGTTGAGATGCTAAAATATGAGGGAAATTAATGTTGAAGGGACTAAAGGAAAGCAGTCACACAAATCCACTGGAGAGCTACCACTGGAGAGCATAAATTCATCCATCTATTTTCGAACTAAATTTGAAATTATGCAAGAAAAGTTCCAGAATTCTTCATGCCCAAAGATCTTGAGATTCCACAAGGTTCACTCGCAAGGTTAATGACAGCATGAAAAGACCTATCTATACAAAAATATAAATAGCCCCATTATTTGTAAAAAACACAAAACTATTCGATCAATGAGTAAAATGGCTCAACCAACAGTGGTATCTAAATATAAAGAAATGTTATTATGCCATAAGGAAAAACAAATATAAAGAATTCAAAGAATTGGTAGAAGATATTTGTGAAGTGATACTAAAAACAGAAAACAGAACTAATAAGCAACATGCCCAATAACTACAATATAAAGATTAAAATAAAAGTCAAAATTCACATAAAAGACAATGTTGAAAGAAAATGAATAGTGTTAAAACGCAGTCTTCCTTTTTGTTTATTGGGAAATTACAAAAGTGGAAAGTGACACACTATCAACTGCAATAACTTTATTGGGTTATTTGCTTAATTGTTTCAGCTCAGTAGACTTTGTTGTGGGTTTCACTGAGTGCTAGTTACTGTCTTGAATCAAAATAAAATGTAGTAACAAATTTTTTAAAAAGATTTTAGGATGAATGTTTATGGAAAGAGCAGGCCTAGAAGACGGTAGATCAGAGGCAACTCAGCTGAGCTCTTTCAACATTCTCCCTCACCCAACAACTTTAAAACAATGTCTTAAATCAAATTTTAGAGCAGCAGAGCCAACTAAAGGTCAGGATGAGACATTTTTATGGCCTAAGAAAACTTAGGAGGTCTGTAGAAGTTTGTGACATCAGGGTGGAGGTCTATCCACAGCCCACATATGTGGCAGCAGTAACAGCAGCTGCACTAGCAACAACAGCTTTAGTAGCTTTTGGCCCAGAGAGGGTAAGGGGGTCGGACAATTGGTTAGAAAGACATTACAGGGGACCCTTTGCTGGCACTGGGTGCAACTAACACTGATTGCAAACCTATTGCCCATATGCAATCCTGGGTCACAGTTCCAGGGCAGAGAGGAGTTCGTGTTTTGGTCACAAGACAGAAAGGGGCATGGGCACTTGTGGCTTCAAGAGAGCAGGGCACCTGGTCATAGTCCATCAATAGTGCTTGTGACTACAGGGGAGCAGAGCTCCTTCTTGGGTAAAGACCAGAGCACAGACCATGAGAGCAATGACTGACCTGGAAAATAGATCAAGGAGAGATAGTTTAAAAATTATCGGACTATCTGAAAACCATGATAAAAAAAAAAAGAGCCTAGGCATTACCTTTCAAGAAATTATCAAGGAAAACTGCCCTGATATCTTAGATCCATAGGGTAAAGTAGAAATTAAAAGAATCCACTGATCATCTCCTGAAAGACATCCCAAAATGAAAACTCCCAGGAGTATTATAACCAAATTCCAGAGCTCCCAGGTCAAAGAGGAATATTTCAAGTGACCAGAAAGAAGCAATTCAAATATTGTAGAACCATAGTCATGATCACACAAGATTTAACAGCTTTCATGTTAAAGAAGCAGAGGGTTTGGAAAATTATATTTCAGAAGGCAAAGGAGTTAGGATTACAACCAAGAATAACCTACCCAGAAAAACTGAGTGTAATCCTTTGAGGAAAATAATGGCTATTTAATGAAATAGAAGACGTTCAAGCATTTCTGATAAGACCAGTGCTGAATAGAAAATTTGGCTTTCAAAAAGAAGACTCAAGAAAAGCATACAGGGGTAAACATGAATGAGTAATCATAAGAGAATCAATAAAGTCAAACTTTTTACATACCTATATGAGAAGATGATAAATGTAACTCCCAGGAATTTTATCATTATTAGAGAAGTTAAAAGGAGTTTACATTGATAGAGAGCATATATGTGAATTGATTATGTTGGAATGATTTTCAAAAAAAAGAAGGGGTAAGAAAGAGAGATACACTGGGAGAAGAGAGAAGGGAGAGGTAAAATGAGGAAAATTTTCTCACATAAAAGAGGTGCACAACAAGGAACTTTTACAGAGGAAGGGGAAATAGGGGGTGTGGTGGACAATGTTTCAACCTCACTCTCATCAGAATTAGTTCAAAGAGGAAAGAATATATAAGCATACTGTGTATAGACATGTAACTTGCCAAATAAGGAAACAGGAGGGAAATAAATAAGAGAAAAGGGTGGGAGATGATAAAATGGAGGAAGGGTTAAGGGAAGCAGTGGTTAGAAGCAAAATACATTTTTGAGGAGCCAAAGGATAGAAAGAGAAAGGAAAGAAGAAACAGAAGAAAATGGGATGGAGGGGAAAACACAAGTTAGTAATCACAAAATGAATGTGAATGGAATGGGCTCACACAGATACCAGACTGGATTAGAAACCAGAATCCAACAATATGTTGTTTATAAGATACACTTAAACAGAAAGACACACACAGAGTTAAAATAAAGGACTGGAGCAGAATCTAAAATGCTTTAATTAAACTTTAAAAAAGGCAGGAGTAGCAATCATAACCTCAGACAAAGCAAAAGCAAAAATAGACCTAATTAAAAGAGATAACAGGGTAACCACATTTTACTAAAAGGTACCATAGACAATGAAGTAATATCAAAAGTTTTTATAGTAAGTTTCTCTGATAAAAACCTCATTTCCCAAATACATACTGAATATAGAACTGAGTGAAATTTATAAAAAAATAAGAGCCATTCTCCAATTGATAAATGGTCAGAGGACCTAAACAGACAATTTCTGAAGAAATCAAAGCTATATATTGTCATATAAAAAATGCTCTAAATCACTATTGATTAGAAAAAGCAAATTAAAACAACTTTGAGGTACCACCTCATATGTATCAGAAATGATAAGAGAGGAGGAGGGACAAATACACACACTAATGAACTATTAGTGGAGTTGGTGGAACAGGTCCAACCATTCCAAAGAACAATTTGGAAATAGGCACAGAGGTATGAAACTGTACATATCCTTTGACCCAGCAATATCATTACTAGGTCTTTACCCCAAGGAGATTAAAGAAAAAAGGAAAAGACCTATATGCACAAAAATATTTATAGCACCTAGTTTTGTGGTGGCAAAAATTAGATATTGAGAGGATGCCCATCAATTGGGGAATGGCTGAACAATTTGTGGTATATAATTATGATGGAGTATTATTGTGCTATGGAAAATGACAAGGAGGATGGCTTCAGAAAAAACATGGCAAGACCTTTATGAACTGATGCAAAGTGAAGTAAGAACTGGAAGATTATTATGCAATGTTGTAATGATAATCAATGTGAAAGACTAGGCTCCTCTGTTCAATACAATGATCCGAGATAATTTCAAAAGACTCGTGATGAAAAAATACTATCTACTTCCTGAGAGAGAACTGAAGAACTATGAGGGCAAATTGATGTATAATTTTCTCACTTTCTTTATTTTTCTTACTTTTAGAAAATATGGCTAATATGGAAATATGTTTTGCATGATTTCACATATATAATTGACATCCTATTACTTGCCTTCTCAGTGGGTGTGGTGAGAGAGTGGGAGAGAGAGAATTTGAAACTCAAAATTTAAAAAGTGTTAAAAATGTTTTTAAAAAAAGATTATATGATGATTATGTACAAAAAAAATTTTCAAGTATTTTAGTAAAACAGTCTCATTTAATTTATTTTCTGATCACTCATGAGTCTTATCTACCTTAGAAAGTTCAAGATAATTGGTCTTTGGGAACGTTGTTAACTGAGTTGTATTACTTTTTAACTCTACCTTACCCTCAATCTACTGACTTTGTCAGGTTTATCAGAAGCAAATAGTTTGTAAATGCTAAAGTGCTATAGAAATAAGCTGCTATTATTACTATATACACTTGAAGTTAAGGAAATAGCATTTTTAAAAACGTTATTTCACATTCTTCTTTATTTCTAACTAGCCTTTCCTTTCAAGTAGTACAAATTAGTGAGGTTTTGCTTTATCTATCATAGCTTTTCAATCAATAATTCTTAATGAGTTCCTGCTTTCTCTATGGCAATGTGCTAGGTTCTGGTAACACAGAAGAGTGGGAGAATATACTTCCTGCCCTCAAAGGGCTTACAGTCTACTTAAGAACACAAGATATCAACATAAATATATGACTAACCATGTAAGGTGGCATATGCTAAATGCCAGGTATGTAGTATAGACTCTAATCAGGAGAGCAGTTTAGAGGAAAGGATAATCACTAATATATGAGATAGTCAGGAAAAACCTAGGTTTTAAGAGGCAGCCTGTGAACCAGGCTTTGAAGGAAGGGTAGGACTCAGACAAGCTGAGAGAGGGGAAAGGCTAGGATAATGGCCTAAATTAAGGTCCAGAACTCATAGTCTATCAATCAAATCCATTGACCATTAGTCAATTAGTAAAAGTGTTGATATATATCAATGGCTTTTATTTCCATCTTATCTCCAATCTCATTTACTCTCCCCTCTCCATCAGGCCCCTGCCCCACATTCTGGGAAAGTAAATGATTCCTTCCCCCTTTAAGGCAAGTTTGGGAGAGCATCAAAAACATTTTGGATCAATGGTATTGTTTTTGTAAAGTGGCATTTTTATAATGAGAATTACTTAACTGTCATGCCTGGTCCCTTACTTCATAGTACAATTATTTTTAAAAGCCACTAGTCCTTCTACTGTATTAATATGCTGCTAAAGTCCATTTTCCTTCCTTGTTTTTAAGATAGGGAATCCACAAAGTCATCAAATAATCTCATGATCTCTTCATCCTGGGGTTCTTCAGGCCATTCCCTGTGTATCAGAGAAAACAAAAAATAATAATAATAATAAAAACAATTCTTAAGCAATAAATGAGAAATTAATGTCTAAGTCTAAGGTATGTGGCTTCTTAGTCATGCAAAATCTTAAATCTTAATCTTAAAAGAGCTAATAAGCACCAGTGACAGTTATAGAACACAGAAAAATAATGTGTACACAAGAGGAAATGGGATCTGTAGATTTTTATCCTCAACGACCTGTGATTCCACTTGTGATACAATGAGTTTGTGGGGATTATGACTGAATCTCTGGCAAGAATGGAAACTCGGCCCACTTGACTATTTTCTTAAAATTACCAGAGATGAGAACCCAATAATGAACCAGGTGTACCAGTCAGAAAATAGAGGTCTTATGGCCCCAGTTCATAAATGGATTACACAGGTGATAAGTTTTCACATTACTATTTATAATTTGTCTTTGACTCATCACCTTTTAGAATTAAATTACTGTGTAATTAATTTAAAATTTTTCTTCAAAAATCCCTTATTGAATATGATTTTTATTGCATTGTGATCAGTAAATGACATGTTTAATATTACTGTTTTCTGCATTTTTTGGTTAGATCTTTATGCTTCAATATATGATCAGTTTTTGTAAAGGTGCTATACACAGGATGCATAATTTTTTTTTCTAATCAGTAATCACCAGAAATCTAGCATCTCTCATTTTTCTAAAGTGTTGTTCAGACCTTTAATTGCTTTGCTTGTTTATCTTTTGGTTAGATTTGCCAAAGTCTGAAAGGGATATACTGAGGACCTTCACTATTACACTTTTATTGCCTATTTCTTCCTACAATTTGATTAACTTTTCCTTTAAGTATTTAGGTGCTAAATTATTTGCTGTGTACATATTATGTATTAATGTTGATTCATTATCTATGGTGCCTTTAAGCATAGTTTTCCTACTTATCTCTCTGTATTACGTCTATATTTTAGCCTATTACAAATCACAATTACTACCCCTGCTTTTCTGAGTTCAACTGAAACATAATAGATTTTGCTCCAGCCCCCCTCATTTTAAACCTATGTTTCAAGCATGTTTCTTCAAACAACACATTGTTCAATTCTACTTCCTAATCTATTCTACTCTCTTCTTCCATTTTGAGGTTAAGTTCATCTTATTCACATTGCCAGTATATGATGCCATCTCTCCCATGGTAGGATGTGACATTAGCAACCTAGGAAAAAAATTTAAAACCTGGCAATACTCAAACCTCAACAACTCTAAATAAGTGATAAATTAGGCTAGCTTTGCAAACAAATGTTTACATCTTGTATAATTGCACTAAGTCCAATGAAGCTTCAGTAAGTTTGTTTATTCATCCTCCCAAACAATTTTGAAGCCTCTTCTCCATATACATCCACCTGTTGACAGAATTAATACACTGTTGTGTTCTTTTAATGTTCACACGACATGTAGCCTATGTGAATATTATTCCCTCAAGTCTTGCCAAAGGATCATCATACAAACAGAAAGACCACAGGATTGTGGATAATGAGTCTTAGATTCTAATTCCTGCTGCATGTCTAACAGGGTGGGTGACCTTTGGCTAGTTCCTTCTCTCCTCCCCTTCATTTCTTTATTTTTCAAATGAGGAGACTAATGTAGATAAAAGACCTTTCAGGTTCTATTAAATTAAGGGATCTCTAAGGTATCTTCAAATTCTATGATTCTAAGATACTGGGATGGGATGGTGAAGTGCTCCAATGGGACACCAATCATCTGACAGTTTGTCCAGTAGTGAAAATAACAGAGTTTCCCAACTAGACCAAATGAAACAAAACAAAAACTGGCATTTATAATCCGTAGATTAAGCAAGAGTAGATTTTGGCCTCTATTTCAATACTTAGCAGCTAAGTAACATACACAGCAGGACAGCTAGGTGGCGCCATAGTGCATAAAAAGCCAGGCCTGGAGTGAGGAAGACTCATCTCCCTGAATTCAAATCCAGCCTCAGACACTTCCTAGCTTTGTGACCCTGGGCAAGTCACTTAACCCTGTTTGCCTCAGTTCCTCATCTGTAAAATAAGCTGGAAAAGGAAATGGCAAACCACTCTAGTATCTTTGCTAAGAAAACCTCAAATGTGGTCACAAAGAGTTGGACACAACTGAAAACAACCAAACAATAAAAATAGAGATAATAATTTTTCTTAATATAAGTCTCACAGAGTTTTTGTTAGGGAAGTGTTTTCCAAACTTTATAAAATGATAAATAAGCATAATACCATTGTTGTTGTTGTTGTAAAGAGGATCAAAGACTCTAATAACTTCAGGTGTTTTTTAACAGCTTTCTTACCAATAGGATTATAACCCCAAAGCAGTTAGTCAACAATGCATTTGTCAACAAGCATTTAGTAAGCACCTAATATGTGCCCCAGGCACTGTGCTAAGTCCTGGAGATACAAAGAAAGGCAAAAACTTGGTCCCAGCCCTCAGAGAACTCACATTCTAATGAAGGGGACAAATATATACAGTACAAATGGAAGGTTATCTCAGAAGGAAAACACTAGGAGGTAGGGAAAATAAAGGAAGGCTTTTTGCAGAAATGGGGAATTTGAGCTGAGTCTTGAAGGAGGCCAGGAGATGGATGTGAGAAGGAAGAACATTCCAGGCATCAGGGACAGCCAGTGAAAAGGTCTGGAGTTGAGAAATGGAGTCTGTTATATATGAGGAAGTGGAAGCCAGCCAGTACAGATGAATTCTAGATCAGATGGACGGGAGTAAAGTATAAGAAGATTGGAAAGACAGGAAGAGGCCAGTTTGTGAAGGGCTTTGAATGACAGGTGGAGCATCTTGTGTTCTATCCTGGAGGTAATAAGGAACCTCTGGCATTTCTTGAGCATGGAGGCTATAGATTCAACCCTACACTTCAGTGAATTCATTTTAACCTCTGAGAGGATGATAGATTGGAGGGGAGAGAGACTTGAGATGAGTTGGTTTGGGAGACCAACCTATTGCAATGATGCTGGTGTGAGGTGGTAAGTACCTGCACTAAGGGATTGTTCAGTCATTTCACATATTTCCAACTTTTTGTGACCCCATTTGGGATTTTTCTTGGCAAAGATATTGGAGTGGTTGGCCATTTCCTTCTCCAGCTCACTTTGCAGATGAGGAAACTGAGGCAAACAGGTTTAAATGACTTGCCAGGATTTCCTGACTCCAGGCCTGGTGCTCTACCTACTACCTAGATGCCCTTGGTACCTTTGCACTGAGGTGGTGGACATGTAAATAACAGAAAGAAATATACACTAAAAATATTGTGATGACAGAAATGACAAGACTAGATAACAGACTGCATATTTGGAGTGAGTGGAAGGGAGAAGCTGGAAATAATCATGAGGTGTCAAACTTAGGTGACTGAGAGGATAGTAGAGCCTTCAATGATAACAGGAAAGTTGGGAGGAGGAACGGGTTCTGGAGAAAAAACATAATGAGTTCCATTTTGAATATGTTGAGTTTGAGATGCTTACAGAGCATCCAGTTTGAGATGTCAAGAAGGTAGTTGGTGATGTGAGTTGTGATGCCCAAGAGAGAGGCCTGGATTAGATATACAGATCTGGGAATCACTTGTTTAGACATATGATAATCAGAGCCATGGAAACTCATGAGATCATAAAGAGAAAAGAAAAGATAAATACACTTGGGGACATCCATGGGCTTACCTTAGATAAAGATCCAGCAAAGAAGACTAAAAAAAAGAGAACAGACTACAGCAGGCAGAACCAGAAAGGAACAGTTCCAGGAAAACCTAAAGAGGAGAGAGTATCATAGAAAGGAAGAGAGGTTGATCAATAGTGTCAAATGCTGTATGAAAGGCCAAGAAGGATAAGGATTTAGAAATCAACACTAGATCTGGCATTAAGAGATCATTGGTACCTTTGGAAAGGGCACCTTCATTTGAATGATGGAATTGGAAGACATTTCATAATGGAGTTAGCAGCCAATGAGAAAATAAGTGGAGGCAGCTAGTATAAATAGCTTTCCTAAAGAGTTTAGCCAATAAGGGGAGAAGAGAAATAGGATGGTAGCTAGCATGGAAACAGTTGGATCAAGCGAAAGGATTTTGTTTGTTTGTTTTAAGATGGAGGAAACATGGGTGTGTTTGTAGGCAACAGGAAAGAAGCCAGTAGACAGAGAGAGACTGAAGATTAAAGATAGAGTGAGCATGATAGAGGGGGCAGTCTGATGGAGAATGCAGGAGAGGATGGAGTCAAGGGTACACGTAGAGGGGTTTGCTTTGGCAATGAAAAGGCCTGCTCTTTATGTGAAACATTAGTAAAGGAGGAGTTAGTGGAGGAAGACATCTGAGTGATGTGAAATGAGAAGGGGGAGAAGAGGCAGCTTTCAGTAAATGGCCTCAATTTTTGTGCAGTATAAAGTATCCTCACTAGAGAAGTTGGAGAGAGGGAGTGCCATGGGCACTTGAGAATACATGAGGATATTTGCACCAGTCATTGGGGGGGTTGGGAGAATGAAATGATTAACAGTCATCAGAATTAGGCTTAGTTTCTTCTCTCTCTTTAGAAGACTTGGTTGCTTTCTCTCCATTCTGAGTTCCAAGGTAAAATACAAGTTTATGCTTCTGAATATACAGGTCACAGAATCAAAAGCTTTTAAGGTTGAGGGGTGCTCGGGGATTACCTAATTCAAACCCCTCATTTACAGATGAGGAAAGTGAGGCCCGGAGAAATGAAAATGGCTTTCAAAGTCATGTAGCTGGCATTGCTTTTTCTACTTTATTTTGTACAGTCTCCAATCCATAAGGCTAAAATCTCTTGGAAATGGTTTCCAACCTACATCACAATCCTGGCTTTCTGCCTGCCTCTCTCACTCTTCTCCTCTTCTACCTCCAGCCCTACAGGTGGGTATTTCCTGAGGGCAGAGAACTCAGCCCTCAGTTTTGTATACTCTCTCTTCATGCATTCCTACAGCTTTGTTTATTCCCTCTAAGATGACCCCTAAATCTAGTTTCTTTTTTTTTTTTGCCCTGACACCTCTCTCACAGGTATTAATTTTATGCTTCCAATTGTCTATTGAATATTTCTACGTAAATATGCACTGGTGCCTCAAACTCGATAACTACAAATGAACTCATCGACTTCCCTTTCTTCCCCAAATCATCTCTTCAGCACCTCCCAAGTTCCTTATCGATGGTTGGCCATGGTCATCTGTGAACCCTTCCTTTCTTCTGCTTCCACACCCAATCAGTCCCTAAATCCTTCTTCCTTTACCATCTTTCTAGCATCAGTCCCTCCCTTTTCAAGCCCATCATAAACAACCGCTCTATATCAGGCACTTAGTAACTCAAGTCTAAACATGAGCAATAACTCACGAATATGAAGCAATACCTTCCTTGGTGGTCTTTTTGCCTCCTAGTCCTCCCTTCCAACCCGGATGAAAACCAACTAGCTTTCCTGCCCATTTGGTCCCTCCCTACCTTTCCAACCTTCTCTCCTACCCCTCCCCCATAAATATCTTCCACTCTAAGAAAAGCAGACTACTTGTCCCTCAAGCATGAGTCGTACTTTCCCCTCTCTGAGCATCTGCCGTCGCATTACCTCCTCTTCCAATGTCATTCCTCCTCCTCTCCTCCTTTCTGAATCCTATTCATCTGCTGAGACACAGAAAACATACCACCTATTCCACAAGGTTTATGTACATGCCCAGTCTTCCCCACCAGTCTATAAATTCCTGGAGAGTAGACCATGAGACCATGGTCTCACATATTTCTCTATCTCCCACCTCACGTATGTTAATGGTTTAATAAATTTTTAACTAATAAGCATATCTGCATATTCTAGTGGCCCAACTTCCATTACAATTTAGAATAACTTCAGTTCCAAACCAATGTTATATATTGCCTTTCCATACATATGCAATCTGGAGTGATAGAGGAAAAAAATCATTTCTAAGTGTCATTCCACTGTGGGACAATTAGCAAGTTAACAGCCTGTCTCAGCTGAGACCTAGTGTTTGGATTCTGCAGAATTCCGGCTTTTCTCAGTCTGGGCAACAGCGTTCCAGTCAGAACAACCAGTATTGAACAGACATTTGCAGAAACAGCATGAAATGTTCATCTGGTCATGAAATACACTTGTGTTGAGATTAGTTTGTACCATCTGGGAGCTTTGGGTCTGCTTAGTAATTCATTACAGCTTTAGACATCAGAAACAGGGGACAGAAGCTGTTGCATCTCCCAGGCAAATGGTGGCAGGCATTGCTACCAACAGCAATCATCCTTTCCGATCTCCGTTTGGCATTAGTTTTTATTCCCTTTCAATGCCTCTACTCCATATTTGATTTAGATGCTAACTTTCTGTTTATAAACTAGATTACATTACAAAACCCATTTCTATGTTTTGACTCATATATTGGATTATATATATTAGATCTAAAATTATATTACAAAGGGTATCCCAAAAAGTCCTAGGGCAGTTTAGAGCTATTTAATTTATTAAAGCTCATAATTGCACTAAGACTTTTGGGACATCTCACAAATCATTTTTTTATAAATTACATTACTTTACATATAATTATAATGATATAGCATATATCATCCAATTAATGAATAGAAGTAGAAATACAAAATCAACAAGAATACTTTCTACTTATATCCCCCTGCCTAGCACAGTGCCTGGCACACAGTAGGTACTTTATTAAAAAGTGATTAATTGATTTAGTTAGATGCAATCTAATAAATTACAATCTTGTTTTTCTCAATTACATGTAAGAAGAATTTTAACTTTTATTTTTTTAAGTTTTGAGTTCCATATTCTCTCCCTCCCTCCTGCCCTTACCCTCCTTTGAGAAGGTAAGCTGTTTGATATAGGGTAAATATGTGAAGTTATGCAAAACATATTTACATATTAGCTATGTTGCAAAAGAAAACACAGACAAAAAAGAAAGTGTAAAAAGTATGCTTTGATCTTCATTCAGACTCCATCAGGGACTTCTCTGGAGGTGGATAGTATTTTTCTTCATAAGTCCTTCGAAATTGTCTTGGATCATTGTACTGCTGAAAACAGCTAAGTCATTCACAGTTGATCATCATACAATATTGCCATTACTATGTTCAAGGTTCTCCTGGTTCCGCTCACTTCACTTTTTATCAGTTTGTGTAAGTCTTTCCAGGTTTTTCTGAAATTGGCCTGCTTATCATTTTTATAGCACAATAATATTCCACTAGAATCATATGCCACAACTTGTTCAGCCACCACTACCTAACTTCCCCCTCCACTATAAAAACTCCCTTTAATGCTTCTTTTATGTGAGATAATTTTCCTATGCATTCTCTCCCTCCCTTTTCCCAATGTATCCTTCTTTCTTATCCCTAATTTTATTTTTAAAAAATCATACCATTATAATCATGCCCTCTGTCTATGTATACTCTTTCTAACTGTCCTAATGATGATAAAGATCTTAGAAGTTACAGGTATCATCTTCCCATACAGGAATGTCAACAGTTTAACTTTATTGAGTCTCTTATGATTTCTCCTTCATGTTTACTTTTTTATGCTTCTCTTGAGTCTTATATTTGAAAGTCAAACTCTCTTTTCATCTCTGGTCTTTTTCATCAGGAATTCTTGAAAGTCCTCTATTTCATTAAATAATCCATTTTCCCACTGAAGGATTATACATTTTTGCTAGATATGTTATTCTTGGTTGTAGTCATAGCTCCTTTGCCTTCTGGAATATCATTCCAAACCCCTGATCCTCTAATGCAGAAGCTGCTAAATCTTGTGTTATCCTGACTGTAGCTCCATGGTATCTGAATTGTTTCTTTTTGGCTGCTTGCAATATTTTCTACTTGACCTGGGACCTCTGGAATTTGGCCATAATATTTCTGGGAGTTTTCATTTTGGGAAGACTTTAAGGAGATGATTGGTGGATTCTTTCCATTTTTATTTCACCCTCTGGCTCTAGGATACAGGGCAGTTTTCCTTGATATTTTCTTGAAATATGATGTCTAGGCTCTTATTTTGATCATGGCTTTCAGGTAGTCCAATAATTCTTAAATCATCTCTCCTCACCATGCCCAAAAGACTGTAAAACTGTATACCCTTTGATCCAGCAATGCTACTACTAGGTCTGTATCCCAAAAAAATAAAAAAGGGGGGAAGTACAAAAATATGTATAGCAGCTCTTTTTGTGGTAACTAAGAATTGGAAATTGATGGGATGCCCATCAATTGGGGAATGGATAAATAACTTGTGGTATAAGATTGTAATGAAATATTATTGTGTTATAAGAAATGACAGGCACGATGATTTTAGAAAAACCTCAAAGACTTACATGAATTGATACAAAGTGAAGTGAATAGAACAAAGAGAACCTTGTGCACAGTAACAACAATATTGTATGATGTAGAACTGTGAATGACTTAGTTACTCTCAGCAATACAATTATCCAAGACAATCCCAAAGGACTCATGATGAAAAATGCTATCTGCTCTAGAAAAAAAACTGATATTGTCTAAATATAGACTAAAGTATGATGTTTTTCACTTTCTTCCTTTTGTTCATTCTATTATTTTTTGTTTGTATGAAATGACATATGGAAATGTTTTACCTGATTGAACATGCATAACCTACATCAGATTATTTACTGTCTCAGGGAGGGAGGGAGGGAATCTGAAACTCAAAAATTAAAAAAAAAACAAATGTTAAAAAACTATTTTAATATGTAGTTGGGGAAAAATAAAATATTATTAAAATTTTTTTTTTAAAAATCCAATAGTCTTCATGAACATTTGGAGTGCAGATGTCTCTAAATTTGCACACCTCATGTTTCTTTTGAGTTACTGCAATTCTGCTTTTCCCATAGAACACAGTGCCTTATTGCACGTGGGTATGCCATGATGGACAGTCCTATGCCAGTGCCTCCCACGTCTCACAATTGATTCCAAAGTTCTTCAAAGAGGCCTTGAGAGTATCCTTGTATTAATTCTTCTGGCCTCCATGTTAGCCCTTGCCTTGTGTGAGTTCTCTGTAAAACAATCTTTTAGACAAACATGTGTTTGGCATTTGAACAACATCCCCAGCCCACTGGAGTTGCACTCTTTGCAGCAGTTTGAATGCTTGGCAGTTTAGCTCAAGAAAGAACCTCAGTGTCCAGCACCTTCTCTTGCCAGGTAATCAGAATCTTCCTAAGACAATTCAAATGGAAGTGATTCAGTTTCATGGCATGGCACTGATATACCTTGAAGGTTTCACAGGCATACAATGAGGTCAATTCAATGGCTCTATAGACCTTCAGTTTGGTAGGCAACCTAATACCTCTTCTCTGTAACATTTTCCTTTGGAGCCTCTCAAACACTGAACTAGCTCTGGCAATGCATGTGTCAACCTCATCATCTATGTGTACATCCCTGGACAGTATACTGCCAAGGTAAGTGAACTTATCCACAGTATTCAAACTGATGGTTCCATGTATGGTTGGTGTGGTGCTGGATGATAGAGAATTGGTGTTTTCTTGGTGTTGTTTGTTTTTTTGTTTTTTTTTTACTTTTAGGCAATTGGGGTTAAGTGACTTGCCCAGGGTCACACAGCTAGTAAGTGTCAAGTGTTTGGTCTGAGGCCGGATTGGAACTCAGGTCCTCCTGATTTCAGGGCCGGTGCTCTATCCACTTCACCACCTAGCTCCCCCTTGGTGTTAGTTGTTAAGTCAAACTTAGCACAAGCCCCAGAGAATAGATCCATACTTTGTTGCACCTCGGCTTCAGAGGTTGCATTGAGTGCACAGTCATCTGTGAATAAAAAAAAAATTCATGAATCAACTCTGCCTTGGTCTGTAGCCTTTTCAAGTTAAATAATTTACCATCAAATGCAGTAGCTGATTTTGTTTTCATTTTTGCTGAAGGTGTCCAACAACATTGTTGAAAATGTTATGCTAAACTGCCATTGGTGACTGAGAAAGCACGAGAGCATTGTCCATTATCCAGAACCCAGGAGAGTATACCATCATAAAATTGATGTACATTACTGACAAAAACTCTCTGGACAACCAAATTTTGACATAATTTTCCATAAACTCTCATGACTGACAGCATCAAAGGCCATGATCAGATCAACATATGCTGTGGACAGATCTCCGTTCTGCTCCTGTCATTTCTTCTAAGTTGTCAGGCAGCAAATACCACATTGACAATTCTCAGCCCTTTTGGGAGCCACACTGGCTCTCAGGTAGATGACCATCTTTTAGGTGAAGGACCAGCCTATTAAGGAGGACTCTGGCAAGAATCTTGTCAGCAATGACTAAGAGAGAGACCACACCTCCCACTCTCCACCCCTGTGATTGTCACAGGACAATCTATTTCCCTTATCTTTATAGAGATGGACAATGGAGGCATGCTTGAATTCCTGCAGGATAACCTCTTCTTGCCATATAACCCAAAAAATCTCAGTCAGCTTTAGTATGAGCAGTGGACCCCCTATCCTGTAAATATCAGCTGGAATAGAATCAGCACCAGGCGCTTTGCCACATGAGAGGAGCCTAACGACGTTCAAAATCTCTTCTTCAGCTGGAAATTTGGCTAGAGGGGGATTGGCTTCAACCTGAGGTATATGGTCAATGACTTCAGCATTGACTGATAATTCTCTATTGAGAACACTATGGAAGTATTTTAGCCCATCTCTCCAGGGTCATGTCCTTACCACTAATCAATGTGGCTCCATCAGCACCGAGTAGCTAAGACACAGCACACGTCTTTGGCCCATAAATAGCCCTCAGGGCATCTAAAAGCACCTTGGATTGTTACTATTAGCATAAAACTGAATTTCATCTGCCTTCTTACTGAGCCAAGAATCCTGTGTCTCTCTCCAAGCTTCACTTCCACTTTACTTTTGATTGTGGAAAATGCTCCCTTCTTAGAGATGGATGAGCTACCCTGCTAGTAAGCCCTGTGGAGTTCTCGTTTTTTGCTTAACAGCTTCAGAATTTCCTCTTGATTTTCCTTAAACCAACCTTGATATTTGTGAGAGTTCTGATCCCAATGATCCAGCAGTGCTGTACACCAAATTTTTGAAAGCTGCCCACTCCTTTTCTGCTCCACTGTTGCTAACCATGTGTTGGCTCAACTTTCCCTCCAAGTTAGCAATGAACTGTTCACCCTCAGAGATGCACACTAATCTGTTGACATTAGGTCTTCTGGTACTCATCCTGCCTTGGGGCTGAAGTTTTTGTTGAATGTAAATATTCACCTTAGAGAGGATGTTTATGATCAGTCCATCACTCTGTATCACATATTGCCTTTGTCACTCTTACATCCTGACTGTCTCTTCTCTATACAATGACATAGTTATTAAATGCCAATGTTTTCTGGAAGAGTGAATCCACAAAGTTTCATTGCATTTGGGTAAATGAAAGACAATGCTGGTGATGAGATGACACACTTCTGGTCATGAGATGCACAAGTCTTCAGTAGCAAGTGAACATTGCCGTTGCTGTTTCTGACTCCGTTCTTCCAAAGGACTTCCTGCCGTGTGTGGTAGTCTGTGCCTAGGGGCACAAAAGAGGCTAACCCATAAGGAATTACTCCTCCTCAGACTTGTTAGGTGTCTCATTTCAACAGGAGTCACTACATCCATCTTATGCAACCCACCCTGCTGAACAGACATATTTCCATATGGAAAGAGAGGAGAGGGAGGGAATAAGCATATCTACAGTGCCTACTATGTTCCATGCACTTTACAAATATTATTTCATTTGATCCTCACGGCAACCCTGGGAAATAGTTGCTATTTTAGTCTCCTTTTACAGTTGATGAAACTGAGGCAAACCAAGGTTAAGTACCCAGGGTCACACAGCTAGTAAATGTTTTCAACTGAATTTGAACTCAGGTCTTCTTGACCCCAGACCTAGTGCTTCATCCACTGTATCACCATCTGTCTCCAGGAGGAGAAGGCTTGGAGACAAGAGAGGGCCTCGTCTACCTGAACCAGTATTGCACTTTACTCAGTATACTTCCTAATACTATGACTGAGTAAATCTCTTTTTGTTAACTGTTGGGTAGTCTAAAAGTATCTCATTTAGTTCTGATCTTGAACCTAAATCACCAGATGGATCTGAGTCAGGCCCAGCTACAACACCCCCAAACTTGCCTCAATCCAAAAAGCAAAGTCCATATTATGACTCAGTTAAGTAATAAAACTTCCCTGTAACTTTGTTAAGTCTGTGACATCTGGTTGTGATTTCTTAATCTCTTTCCTTAGAAATAGCAAATTACAAGATGATCTGGGAAAACAGCCAGACTATCTTGAATGTTTCCTAAGTCAATTTGAAATTCAAAAGCTTCTCTCTCCACAAAAATCACATGCGGGTAGTAGTAGTACATTTCATAGATAAGGAAGTGAGCCTCTGAGAAGATAAAAGGGATGCATGGGGAATATGGATCATGTTAGTACTTCTTCCATCTGGACAGACTGAGTAAGCCAACTGAAGCCCCATCACCAAAGCCCTGCCACACTAGTGTGATTAATGTCTCCCAAGCATGTTTTATGCATCTACGTTTTCTCATCCCATTCTCCCTATGCGATTTTTTAAAGTGTTTACATTTATTTTAAAGTTAAATACAACATAAAAGAAGAAAAAAAAACATTGCCATGTACACAGCAGAACATATGAGAAGATTCAATAGAAAGCAGTAAGTTTCCATTTCAAGAAAACCTATATAATGAACACCACAAATTATTTTCAGAGATGTCCATGTTTTCTTTGCTTCTTTATATGTTTTCTTTTGTCCTCTGCTTGTGCACTTTTTACTTTATTTGTTCCCTTTCTTCCCTCCTGCCCCCCCCCAAGAAGGGTACAATTAGATGTGAATATATATACATATGTACACATATATATGTATATACTCATATATATATACACATATATGTATATATACATATATACACAAATACATATATAAAGATATCCATAAACATACACATATACACTCAAACACATATACATAATACCATATTATGCTTATTTCCATTTGTCATCTGTTTCTCTGAAGGTGGATGGCACCTTCTTTCATAAGTCCAAGTCTTTCCATATTTTTCTAAATCTACCAGCTCATGAGATTCCACCCTCTATGGGATTTGAACCCAGATCTAGGTGGAATAGTGGATAGAATCCTGGCCTCTGAGTTTGGAAACCTTGACTCAAATCCTAATTCACTCAATAGCTGTGTGGCTCTAAGCAAGTCATTTAGCCTCTCTGGGTCTTAATTTCCTCATCTGTAAAAATGGGGATAATAATAGCACCTACTTATGGAGTTGTCATGAAGATCAAGCAAGATAGCATCTTTAAAGCATTTTGCAAACTTTAGAGTAATTAATACTAGCTATTATTATTATTACTTATATTATTATACAAATCCATATTTTATCCATATTAGTCATAAAATATAATCTATTTTATAATCTACTATTATCCATTTTATCCATCCCATGACATAATCTGAGAGCAACATTTCTGGTGTTAAGTGAAGCTATTATCGCACCCATCTGGGCCCCAATCACACCATTTTTTTCTTCCAAGATCATTTCCAACCTGTGGAAATTATTAATTTATCTTAGTCAAGAATCTCAGCTGAAAATTGCTAGCCAAAAAAATTCATGTCTCCTCTTTCTCAGTCCAACTGAGAAATCAAAACTATGTGTTACTTCATCATGAATAAAAGTATTTCTGGTAAATGAGCTGTCTTCTAATAAGACTGCAGTACCATGCCTTCCAGTGGTATTCATCCCCAAGTGTCTTTCTGCTCATATTCTGGGTCAGCATTATTGATTATACTTCTCCTATGTGTAAGGTGGTATGGCCCCATTCCAAGTTAAGACACAAAAAATAGTAAAGACATGGTGCTGGCTTTCAGTGACCTTAGGATCTAGTTCTCAGCCCCTAGTTTTGTACAAACCCCTTGCATATCCTTCATACCTCCTACTTTACCTAGGCAGGTGTTCAGACTTTGTTCAACACCTAGTAAATAAATGAGATGTGTTCTCATCTGATAGATGTACCAGTCCTAAGTGGTAGATATGTCTTATCACCTGATAAAGCTCATTCTGATTTGCCAGTAGAAATAATTAATATGGGGCAGGTAGATGGCACAGTGGATAGAGCACCACCCCTGGAGTCAAGAGGACTTGAGTTCAAAATCTGGCCTCAGACACTTGACACTTACTGTGTGACCTTGGGCAAGTCACTTAATCCCAATTGCCTTGCTAAAAAAAAAAAAGAAAGAATTAATGCTAACAATGATGCTAACTCCTTTATATTTCAGTTTTCTCACAACTCCCCTGTGAAGGAAATGGTGCAAGTATCACATACCCCTTTCACAGATGTGGAAACTGCGCTTTGGTGAAGTTGATCAGTGAGTCCTCAGGTACATAGTGATAGAAGCAGGGAGAAATGCAAAGACTCAAATCCAAGGCTTCTCGCTCCCAGACCACTGAGCTCTGCACTACTGCACAACTGACTTGAGCCCTATACTACTGATTCTCCCAGAGGGGATCAATGTTGGAGTCACTTGCCCACTAGGGCCAACCCTATGCCCCACTGGAGTAGTTTAGCCTTGTTCAATAGGCTCTAATAGTCCTGGCCTGACTTTTTCTTATCAACTGGTGCCTGACTTTCACAGAATCAATTTCACACTCCCTGCTCCCCCAATTCTTTAAAGACCTTTTAAAAGAATATGTGCATTTAAAACAGATTAAAGCTATTTTGCTATCAGGAAAGGTCACATCATTAGCTTCTTATGATATTGGCAAATGAGTTAGTTATCTGATAATTTTAGGCATGAGAATTCAACCTGTAAGAGAAGAGTATATTAATTTCTAAATTTATTTAAAAAAAAGAATCCACAATTTCAATATGCTCCTACTGGGTGAATAGCGGCTCACCATTGTTCACACAGTCCAAACAAAAACAGCTCATGCTTTGTCTGGTATTTGCAAAATTCTGAAGCTGGAAGCAACCTTAGAGATAATCCACGGTCTAAGACCCTCGCCTCTGTCCCACCTTGGACAGAGGAAGATCCTGAAGTCTCATTTCTCACCAACTCCTCTGCTTGGTTTTGAAATGTCATCATCCTGCCCCTGTACTAGGTATCAACTGCATCCCCCTCTCCACCCTTCTTAGCTCCACCTGTTGGGTATTGTCCTTCATTAGACTGTAAGCTCCTTGAAGGCAGGGACTATCTTTTTTCTTATTTGTATTTCCAATGCTTAGCACAGTGCCTGGCCCATAGTGGACATACAGTTAATGTGTATGGTATGGTATGGTGCAGTACATTGCGGTGCAGTATTGCAAGCTATGGTATATAGTAAGGGTCCAAAGGATTTTGTATATTTTCCCTTCAGCATCCTAACTTGGTCACCAGCTAGTGGTAATGTCTGGATGGGGAGCAAAGAACATACTGAACAAGTTGAGGAAAGCAGATTCAAGGCTCTACAAAGAAACTAGCAGAAAAACTACACTGCATTAAGGGAGACATCTTAAAGGCTCCAGCAAAAGGACTTCCAAGAGCTGTAAATTGTTTCTTTGAAGGGGTGTGCTGGTGCTCATACTTCCAAGAACCGATTGTGAAATTTTCCACACGCATACTTATATCTCAGAAATCAGCAAGCGTGACAAACCAGCGCTTGATCCATCATTTTGTTGATTGCCCAGACTTAAGAAACTGATGAATAAAATGTTAATAACACAAACAAAATTCAAAAGTCTGTCATGAATACTTTTTTGGGGGGGGGAGCCAGTTGTTAAACATTTAGTATCACATCTTGCCTCTGACACATGTGGCCAACATGTGTTTTAGCCTACTTTGTGGGAGAATGTGTCACTGACTTTTGGGGGGATATTTTGTATCAATTATCTTTACTGTAGCACCTCAGTAAATATCCCTTTTTAAAAGCTAGTTGTCTTGACTAATAATTTATACCAATTAATAACCACTGTTGGAAGCACAACTGGTGGGGGCTTGTGAGCTACAGCACTAGAAAGGCAACTTCTACTCACTCAGAGCTAACCCTCAAACCCTAAAGAGATGTAGTAGCCATCCTCTGGGGACCTAAGCCATCAGTGTGAGTGTGACTGTGGATAACAGTTTGTTTGTTTTTTAAATTTTTAAATTAATCTATTTATTTTTAGTTTTCAACATTCACTTCCATAGGCTTTTGAGTTTAAAATTTTCTTCACCTCCCTCCCCAAGATGGTGTGCAATCTGATATAGGCTCTACATACACATTCTTATTAAAGATATTTTCACATTAGTCATGTTGTAAAGAAGAATTAGAATGAATGGGAGGAACCAAGAGAAAGAAGAAACAAAACAAAATAAAAAACAGAGAGAGAGAGAGAGAGAGCAAATAGCATGCTTCAATCTGTATTCAGACTCCATAGTTCTTTCTCTGGGTGTGGATAGCATTTTCCATCATGAGTCTCTTGGACTTGTCTTACCTCCTTGCATTGCTGAGAAGGGCTAAGTCTATCAAAGTTAATCATTGCACAATGTGGCTGTTACTGTGTACAATGTTCTCCTGGTTCTGCTCACTTCACTTTGTATCAGTTCATGTAAGTGTTTCTAAGTTTTTTTCTGAAATCTGCCTGCTCATCATTTCTTATAGCACAATAGTATTCCATTACATTCATATACCACAATTTGTTCAGCCATTCCCCAATTGATGGGCATCCCCTTAATTTCAAATTCTTGGCCACCACAAAAAAAGAGCTTCTGTAACTGATAGTAGTTTTTAACTCTCAAATTCTATGGTTCATAAACTCAGAGAACATTAGAGCTGCCCTTTGAGGCTCATGGGGTGCTTGATGGTCATCCCTTTGTAGGGTCTATGGTAAATTCCTAGGTATAGGACCACAGAATCTAGAACCAGAAGGGAGCTTAAAAGTTATCTAGTCTGTTTCTCACTGTATCAGGAAACCAAGACCCACAGAGATGAAGCCACTTGTCTGAGGTCACACAGAACCAGGATTCAAACCCAGGCAGATCTCCAGGCTTTACTCAAGAACCTGCTGCCTCATTCCTTGCCTGATGGCAACTCTTGAGTTCTCAGCAACCTCCCAGGCTAGTCTGAACTGGAACCTCTCCTCCCTCTTCCCCTCCCCCCAATCTCCATTCCTCCAGCTAAGTTTGTGCAGTCCTCGACATCGAGTACATACTAAGTGAATTATTCCAAAAACTAGACTATCCAAAGAATGCCCAAAGGTGGCCGAATGCCGAAGATAAAGGACAACCAATTCTGTTGTCTATAATGGCCCAGAAGATAGTAAGACACGATTATGTTTGAAGAATCAACAATCTAAAAACTCAGTTTGGTGTGGAGGGTTTTTCTTTGTTTTTCTATGTAATATACTTGATTTCCGCTACCTTCCCTCCCCCCAAAAAAGCAATTTGATGTCATTGTGTTCATCAACCAGGAAGACTCTTCAATTTCCTGATTGGTCAATCCCGAGTCTCAAGGAAGTTCCCTTCCACTTTCCAAGAACTTGGGATACACCATGGATCATAGCTGTACTTGGCATTCAATGTCCTTCCAGCTGTAGGGAAACATCTCCTTCCATGCACATTTGGAATTTCTCGTTAACATAGATAGGTAGCCAAATAATTGAAGGTTGATTGAATTGCATATTTTTAAAATCCTCCAGTGGATCTGCTTTCTCTTTTAATTATCACAAGTCCCTCAAAGGTCAGGGCGTGGAGGGGGATGTAGCTAGCAGCTTTCTTATCTGTATTTTCAGGTGAGGAAATTAAAGCAGAGGGAAGACCAGTGATGAATTAGCAAATCTTCCCTGGCAAATTGGTGGATGCCTAAATTTAGATTTTAAATTTCCATTGAACCGACCTGGCGTCTTCATGATTTATGTTGATTAAAAAAAAAAAAACCCTATTTTGAAGGGTTTTTTTAAAATCATTACATGAATTATAAGCCTTATTGTTTTAAATAGTATAGTTTGCTTCTTCTAGTAGAGGCAAAATGACTATAGTAGAAAGAGAACTGGTTTTGGGCAGAGGACCTGTGGGCGAATCTCAGATCTGCTCCCGCCCACCTGGGCAGCCTTGGGCAAGCCACTTCCCTCTCCCGGCTTCAGTTTCTCCATCTCTAAAATGAGAGGGTCAGACAAGATGACCTGTGGCCCAATGGGAGGAAGAACTGCCTTCTCATATCTCCCCTCTCAAACCCAACCTACCTCTAACTGCCAAATGCACAGGGCTGGCTATATCATTCCCTTGTTCAAGAGCCTCCCTTCTGCATTTAGGAAAAAATACAAACTCTTCAGCTTGGAATTTTAAGTCCGTCGCAGTCTGGCTTCACACTACCTTCTCGAGTCATTTCACGTTACTTTACACACTCCTCCATCCAGCCAAACTGATCTTCTGACTGTTCACTGGACTCTTCCTTCTATCTTCCATCTCGGCGGCCTGGCACAGTGTGTCCTGCAAGCCTGTAACACATCCCTGATCGCTTTCGTGTCTTTTTTAGAGACAACAGCTTCCTTCGAGGGTCAGCTCGGTTGCTGCCCTCCTGTGTCAAGCTTCAGGAAGTCTTTCTTGCTTCTCCTAGTGGGTAGTGCTCTCTTTTGTCCTCAAATGATTGTGTATATATATTTATCTGTTTACAGGATGTAGCTCCCTCAGTAGAATGTAAGTTCTTTAAGGGCGGTGAATGGTTTTATTTTTGTTATTTTTGTCCTAGCACCTACTGTAGTATCTTACACGTATTGTAGACAATAAATAGCTGTGGGATTAGATGAGATGGAATAGGAGGGGATTAGACTGGAGAGTTCATGGCTCATGGGTAGAAAATATGCTTCCCTGGGTCACAGCAAAGCATCTAAATCAGAAGATTTTTAAAAACTGATCTGTAGAGATTATGGAGATTGGGAATCACAGCTTCTTCACTTATTTTGATTTTCTATGATCCCATCAGGGAGAATTCCTCTCATCTTTGGATTCTTTTGAAGCCTAAAAGTAGGAATTGTAACTTCACCTTCGGAAAGGGACCCAGATTCCAGGCTGGTTTCTTCTGGTAGCGGAAAAACTTTGGGTGTTCACATTTTCTTCCTTCTTTCCTTCCTTCCTCCTTTCTCTCTTCTTTTTTCTCTCTGTCTCTCTCTTTCTATTTTGCTGGGATAGTTCAGGCTAGATCACTTTTTTAAAAAATCATTATTATTTATTTTTAACATTCTTTTCTTTTTAAATTTTGAGTTCCAAATTCTCTCTTTTGCTCCCACCTTGTCCCACACCCACTGAGAAGGCAAACAAATGATATCAATTACACAGGTAAAATCAAGCAAAACATGTTTCCATATTAGCCATGTTTCCAAAAAAAGCAAGAAAAATAAAGAAAGTGAGAAAATTATATTTCAATTTGCCCTCAGAGTTCATCAGCTCTCTCTCTGGAGGTGGACAGCATATTTGCATCATGAATCCTTTGGAATTGTCTTGGATCACTGTATTTATCAGAGTAGCCAAGTTTCACGGTTGGTCATCATTACAACATGGCCATAACTATGCACAATGATCTCCCAGTTCTTCTCACTTTACTTTGCATCAGTTCATATAGGTCTTACCATGTTTTTTCTGAAGCCACCCTCCTTATCATTTCCCATAGCACAATAGTACTCCACCACAATCATATACCACAACCTGTTCATCTGTTCCACAACTGATGAGTAGACCCTTAATTTCCAATTCTTAGGCTAGAAATTTTTGTTATCATGGTGTTTGAGGTATTTGATATTTAGAGTGGTGATTGCTTTCTACTCATCCTTCTAGAGCTGGGGAAAAAGGTTCAAGATACATTACACGATCAGGGTCCAAAGCTATGGACATCACTTTCCTACAGGCCATGTGCACAGCTGGGAAGCAATGGTAAGATCCAGCCCAACACTGTTTTGTAAAATGTGTTCCCATCTGGTCTTTTTTGAACTCCTAACAAAGAAGACTTTGAGAAATAATCATCTCTTAATTCTTCCTCTCCTCTTCCCATAAATGCCTCTCATCTGTCAAATTGGATAATTAGATTGGATGATCTTTAAAGCAATCTTTCTCTCTCTCTTTTTCTCTCCCTCTCCCTCTCCCCCTCCCCCTCTCTGCCCTTCCCTCACCCCTCCTCTCTCTCTAGTTCCCACGAGGACTACTGGGGATGTCCCACAGAGAAAACAAAATGGGAGTACGAAAGTCACAGGTCATATGATAATTCCTCAAGGAGCCTCACAGGCCCTCACCCCAACCTTGACACTGGCTACAACACTCAAACACATCTCTTAAAAACACTCAAAACCGGACCCCAGGACAGACATCTTGGGAGCATCCTTAGGTGCAAAAGTGACTCAGATTCCTCTGCCTTGTATTTATTTTGTGTAAATTCGCACACAGACATGTTGCTGCCCCCATTAGAATGGAAGTTCCCTGAAAACAGAGACTTTCATTTCTGCATTTGGATCCCCAGCATTGAGCTCAGTGCTTTGCACACAGTAGGCACTTGATAAATGCTTCTTGATTGACTTGTTAGCTGACTGACTGCTCAGTTTATTGGTATTGCCTGGCACACAGTAAGTGCTTCATGAATGCTTGTGGACTGACCCATCTGTCTCCTTTGGCACATGCCCTGGCCTTTCAGGAGCCATCAGCTTCACTCCTTCTCAGCAGGGTCTGAGCAGCATTTAGAAACGGCCCCAAGCTACATTTTATCAGAACTCCCAAGAACTCACTGAGCACTTCTGGCCATCGTTAGGGACCCCCAAGGACAGCTCTGCCACCAGGCCAGTGGCAGAGAGAAGTGTTCCTCTCTCTCAAAACCAGTTCCCATCTGTGCTCCTTTCATTTCACAAAAGGAATGAATCACTGCTCAAGGGGGAGAAAAAGCCTTATAGAGCATTGAGTTCAACCCTGTCACTTTATGGATGATGAAAACGAGGCCTGGGAAAGTAAAGTGAGCTGCCCCTCGTCACACAGGCAGAAACGGACAGACAACAGACGTGAACCCTGAGCCTCAGACCCCAAATCCAGTGGCCTTTCCCCAGCACTATGCTGCCTTGCATTCCTGCAGTGCAAACAAAAGTCTAAAGACAATCGGTCAGGGGCAGCTAGGTGGCGCAGTGGATAGAGTACCAGCCCTGAAGTCAGGAGGACCGGACCTGAGTTCAAATCTGGCCTCAGACACGTAACACTTACTAGCTGGGTGACCTTGGGCAAGTCACTTAACCCCATTGCCTAGCCAAAAAAAAAAAAAAAAGACAATCGGTCTTCTTATTATGAATCCATAAAATTTCAGACTGGAAAAGACTTTGGAGATTGTCCAGTCCATACTCCTCATCTGAGAGATGAGGGAAATACAATATAATGATAATGAGGAGGAAGAGGAGGAGGATCACAACTCATAATGTAGTAATTTCAGGTTTACAAAGTTTTTTTAACAATAATCCTAAAAACTAAAAAAAATTTTGGATTTTTTTTCCAGCTTTTTTTTGGTAGAGGAAGAGGTATTGTGAGTAATTTATAGTCATAAATAGTTGCTTGAGAAGTTAAGTGACTTGCCTAGGGTCATCTAGCCAATATGTGTCAGAGAACAGGACTTGAACCTAGGCCCTCCTAATTCCAAGGTTAACCCTCTGTCCACTATGCCACACTGTCTCTGGAGAGGCAAATTTTATGTTATTTTTCTTCTTTCCACTGCAGCATTATTCTACCAGCTATAGTTAATCCTGTGATTAAAAATTGACTCCTTGGCATTCGTGCTGATGGAAGCAGAGATTAAAAATAAGATTTTGGAAGTACATTTGACTATAGGAGATAACACTTATAAAATGCTTAGCACAGTGCCTCTCACATAATAGATGCTATAGAAATGCTTATTCCCTTCTTCCTCTATGATTAAATTTGTGATTGGGAAATATGTAACAAAACAGATACAATACAACAGGACATAGATAATGTTCACATATGGTTTTCTAAGTCAACGTGTGGCCTGCAGGAATCCATAGGGATGGCTGAGTGGCCCCTGTTTCGGCTTGAGTTTGATACCCCTGCTCTAAGCAACTCTAGGACTGTATGTGTCAGACAAAGTGATTCTTTACAGAGGGACTAACCTAGATTTTTAAAAGACATGTACAGAAGAGGAAAGCAAGTGCAGGTGACAAATACAACGGTGTGACATGTTCCTTTGAGAAAAGTCTTAGAGCCCAGAATGAGCTGAGATTGCCAAGATGAAAACAACAAAAACGACTACCAGGGACTTGCCACCTAAGAGAGGTAAAGGGTCAAGAAGGGAGCGGTCTCCATGAGTCTGAGTCACCAAGGACAGATGAACTCTAGCCCCAAGTAGGTATAGAACGGACTGCTGGGATTGCTGGTCGTACAGTGATCCCCGAAAAACAATGACAGACATCTAGAGAAGGGTGACCAGGAGGGTGAAGTCCACAAGGCAACAGGCAATTATGAATTACCTACGGAGGGCTGGGGATACAAAGAAAGATGAAAAAAATACTTCCTATTCTCAAGGAGCTCAGATCATATAAGAATCAGTTGGAAAAATGGGATAGTTAACCTGGAAAAAAAGAATGAGATTGGGAGAAGATAGCAGTGGACTTGAAATATTCAATGGACAGCAAGGTGGTGTAGTGGTTTGAATGTTGGATGGAGTCAGAAAGACCTGAGTTCAAGTTCTGTCTCCAACATTTAACTAGTTTTGTGACCGGAGGTGAGCATATCATCTCTATCAGCCTCTATTTCCTCATCTGTAAAATGGACATAATAGTTACATCTATTTCACAGGATTGTTGGGAGGATCAAGTAAGATAACATGTAAAAGTCCTCATAAACTTTAAAGCACTATGTAAGTGCTAACAGGCAGTTAGGTGGCACAGTGGCTAGAGTGCCAGGCCTGGAAGTCAGGAAGACTCACCTTTGTGAGTTCAAATCTGGCCTCAGACACTTATCAGCTGCATGATCCTGAGCAAGTCATTTTACCATTTGCCTCATTTTCTTCACCCGTAAAACGAGCTGGAGAAGGAAATGGCAAACCACCCCAATATCTTTGCCAAGAAAATCCCAAATGGGGTCACAAAGAGTCAGACATGACTGAAAAATGACTGAACAACAACATAAATGCTAACTATTATTAATTATTATTAGAAATAGAGATTAGAAAAAAAAGAAATAGAGATTAGACTTGTTCTTGGTCCCAGAAACTACAACTAGGAACCATTCGAAGAAATGCAAATTTCAGATGGAAAAAAGGAAAATCTTCCGAACAATCAGAATGATCCAAAAGTAGAAATGACTTCCTTGGGAGATACTGGATACCTGTCAGTAGAGGTCTTCCAGAGGACTTCACTTGGGGAAGAGGTCACAAAGGGCATTCTCAGGTAGGTACAGGTTAGCTTAAATGTGGTGACCTGAGGTCCCTTTGAACTCAAGGACTTTGTGTCACTGTGAAATGGTATTGTCACTCCATCAACTGTTACATTCACAAAAACCATCCCAAACTACAATGAGTAGATATAAGTAAGTCCATATCATAAGATTTCATGAAGAATGAACTCATTTTCATGTCAAATTTTAAGAAGAAGCTTCACATTCAAGACATCATTCATTATCATGGAGTCATATTTGAATGAAACAGCTTAGGGCTTGAGTTGTTAGACATAAAAAATATTTTCTAACTCATCTTCTAATGAGGCTGAACTGCTTGGAATAGTTTTATTTATTTTCCTTTAGTTTTCTGGGGTATGTCTATGTATATGAAACGTGCAATTTTTTAGATATCAAGTGTCTTTTTTCACTGCTTTTTATGCATTTTAATTCATATATCCATTTCTGCAAGGACTAAATCAGCAGGACCAATAAACAGCAGTAAAGTCTAGTGGTGAGCGGTGAATGGGAAGGTAAAGGACCCAAATTACAGTTCCAGCTCTTCTGCTTACAAGGTGTTTGACCTTGGGCAAGTCATTTAGGCAAAGCCTGGTTTCTGTGCCTATAAAATGGACCTAAAAAATGCATGCCCTGCCTCTCTCATAGGGCTGTTTTGATGAGGAAATAAGAATGACTGCTTTATTTTGTATTATAACGATTAATGTTTGTTTCATATCTGCCTCCTAGACTTCAGGCTCAGCGAGAGCAGGGGTAAGACCTTCTCTAAACTTAAATCTTCTCTTAGCACCTAAGTCAGTGTTTGTGCGTACACTGAATGTTTTGTGAATTGAACATATATAAATGTGCTTCAGGAACTTTAAATTGCTCAAACAAATATGAGGAGTTATTAGACAAGTACACCTTTCTGTATTTTTTTCACTTAAATACAACAGATATTTATTTAGAAACCCATCCTCATACACTGACTTCATTTGAAACCTGCCGTTTGAATTTCAGTAGCCTCTGCCCAGCATTGAGGACTTGGATGGCTCTCTCATGTCTAGGCTAACAGGACACACCGGGACTCACAGTCTTGCCTGGTTTCAAATCGGTTTTGGTTGCCACCACAACCACCAAACCAGAACTTCTGGCAGGTGCGCTGGTCCCGATGATAGAACCACTTCAAGACATAACCACGGCACATCCCAGCATCCTTAGCCATGGAACAAGGATCTGGCAT
>NW_020954577.1:29173585-29188756 GCF_900497805.2 Vombatus ursinus
GCACATCCCAGCATCCTTAGCCATGGAACAAGGATCTGGCATAAAAAATAGATAAATAAATAAATGAATGAATGAATAGATATAGTACTACTTCAAGACATAGCCACGGCACATCCCAGCATCCTTAGCCATGGAACAAGGATCTGGCATAAAAAATAGACAAATAAATAGATGAATGAATGAATAGATATAGTACCACTTCAAGACATAGCCACGGCACATCCCAGCATCCTTAGCCATGGAACAAGGATCTGGCATAATAAATAAATAAATAAATAAATAAATAAATAAATAAATAAATAAATAAATGAATGAATGAATGAATGAATGAATGAATGAATAAATAGATAAATAAATAAGTAAATAAGTAAATAAATAAGTAAATAAATAAATAAATAAATGAATGAATGAATGAATGAATGAATGAATGAATGAATAAATAAATAGATAGATAGATAGATAGATAGATATAGTACCACTTCAAGACATAGTCACGGCACATCCCAGCATCCTTAGCCATGGAACAAGGATCTGGCATAAAAAATAGATAAATAAATAAACGAATGAATGAATAGATATAGTACCACTTCAAGACATAGCCACAGCACATCCCAGCATCCTTAGCCATGGAACAAGGATCTGGCATAAAAAATAGACAAATAAATAGATGAATGAATGAATAGATATAGTACCACTTCAAGACATAGCCACAGCACATCCCAGCATCCTTAGCCATGGAACAAGGATCTCGCATAAAAAATAGACAAATAAATAAATGAATGAATGAATACATATAGTACCACTTCAAGACATAGCCACGGCACATCCCAGCATCCTTAGCCATGGAACAAGAATCTGGCATAAAAAAATAGATGAATGAATGAATGAATACATATAGTACCACTTCAAGACATAGCCACGGCACATCCCAGTATCCTTAGCCATGGAACAAGGATCTGGCATAAAAAAATAGATAAATGAATGAATGAATAGATAGAGAGAGAGAGAGAGATAAAAATAATAAATGTTGACAGATCTATGACAATCTCTATGGAGACTGACACTTTACTTGACTGTCTCAGTCACCCTTCCCCTTTCCTCAATCTAATCCCAGGCTTGTCCAGCCCCCTGATAACTTCAGATCTATACCCTTTGTTGATATAGCCAGACTCTCTCCTATGAGGTTGGACATCAGTTAGAATGAAATGAAATTCCTATGATATAAAAGTTGGCATTGGGTCTTCCAGAAATGCTTTCAAGGCTTCCTAAAGTCACAACCAAGTAAGTCTTTTGATACCCCAACTCTTATATATGAAGTATTTTTCTCTATTAGACATCTTTCCCATCCAGGCTCTTCAACTTAACAATCTCACAGAGCTGCTGGGGCCCTTGGGAAGTTAAGTGACTTGCCTAAGGTTACACAGGCAGTAAGTATGTGTCAGAGGTGAAGCTTGTACCAAGGTCTTCCAGACTTTTTATATGCTACACACATATGTCTGTGTGTGGGTGTGGGTATGTTTTAAAAGTATATATAAAATACATACATATACACATGCATACATATATAATACATGTTATACATACATGTATATATACCATATAGTACATGTGTATGTGCACATGAAATATGTGTGTATATACATACACATATATATATGTGTGTATACATATACAAAGTCTTCATGCACTTCAATATGCTTGAGACTTTGTATACATATATACATACACATATGTATGAAGTCTATATATAAGTCCAGTCTTAGACATTTACCAGCTAAGTGACCCTAGGCAAGTCAATCAACCCTTTCTGCCTCAGTTTCCTTATATATAAAATGAGCTGGAGAAGAAAATGGCAAATCATTCCAGTATCTTTGCCAAGAAAACCCCAAATGAGGTTATGAAGAGTCGAACATGCCTCAACAACAACAATTTTCTAGACTAATATCTAACATGTTATTATCAACTCTGAGAATACGTGGTCCCAACATCTACTTGAAATCAAAGGAGCTGGGATCAATCCAGATCTGTTTCTAGGTTAGGTGACCTGAAGCAAGACATTTCTCCTCTCTGGGCCTCAGTTTCTTCATCTGTAAAATGAGGGGGTTGTGCAAGATGTCCTCTAATGCCCCTTTCATCTCTAAATCCACTCTCCCCACCCACCCTTCCAAATCCTATGTGCGCACAATGGCCAGTGATGATAACAACGATGATGACAATGATAATCTTCCTAAGGAAGGTACAAGTGGGTCCCTTCCCTGCTGAAGAACCCTCAGTGGTTCCCCTTTGTCTCTGGAAAAAAAATACCAATTCCTCAGCTTGCTTCCTCTGGCTCTGGCCTTCCTTTCTTATCTCTACCCTCCAGCCAACCAGTGCTCCTTGCTGTTCTCCCAACTCACCATTCCATCCACTTCTCTGCCTTTGCAAGGGCCATCCCCCTATGCCTGGATTCACCTTCACCTTCAAGAAGTCTTAGATCCTTTCAAAGTTTAACTCAGGCCCCATCCCTATGGGAGTCTTCTCACCACATCCCACACCCCCACCACCAAATATTAGGCCTTTCTCCCTCCTTAAGCTTTTTTTCTTTTTGTCTTCTACTACAGAGCGTTGAATGCAGTTGGGGCTTGAGATATGTTTGTGGAACTGAAGTTGATTAATCAAAAGCTAAAGTAAATCTTTGTGTACTTTCCTAAAAGACATTCATTACCTACCCACATGGATATGATGCCTCTGGGAGTTTGGAACTGTGGGTGTGAGCTGTAATGATTTATACGCTAAATGCCAAATGCCAACAGGAGCATCTTTAAATGGATACCTTGAAAAAAGCCAACCCCATCTCATTAAGAACCAAAATGAGCAGTGGGCTTTTGTTTGCTTGGGGTTTTTTGGTTTTGTTTTTTACCAAGGTCAGTGGTTTCATCTCTGGTTTCTTCTGTCTTTTGCAGGGCTTCCATTAGATTTTGTTCAGCTCTATAATGATACTCGATGTGTTCTCTGTCAGTCTTGGTGATCTGGGAAATTCTCCCCCTTGTCCCCAGAGAAGGGTCTTTTGCCTTAAGTGCTTTCCTGCTTCTTCTGGAGTCAGACTCATTGAACCCAAATCTAATAAAGTTCAGCCTGTGGAAGAAATCTTTGTTAAGTTTGAGATTTTAAATATGAAGTGGTCTTACATTTTATTGTCCAGAATCTTTCATTAGGAAGACAGAATCTCTCACATTCGAGTCAATCTAACATTTATTAAGCACTTACTGTGTGCCATGCACTATGTTAGTCTCTTTAGGGCAGGGGTTCTTAACCTGGGGTCCACAGACCATTCTGTAGACAGATTTTCAGGAGGTCTGTGAACCTGGGTGAGAAAAATATATTTTCACTCATTTCTAACTAGCATTTAGCATTTCTTTCAATGATTCAAATCATTATTCTAAGAAATAAGTGGCCACTAGATTCACCAGCCGGCCAAGAGTGAGGGGTGAGGGATGACACAAAAAAGGTTAAGAACCCCTGCTCTAGGGACACAAAAACCAGAAGGGCAAAAGTCTCTGCCCTCAAGGCGCTTACATTTCACTAGGGGTCACCATATGTCTGCAAATATATAATAAAGTAATATGCAAGGAAATCTGAACAGGGAGAGAGCATGAGAAAGGAGGGACAGAATCAGGGAATGCTTCCAAAGGGAGGAAGATGAGGCTGTGGGGAGCCATAAATAAGGCAGGAGGGGCAGCTTGTGGGAATGCACAAAGATGGCTCATCAAATGCTGCAGGGAAAACATGAAGGGGAATAAGCCTGGAAAGGCAGACTGGAGCCAGACTGAAAACAGATTGTAAAGCCCAAGTGAGGAGTGGCTTAGGGAGCTCAGCTGAGGGGCAGCAAAGAGCCGCTGACATTTTTTGAGCAGGGGAAAAGGGGACGACTTGGTGGTCAGGGAGATGAGACAAGTGCAAAGCTGAGGGATGTTCTGAAGCTAGGCTTGCAGGATTGCCCAAGCAGGGCAATTTGTCCGAGGAATGCCTTCCATGCACAGTACAAGCCCGGCCAAAGCCTACCTCCGGGTCAAGGCTGCCTTCCTCCAGGTATCTCCTCGATGCAGCGCCTCACAATCTTCTAAAAGTCTAGAAGGTGGGTATTGGTTCACCTCACCTGTAGACAAAGGAAAGGGGTGAAACACCTTTTATCTGTTCTTAATCTATTCCTCTGACTTCTGGATGATCCTTATGAGGTTAATATGAAGACTTTTTTTTTTTAAACAACGCTTATCTCCTCAGGAATCGATGGGAACTCATTCTTTCCCAGTCCAAGGGATGAAGATGTTCCCAAGATTAGGGATCAAACATGGATGAGGTGCATGGCTGTTCATGTCAGACCCAAGCATCCTTGAAAGGAGGGGGATTGGGAATGCTCACAAGTAGAAGGGCTCACAACATGGCAGCAGGACGAGGTCACCCAATGGAAAAGAGTGACCCCTTCCTCCCTCACTAGAGCTGCCTGGCCCATGCTAGGTGCAGGCCGATGTGGGCTGCCCATTCATACAAGATGAGCAGCCTTTGGTGGAGAGGAGAAGACAGGAAAGGAGACTGGGGAAGAGAGCAGAAGCCCAGGCATACTACAGATATTGTCTGTAGTAATTAATAGCTTTCTTTCCCTCCCAAACCCTACTCTCTCCCTGTCCAAGGTACCATCATCCTCCCCATGACTCAGGCTTCCAACTTAGACGTCATCTTCACCTCCTCTCAGCATTCACCCCTTGCTATTTCTACCTTCACAATATCTCCCCTCTATGTCTCCCTCCTCTCCACTAACACAGCCCCACTAGCAGTGCAGGCTCTCATCACCTCAGACCTCCTCCTCATCCTCCACTCAGCTGCCCAAGATCACCAAAGTGATTTCAATAATAATAATAAAATAGCATTTTAAGGTTTGCAAAGTGTTTTACACATATTATCTCATTTGATCCTCAAAATGAAGCTAGGAGGTAGGTGCTATTATTGATATCCCCATTTTACAGATGTGGAAATTGAGGCAGGTATAATGATTTGCCCAGGGTCACATGTCTTCCCGACTCCAGGTCCTATTCACTGAACCACCTAGCTGCCTGTGATTTTCCTAAAGCTCAGCTGTGATTATGTCATCCTGTGATTCAATAAATGCCCTACTCTGTAGGGTCCCTATTAAAAGGCTTTTAAAGTTCTCTACAGCCTGGCCCTTTCCAGTCTTCTTACACTTTCCCCCTCTGTATATTCTACAATCCAACAACACTGACCACCATCTTGCCACCCTGTGCCTTGGCACTGGCTGTCCCCCCTATCTAGAATGCCCTCCCTCCTCCTGGTTTCTCCAGCTTCCTTCAAGACTCAGCTCACCTCCCAGGTTCAGCTAGAGGAGACTTCTAAGCCTATTTATATTAATTATGGCATTTATACCGTATACATCTTGTATATACATAGTTGTCTCCCCATTAGAATAAAAGCCCCTTGAGAGCAACAATGGTGTTTTGACCTTTCTTTAAATCCCCAGCACTTAGCACAGTGGCAGGCACACAGTAGGTACTTAATAAATATTTGTTGACTAACTGGCTTGGGAGATAGAAGAACGTGGGTTCTACCCTCAATTCTGGCACTCCTAACAAATCCCTCAATCCCTCAGACCTTGGTTTTGCCATCTGTGTTAGCATTCGATGGGAGGCATCACGGGACAGGTACAGAGGGTCTGCCTTCAAGCAAGGAAGACCTGGGTTTGGGTCCTGACTGTGTGACCTCGGGTGAATTACAAGACTTCTCCATGCCCGAGGCAGCTCTCTCAGACCGGAAGTTACAGGGAGCTGCCAATCTTCATTCCTCATCGAGGAAATCATATCTGGGCCAAAATAAACACTCCAATGAACGAAAAACCAGCCCAGCCCAGCAAGTGCGAAAACATGCTGCTGGAGCTGGGCCTCTTCAATCGGGCCTCGATTTAAAAAAGCAGCCAAAGATCACGCCACAATGCGAGCAGCCCGGAGGGCACCCTGTCTACACGACAGGCAGTTAATTCCTGGGATCAGACCCCTCCAAAGGATTTTCTAGCTGCTGTCCACCAGTGACATGCTCCTTGCCCCTCTAAGGGCTACAAAACAGGAGTGGCCCAGTGGCCCCTGAGAGCAGTTGGCTGCCCTCTCTGAGCCCCTCTTCCAGCCTCCCGCCCACCCCCCACCTGCTCACTTTTCAGAAGGTTCAGGAAGGCCCGGATGAACCGCTCGGCATAGTCCATTTCCTGATGGGAGATATCAGCCAGGCGCAGCAGGTGCTGCTCAGGTGGGAAGCTGGCCAGCCAGGTCAACTCTTCCATGTTGACTCCAGCGCCCAAGGCCACGGTAAAAAAGATGAAGCCTCCACACTTGGCTTCCAGGGACACCCTCCACAGCTTCTCCCTGTCTTCGGGACTTGTCTCACTTCCCACAATCACAAAGAGAACCCGGCCCTTCCTCTGCAGGGGATCTGTCACAAAGATATTCTCAACAGTCCACTCTAGGGCGTGGCCCAGGTACGGGGGCCCTCGGAGAGGGTGGACAGACTCCCTTATGTGCCTCTGCATCTGCTCCGGATGGCTGTACGTGAGCAAATCAAACTCCTTCTCAATGGGGGGCACGCTCTTGTAAGGGAAGAAGCCTGGGACCGTCTGCTGTACCAGGGCAACCCTGGCCCCCTTCGCGGAGGTCCTGGGATGAGAAGCAATGATAAAGTGATTCAGCATGGAGCCCACCATGCTTCTGGCTGCATTAAACATGTCACTTGTGACCCTGAGAGAGCCATCCACCACAAAGGCTATGTCCATGTCCACCCCGATGGGCCTAGGGCTAATCACTTCACACTCCTCGTCTTCTCTGCACCAATCTACGAGGGAAGTACAACATTGGGATGAGAGCAAACTCCTGGAAGGCGTAAAGTAGAACTGAAACCTTCTACAGAATCACAGGTTTAGAACCCAAAGGAACCTCTCGCAGTCATCTGGTCCAACCACCCTGTTTCCAGACGAGAGACTAAGGGACCGAGCCAAAGTCACAAGATTTGAACCCAGTTTCTCTGGCTCCTTGAGGGGGGACTGGAAAGGGGCAGCTTCCTTGGACAGTCCCATTGAGAGTTTCCCTTTTTTTAATCAGGTGGGCCAGGGGATGCCCTGCTTCGGTATTCGTGCCTGGGGACCCCTGAGCTCCTGCAGTTTGCAGTTACGGTGATTTCAGGGTAGGGTTGGTGTTACGGTGATGGCCAGGGTGTGTTTGCAGCATAAAGCACTGACTCATTTAAGGCACTCTTGTTCCCCAAATGCAACTCGAAAGGACCTCAGAGGTCACTGGTCCAACTCAGCATCATGCGGATAAGTAAAGTAAAACCTACAAAGGGGACTGGCCTGCCCAAGACCACCCAGGAGCCAGCGACGGGGCCTGGACCAGAACTCCCCAGATTTCGCACTCAGAACCCTTTTCATCACATCATGTTGCCTTTATGACCCTGCTCCTTACCGGTTCTGTGACCCTGGGCAGAGCATGTAAACTCTCAGGCCCTTACCTTCTCATTTGGAATATGAGAGGACTGGAGGCAAGGGTTGTTACCTTTCTGTGTGCTTCAGACCCCTTTGGCAGCCTGGTAAAACCTACAGGCCCCTTCTTAGAATAACATTTTTAAATGCATAAAATTAAATTCATAGGGTTACAAAGGAAACAAATTATACTGAAATACAGTAATAAAAGTATTAAATCACTGATTAAATACTAATTACATTAATATTAAAATAACTGTCTATTATTAATAAATTCCATTTTAATTGGATTTAATTATCCACCAGTGCCTCTTATTGCATCCTAATCCCAAAACCTGAAATTGCAATATTGGCCTAGAATAACATGTGTAAGAGAAGGAAGCAAGGACAGGTAATTAAGGATTATTAATAGCCAGCATTTGCATAGAGCTTTAAGATTTGGAAAGCACTTTACAAATATTATCTCATTTGATTCTTACAATAACCCTGGGAGGTAGGGGTATTATTATACGCATTTTACAGATGAGGAAACTGAGGCAGGCAAGAGGCCAGGTAACTTCCCGGGGTCTCTCATATGTTTCTGAGGCCAATTCTGAACTCAGGTCTTCCTGACTCCAAGTCAAATGCTCTATTTACTGCACCATGTAGCAGCCTCTTAAGACAAGTCTACAGGCTACAGGTTAGGAACCCCTCCCCTGGATGAGATGATCTCTGGGGCTCCCTCCTGCTCTCAATCTATGATCCTATAAATCAGTTTTATAGGAAATCCTCCAGGACTGGAAGTAAAAAAAGATAAAGCAGCTCTGCTGACTTACCGTAGCAAAGAGTGCAGGAGGCCACACGTTCCACATCCTCATCATTCTTATTTTCCCACACATAGAGCTTAAACCTCTTTGTATCATCCATCTAATGCAAACACACACACAAAACACACACACATTGGCATAACTAATTTTAGGAGCATCCTTATGACATCTCTTAATCTGTCCTCTCCTCTACATGCAGATGACCTCTACCGCAGTCCATAGTTATTTAAACAAATATTTATAATAAATGCTTAACAATTGAATTGAATAATAGCTCACATTTCTATAGCCCTGAAAAGTTTACAAAGTGGACAGAGTGTTGGACTTAGGGTCAGAAGGACCTGAGTTCAAATCCAGTCTTTGACACATGCTAGTTCCATGCCATGATGACGCAATAAAATGGAATTACCAAGCCACTCACTGGGAATAAAAAGACACATCACATATTATCCTTACTCATAAAGAACTTACCATCTAGTTGTGATATATGGCACACAACACTTTGCAAAATGCTTTTCTACAATGTGACTTTCTCCATGTGAGTATCTCCTCTACTGGTACAGATTGCAACCCTTCCATGACTTCTCATTCTGTGACATTCATATCCATATCTTTCCACCAACGCTCTCTCTCTGATGTATTGCCATCTTCATCTATTTCTTAATGCAAAACAGTATTTTCCGAGATAGAACACATCTGCTCACATCTCATTCTTTCAGCATCTCAGGCACCATGTACTGAAACTTTCATTCTCCCCACATCCCTTCTTTTCCAGTTACACATGCCATCCATGGCACCTTTGATGTTATTTTTCACATCTATCAATCAATACTGGTAACATGCCACTGCCTTGTCATGCTCATCCTGTGTCTTTCCACTGTCCTTTGGGTTATGCCCTCTATATCTGTGGTCATCTGGGCTTCATGGCCAAAAAACCAAAGAGATACATTTTTGTAAATGAAAAAAGTTCAAGATCCCTGAAAGCATTTCCCAGATGTAATCCAGCCCCATTTCCTCCTCCTGTTCAATTCCTTGATGAGTTCATTTTCCATCTGCAATGTCTGCCCAAGATATTTCTATGGACTAATTCAAAGGGCTACCGATCCAGCTGCATCTCATAGTATGGGCAATCTGCATTTTTCATCCACTTTTAAACTGACCCCTCTCACACTGCTACAAAGATTTCACTGGGGAGGCTTTGTAATATTTGGGGAAACAGTGCAGTTAGTACCATTCCATCTTAAAACAGGAGAATTGGGAGAAGTTCACCATCAGTTGTCAAGGAGTGAATCTTTCTTTTCCATGGGCTGAGCACAGGACAACATCCATGACACTGGCAAATACCTTAGGTAACCTAAGGTCTTACTGATTTACTTATTCTTTGCTTGCTACCCACACCCAGTGGATCACTGAACAAAGTTATCTCAATCAACAAGCATTAAATTGCAAGCTGCTTGAGGACAAGAACTGTCTTTTGCCTTTATTTGTATCATCAACGTAGCACAGTGCCTGGTACATAGCAGGCATTTAATAAATGCTTTTTGACTGACTGACATTTATTAAGCACCTACTTAATGTTATTAAGCCAGGCACTGGAGATACAAATGTCAAAAATGAAAAAAATCCCTCCTCACAAGGAGCTTATACACTAATGGGGGGAAAGCAGTAATAAGTACATATTGAAATGCATTCAGAATAAATGAATAAAAATAAAGTAGTTAGATACAAGGCAGTTAGGGAAGGAGGGCACTATCATTTAGAGGGATCAGGAAGAGCTTCATGAGAAAAATGGTGCTGGAGCTGTGTCTTCATGGAAAAGAGAGATTTTTATGAAGTGGAGTAGAGGAGGGAATGTTCCAGGTATGGGGGAGGGTGAGTATAAAAGCATGAAGACAGAAGATGAAATGTAATAAACAAAGAGAAGGTCACTTTGGCTGGATCACAGAGTATATGAAAAGGAGGAACATGCAATAAAATGCAAAATGGGTTGGGTCCAGGACATAATGGGATTAAAAGCTAAAGAGAGAAGTTTATATTGTATCCTAGAGGTAAAAGGACGCCATTGGAGTTTATTGGATAGCTAGTAAGTCAACAAACACTGATTAAGTTCTAACTATGTGCCAGGCACTGTGCTAAACCCTGAGAATACAAAGAAGGGTTGAAAACACAGTGTCTGACCTCAATGATTCACATTCTGAGCAGGATGACAACTTTTGCAAATAACCACATATAGTACATAAAAGATATATACATGGAATGGAAGATGGTGTAAAAGTGAAGGCACTAGTGGTGGAGGACTGAAACAGAGAGGAGGAGCAGTGAAAGCCTCTTGTAGAAAGTGGGATTTGGACTAGGTCTAGAAGGAGGCCAAGTTAGCCAGGAGTTGGTGGTAATGGAGAGCATTCCAGGCACTGGCAACAACCAGGGCAAAGGCACAGTCGGGAGATGGAGCAGCGTGTGCAAGAAGGCCAGTGTCATTACATAGCAGAGTAGGTAGAAGGGCATAAAGTGTAAGGAGACTGGACAGGTAGGAATTGAAGGTACTTAAATTCTAAACAGAGCATTTTATAGTTGTTCTAGGAGGTAATGGGGAGCCACTGGAGTTTATTGAGGAGGGGAGTGATATGCTCAGACTTGTATCACTTTGGCAACTGAGTGAAGGATGGATTGGAACGAGAGGAGACTTAAGGCAGTTCCTTCTTCCAACCAAAAGTCTATTGCAATAGTCCAAACATGGGTCCATGAGAGCTGGTGCTACATGAGTGGAGAGAGGGAAATGTTGAAGAGAAATGTTGTGAAGGTAAAAATTACGAGATGTGGCAAATTTGGGAGTGAATACAAGACTAAGTAGCCAAGGATAACATAGATGTTATGAGCCTGGGTGACTGGGAAGATGGTGATGTCCTTGATAATAACAGGAAAATTAAAAGGAGTTTGGAGGGAAAGATAAAGATAGTGAGTTCTGTTTTGCACATGTAGAGTTTGAGATGCCTATAGAACCTCCATTTTGAGATATCCAAAAGGCAGTTGGTGATAGCAGGGACTGGAGTTCAGGAGAAAGAGTAGGGCTAGACATATAGGGTAGGAGAGTAGCATAGTCAAATCTGCACTTAAGGAAAATCACTTTGACTTGAGGCAGAGGAACCATTTAGGAGTCTGTTACAATAGTCTGGGCAAGAGGTGATGAAAGCCTGAACTAATATGGTGTCTGTGTATGTAGAGGAAAAGGGCTGAGTGAGAGAGATGTTGTGCAGGCAGAAAATGCAAGATTTAGCAACTGATTTTTTTTGGGGGGGGTTGTTATTGTTTAGTTGTGTGCAATTCTTTGTGACCCCAATTGGAGTTTTCTTAGCAAAGATACAGGAGTGATTTGTTATTTCTTTCTCCAGCTCATTTTACAGATGAGGAAACGGAGGCAAACAGGGTTAAGGGACTTGTCCAGGGTCACACAGCTAGTAAGTGTCTGAAGTTGGATTTGAACTCATGAAAATGAGTCTTCCTGACTCCAGGCCAGTGCTCTGTGCACTATGGCATCACCTAGCTCCCCTTTTGTGGGGAAAATGGGGTGAATAGCTGAGAATGATACCAAGAGAGACTGGAAGAATAGTAGTACCCTTTAGCAGAAATAGAGAAGTTTGGAACAAATGTGCGCTGGCGAGGAATAATAAGTTCTGTTATCGACATTGAGATACCTCTACAATATTCCATTTGAAATATTCAATAGATAAGTGGCGAGATGAACCTAGAACTCAGAGGAGAGAATGGTTTTAATTCTTGTCGCCAAAATCCTTAGAATTGTCAAGTGGTTCACTATCAGAAACTCACATGATTTCATCAGTGGAAATGACGCTAAAGAAGAAGCATGAACTTCTGCTTTGCTGCGATACTCTACGAAATTTTTCTATCTGACTCACAGCTGAGACTTGTCATATGCGTTGTCTCTCCCATTACAGCAAAAGCTCCTTGAATGCAGATGCTAGCTTACTTTTCTATTTGTCTGCCCAGCACTTAGCATGGTGCTTTGCTTATAGTAAGTACTTAGTAAATGCTTCATTCATTTGTTCATTTATACATACTCATATAACATATCCACATATATATACATATATATTTTATATATGCATATGTGTGTGAATCACCTGAATAGAGATGATAATTAAACCCACTGGAGCTGAAAATATCACCAAGAGCCTTCAAAGCCACATTTGTAATATCCTCATATAATTTAATATATTGTTGGTCTGCTTTATTAAAGGCACAATCTATGCCCTTTCCTCTTCTTTGAGATATATTGAGAATAGACTTTCAAATACCTTTAAAATTGCCTGACCTTGGGGCAGCCAAGTGGATAGAACACTGGCCCTGGAGTCAGGAGAACCTGAGTTCAAATCCAGCCTCAGACACTCACTACCTGTGTGACTGTTACAACAGTCTGGGCAAGAGGTATGAAGGCCTAAACTAATATGGGGTCTGTACACAGATAAAAAGGGTTGGAGAAAGAGATGATGTGGAGGTAGAAATGGCAAGATTTAGCAAGTGATTTTTTTTTAGCAGCTGGGCATGTCACTTAACCCCAGTTGCCTCAAAAAAAATTGCATGACCTCTAGCACAATTTCTTCATATGTATTTAATCAAATCTAATAAATTTTCTCAGCTTCATCTTCTAAAATTCCATTGCCACTTCCCTGCATAATATACTAGATGGCAGGAATAAAAATGTAGTTGTTCCATTATTGTAATCACTGTAAATAGATAAAAATTCTGCCCAAATCAGTTTTCCTTCAAATATGTTTGTCGCCCTTTTTGTTTCATCTATATGTGCCCTTCGGATGATCTGCCTGAGCTGAATCTCCTGCCACACTCTTGTTTTGTGAGACAATTCTGCTCTTAATCCTTTGTCATCTTCCTACTTCATAAATGAACTTACAAGTGAACTCAAAATTAAAGTTGCCCTTGTCTGTCACATGTCTCTACTGGACAAAGAAATTGAGATTTTACTGGTTGAGCCTCGTCCTTGTGGCAACTGTTTTGCTTTGGTTATATCAGCTGTCTAGGTGATAGCCAGAGCTACCATTTCTACTCCTGAACATTTCCTTTTTTTTAAGTCAATAGGTTATTTGAACAAGTCAGATTTGGACGTTATGATTATAGTCAGTATCTTCCTTTCGTTATTGTCTTTTCTTCCAATTTAATATTTATCTTGACCTTTCCTCTCTTCCATTGACTTTACTACATGTCACGTACTGGTAAGTAACCATTCATTTCCTGTTAATTAATTCTCAATTTCATTTTTATTATTGTTATTTGGTTTTTATGCCAGCAGTTTCCACCTCTCTTTTTGAAAAAAAATTAACAAGCAGAACCCACAAAAAGACAGAGTGAAACAAATTTTCAGCCAAAGAAAAAAAATTAACATTTAAAAGCTGTAAATATTTTAAACAAAGAAGGACAAACAGATTTTCTCCCAAGTCCAGAATGAAAAGCTTCAGGCTTCCATGAGGAAACCCAAGCAGAGAAAGAAGATGCAAACAACACTTTGGGGTCTGTAGAGGGGAATGAAGGTGAGGTGTCAGCAACTGTGGTCCGGTAGAAAGAGAACTGCCACTGTAGTCAGAGGACAGGAGTTCCAATCCCATCTCCGACATGACTTTGGTCAAATCACTTAACCTGTACGGGCCTCTTTTTTAATCTGTAAAAGGAGGAGGTCACATCTGTGTAGACGAGCATCGACTCTGTCAGGTACCAAATGCAACAGCTACTCTAGCCCCCACCCAAGTTTCTATGGATCATAGTTTAAACACATCATAAAATGACCACACCTTTGTTAGCAGCAAACTATATAGCAAACAGCAAGACCTGGTCTGGGTCATCATCAAACGTTCTGAGCAGAAAAGAGTCTGCCCTGTGGCTATGAAGTTCCTTAGGGCTTCAGAGGAATATCTGAAGCAGTACTATATTGACCTTTACAGACTATTTGTGCCTGACTTGTGACAAAGCCTTCTGAGCTCATATTCGTCTGATCAGCCACAGCGAGACACATTGACCTCAATATAGTGGTGCCATTTTGGTCCTCTTCAAGTACGAAGGAAAATAACCAATTATGTTGACCTGAAGGAAAGGGTGTTTTCCACTGAACTTGGGAAATACACAAATTCAGGGCAATATGTGATCTAGGAGGGCTTGAATTTGGTGAAGAGATGCTGAGGAATACCAATTCAATAAATACCAAGCCAAGCACCATTCAAGGAGACTTCTGCATTTGACATTATTTCTGTAAAAAATACTGAGAAGGAAATCAGCTTGTGGTCTAAGTCCCCAAAGTTGATCAACTGTAAGTCTTCTGCTCATGACTGGAACTATCAATAAAGATTTTTAAAACAGCAATCCCACCCCTCGTGTGTATGTGTGTTTGTGTGTGTGCATGTGTGTGTGTGAGTATTCTCAGCTTCATCTTCTAACTTTCTATTGCCACATTGTGTGTGTGTGTGTGCGTGTGTGTGTGTGTGTGTGTGTGTGTGTGTGTGTGTGTGTGTGTGTGTGTGGGGGGGGGGGGGGGGGGAAGAAGTATCCCAGAAAACAGCTTTTCATTCCAGGGGCTTAAATACAATAGGAGCCATCATTCTATTCTAAAGTAATTTTGCTCAATAAAGTCTTAGAAATCAGGAAGAGAGGTAGATAGATAGACAGTCACACAGAGAGGCACATAGACAGAATGGATAGAGATGACAGATAAATTAGTGAAGGTATAGATGGATGAATGAATGAAATGAAAAGAAGAGGTTGGACTAGATGGTCTCTGAGATTCCTTTCAGTTCTCTCTCTCTCTCTCTCTCTCTCTCTCTCTCTCTCTCTCTCTCT
>NW_020954577.1:29188856-29511919 GCF_900497805.2 Vombatus ursinus
TCTCTCTCTCTCTCTCTCTCTCTCTCTCTCTCTCTCTCTCTCTCTCTATGACCCTATGATCCTCTGCTTCTGAAGTCCTGGCTCTGTTCCTCATGGAGGCTGACCATTCACACTTCCACTGTCCCAGCTCCACAAGGTTTCTTGGGGATACTGGTTCTCCACTTCCATGTGTCTTCTACTCGTTTTATCAAGAACTGGATTTTTCTTAAAACTTGAGTTCTGACTGGACCCACTTGAACTGACTGAACTGACTTGTAAAGGTGTCATGGGGCTATGACTCATTGTCTACAGCACTGCTTCCTTTCTAATTTACTCAAGGAGCATGTTCAAACCTTATAAAGGTGTGACCTGGTGTGATCACATACATACCCCCTTTCTGTGATTAGTTCCTGGTCTTTCAATGACCAAACCTCTTACATATATATAATCCAGCTTATATCCCACTAGTTGAACGGAAGCTTCCTGAGGGCAAGAACTATTTCATTTAATTATTTTTGTATTCCAGGCACTTAGCACAATGCCTTGCATGTAACCGTCCCTTGATAAATGACTGTTGAATTGTTAAGAAAACATCACCATTTTTATTTAAGGTGTAACAAAAACTGCTGTGTGGATAGATTCCACATTTAATAAATGCCTATTGGTTGACTACATAAGGATCTGGGTAAACTCAATAAATCAATTAATTATCCCACTCAGTTTAAAGTAACTAATAAGATGCTCCATGCTCTGATACTTGTTGTCAAGTAAGAATGTCACTCCTGAATCAATCAGAATAGGAGGTGCAACATGTTTGCAGTCATAAACACTGCTGCACACCAAGTGTTTTAGCATTGATTTGAAGACTTGCTCATGTTCTATGGGATTTGAATAAAAACACCAGATTAGTCCAGAATCAGTCATTCCAGTAGCAAGTCAGTCAAGAGGCAAAGTGGAGGTGAAGCAACTTTAGTCAAGTCCCTGAGAAGAATCACTTGGAGAGGGCAGGGAGATTCTGCCCCACCACCTTTACAAGAAGATGACCATGTGAACTTTGAAAAGTCAGAAGATTTGGAACTTCCTATCAGTGACAGTAAGAGTATCCCTAGAACAGCAATGCACTGGCCGTTGAGAGACCCATGGAAGACAGACGAACAGCCAGAGGAAAGATAGCATTAGGACCTTACAAGGAGCCCAGAAGAAAGCTATCCCATACTTAAGGGGAACTTAATGAGGACCTAATGAAGAGGAGAAAAGGGCACCCCTAGTAACCAGAAGCCATGATACTCTTTGCCACATTGCTTCCTAAGCTTGAACACAGTTTCCCCTGAATTTTGCACATACTTGTGGGAGACTGATTGGCAGAATTGGGAGGGATATTCTACATTAATTGTTCTTATTATGCTAGCTAAATCAATACCCATTTCTAAAAGTTAATTAGGTCTGCCTGACTAACTGATATCAATTGATAATCAACTGAGGAAGCTTACCAGTGGAGGTTCATCAGCAATAATACTGGGACACTATCCCCAGTTCTTCAGGGTTGCCCCTAGAAACCTAAAGGAAGCAGCAGTCAGCCACCCTCTGTTGACCTACCCTGCCAGTACCAGTAAGGGTCTAGGTTGGTGAGACTACAACTGACTTAACTGTCTTCTTCCTAAAAGCAGGTCATGGCGGCTTCCCAGGATTCCATATGTGCTTCAGGTTGTATTGGCACAACTTGGAAGAAATCCTTTCCAGGCTCACGGGTGCTCCACTCAAGGTAGCCATAGAAGTTCATTTGGAACCCTCCATGAAATGAATTCAAAGAAGGAGAAAGCTCACATGAGTCATGCCATGTGCCTAGCATTAAATATTCCACTCTGCTCAGCATTATTGCCAAATTGGAATTGGGAAATAGAAAAAACCAGAACAATTAATCATGCATCCTCAAAAGAGAACCAGGGAGCTGATAACCTGACTAGAAACTGCAATCCTAGCACAGGAAGCATCCAGCTACTTCAAGTGGAAAAAATTGTTCATTCCAGTGAGTGGCCCAGGCAACCTCACAGGAGCATATTAGGACAGTTATTAGGCTGGCTTTGATAATAGCTTAATGGAGTGAGATATAACCTGGGTCTTTGGAGAAGAGGAGTTTGGATTACTCCTGATACCTTCCATTTTGACTGAAACTTGGAAAGTTATTTTCCAAATCAGTACTCTACAAAACTAGGTAGCTCATTAGCTATTCTATTCTTCTTATTGTGAGCTAGAAGAAGGCCAAGGAGATGTCCAACCCATATTGTCCTGTAATGAGGATGATATGGCAAGCATCTGATCCTCTTTCCCAATAAAGAGTTTTGGAAAATGGACTAGTCAATGGGGCATATATGGTTATAATGTTTATTGCTGTTCATCATTTTCAGTCCTACCCAACTCTTTGTGACTCCATTTGGGGTTTTCTTGGCAGAGATACTGGAGTGGTTTGCCATTTCCTTCTCCATTATTATACTGTGCCAATGAGATAAAATGAAGCTCCAACTCAGCCTCCCAAATAAGTAATGTTAACAATGGGAAGAAAGCCAGTTTATCTCAAAGTATGCAATAGGGGGGTCCTAAAAGTTGGGTATAATTTCATTATGAGTTCTTTACATTCACATAGCACTTCATGGTTTTTCAAAGACTTTCACATGCACCAAAATAGTAATAGTATTCCCTACTACTACAGTATTACTATAATAATTATGACTATATTATTGATACCAGTTATATCATTATCATATAGGCTATTAGCAATAATTAATAAGTATTAATACTAAGAAGGAGAGTAAAGAGGAAGAAAAAGAGGAGGAGGAAAGGGAGAAGAGGAAGAAACTAGCTAGTATTTATGTAGCCCTTTAATTTTTACAAAGTGCTTTACAACAATTATCTTTTTCCTTCCTCATAATAATCCTTTCAAGCAAACTAAAATAGACATTATTACTCTCACTTTGCAGATGAGAAAATCCAGGCCTACAGTTACTTCAGCTAAGTAACTTTCCCAGGGTAATGTATCGACTAAGAGAAGCCAGGAGAAGTCAAACTTCCAACTTCTAGGATAGTACCGGCTGTTACATTTTTAAATAAATTGAGGGAAATTCATATTTGATGGAACTATGGAGGAGAGAGTCATTTTTGCAAAATGATTCAAACTTTTAAAACGCAGGGAGTCACTCGATATCATTGCTCAGCAAAAGTCTCGTTTTTAGTAAGTTCTTTTTCTTTCATTTTTGTAGGAAGCATCATAAGGAGACCACTGGATTGTAGTGGTTTCAAGGTCATTCCAAGGTTCTACCTTTCATGGCTCTCTGGGAGACAAGAGATCTGGGTTTCCAGCCCTGACTCTCCCTTCCATGAATTAATTGTGTGAAACTGGACCTCAGCCTCCTCATCTATGAGATGATCCCCTAAGTCCCTTCCAACTTTAAAATTCTAATGATTCTAAGAACTCAGATTTTTTTTATTATATTTTTCCCCAATTACATTCTCAGATTTATTTTTAAAAGACACACTTCAAAACATCCATGGGTCCCATGATCATTTGTTTTGGGTAATTATAAGTTCCAAAATTTTTATACTTAACAGTAATTTTAATGATTTAATCATTTATGGAGGCCTTAAGTAAAACCTCCCATTTGCTCCTGCCAAGCATCAGGACATGAAGTTCCTGGAATTCTTCACTCTCTACCACCGGTGTTCACACCAGCCTCCAGGAGATGTCACCAGGGGATGTAGTAAATGTCATCCTGAGTTGTTCTGATTAGCCCTTCTTGTTTTTACTTGTTGGCTTTGAGTTATGCAAAAAAATCATAAACATTTCAAAAGCACTGGCATCCATTCCTTGGTCAACTGGTTTGAAATCATTTTAATTTGCTTTGTGTTTACTCCTTGACTTGGCCATCTTGTTACCCCTTTGTCTCCAAGAGAGATCTGGCTGCTTTTCCCTTCCTTGCTGTCTTGTGAATCATGGATTATTTTTCATTAACTTGAGGAAACACAGAACTGAGAGTCAAAACAACTATTTTGACAGGGGATTGGAGAATATGACTAGCGTGATTCTTCAGCTCCTATGAATTGGCTTCTTTGGGCACAGATTTAAAGCTGGAGGGGTCATAGTTCATGAGTCCAAACCTTTTCACAGATGAAGAAGCAGAGGCCCAGAGAATTTAAGTAACTTATCCAGGGTCACACATCGAGTGTCTGAGGCAGGATTTGAACACAGGTGTTCCTGACTCTAAGGCCAACACTCTATCCACTGTGCCACCTAGAAGGGTAAGGGCACTTGTACATTTATAGCCTCAGTGTCTCTTCATCAGCAGAGAGAGAGAGAGAGAGAGAGAGAGATTGTGTCAGCATAGGGCCTTGAAATGGAAATCATGCAATCTAATCTGGATCACTAAAGACCACATCAACACATTCGGGTATTTCCTCACTCTTGCACCCAGTATCACAGAATGCAATAGTTGGAGGGACCTGTGAGGTCTTCTGATCCAGAGCTGTCAAACTTGGGGCCAGGTAAAACTCCACTTGCTACCTGGGAAATATTTAGCAAAATAAATAAAAAATACAACACAACATAGATAATGGCAATCTGTGGTTTTCTAAGTCAATATGTAATCCAAAAGGGATCCGTTTTTATTTGAGTTTAACACTACTGGTCTGGACCAACATGTCCCTGAACAGAAATCTTTTCTACTCTTACTGCCCCATCAAGTGGTCATCTATCTTCATGGAAGGAGCCATTACTTCCCAAAAGGACTCCATTCCACTTTCGGGAAGTTCTAATTGTTAGGAAGCGTCTTCATTACATTGAGTTGAAATCTGTCTCTATTCCATTTCTAGCTAGTTGTGCCTCTGGAGTCAAACGATCCCCTGAACATTCTTAAGTCTGTCTAGTTGTGTGAGAAAGCTGTATATGGGAGATAGATGTATGAGGGATGATGGTGACGTCTTCTCTGGTGAGTATCCAATCTGAGTGCAGCATCTGTCTGGTGCTGGGTGCTGCCTTGCACATGATAGGCCCTTAATAAATATCTGTTTGTTGGATGATTAATAGGGATTGGGATGGTCATGTTGTGAGATCAAGAAAGAATAGATGAAAAGCCCAAGTGTGGCCTTGGTACCCAAGGAATGTTGAAAGACCTAGAGGGAGATGCTAGGTATGCTCAGTTGATTATTGTATTTACAGAAAGGTCATGGATAAGAAAAGGAAGAGGTATAGGTGTGGATGAGTCGCAATCTGCACTACTGGAGGGACTATCCACAGGGATGAGATCAGAGATCCATTAAAATATACTAACACCAAGTACCTACTGAATAGCTCTGCCATGGATAACTGTACACTTGAACTGATGCTATAAAATTGCCTATAGAATCATTTGTGAATCTCTGTGCTTGAAATGGTTCATGGGTTTTCAGATAAGGTAGTTTGAATATTCCCTGCTTCTTCTACTACCTGTGCAACCTTTAGCAAGTCACTGAGAGTCTGTGGACTTCCATGTCCTCCCTGTTGGAAAAGGAAGCTGGGCTGAACTCGAAATCTTAGGGAAGGAGAGAGAGCTTTCCCTGCACTGCTCAACACAGGTGCCTGTCTATTCTGCCTAAGCATAAGGCTGCCTTCTTTATGATAATCTCTTGATTACCATAATACCTAATTATCATAATGACCTAATTCATGTTTCGGACTTTTTTTTCACGTATTAATTACTTCTATCTCTCTGGCAAGGTGTACTTAACACTCCCTCATTTCATTCCCACAACTTCTATAAATGAGTAGTTCTTAGAAATGGAAACCCAGAGTTTAAGTTGTCATCAAGCATTTATTAAGTGCCTACTATATGCCAGGCACTGTGCTGAGATTTTAAAACTGACACATGCCAATACTTTGCTTTCTGAATTCAAGAGTCATTCATTTAAATAAAATTTGTATCACAGCACTTCATATTACTTCATAGGAAAACGTGCTCACATTTTATAGGAAAAGTGAACCATGCAAATCTGGAAGAATGCATATTACATTCGCCCTTGAACCATCTGTCCACTGTTTTCTTCTTATAAAATAACTTGAGCATTTTTTTCTCTTTTAGTACAGAACACATAGAAGCAAGCTGAATAGTTTTAACAGGGAAAATTTGTCTTAAGATCCTAAACTCTGCAGTGAAATGTGTACTTAGGGGCTGCAGGAAGTGTGGGGGTGGGGGGAGGATAAGTGACTGAAAGTCTCAACATGCATTTCAAATCCAGCTTCTAAGACAGCCCAAAAACATTTATTAAGCTCCCACTATGTGCCACGAACTCAGCTAAGCCCTGGTACATTAATGAAACAACATTAAATAGTGAAAAAAAACATAGAAGACCTGGGTGTAAGTCATCAATTTCTAGCTGCATGACCTTGGTTAAGCTACTTCTATCTGCACCTTAGTTTTCTCATCTGTAAAATGGACTTGACAACCTCTGGGGCCACATCCAACTCTAATATCCTGTCATTTGGTCCTGTCTTTAGGGGACAGGCTGCCTTGTTTAGATCATGTTTTTCTATTGAAAAGTCATCAATGTTCTTTTTGCCAGAAGATACATATGGTTATGGTTTTGAATAAAAACAGCACAGTAATAATCATGGAGAAGAAAATCACCCCACAAGTCAACAAGCAGTTTTAAGCAAAGCCAATAGGAAGAGAAATAATTTGGTTCTTTCCCACTCCTGACCGGGATCAGGTCATATAGAGATAGACAATCACAAAAAAAAAAAATCAACAAAGACTCCATGACCAATCCTACATGACTATCCAAGCTCACTGGAACTACAGCCACATTTTTGTCTCTCTTCCTCCCCAAGCTGTTGCCCAGATATCTGTCAGAGGCATTCAAGAACCATTCATTTTTTTATTAACCATTAAAGTTCTAAAATATGTTCACTCTTTATGACAGTGATGATAATGGCAATGAGATGGCAATATAACAATAACTCCAATTTATCAAAGTCAGAGGACCTGGGTTTGAATCCGACATCCATTTTATACTACCTACGTGACTCTGAGTAAGTCATCCTTCCTCTTTCGGCTTTAACTTTCCTAAAATAGTGGAGTTTGTCTTTAAACGAAAAGTCCCAGCATGCTTCACTTAGTTCACTATTCTACAGCCACACCTTCACCAGCTGAACTTGCTGCTAAAGAGTATACACTTTCTTAATCACTCATCTAGGTCCAGCTTAGGAACCATGACCAAATTAATGCTACCATTGCTCCTGGTTGGGGCCTTGATTCACTCACCAGACCTCTCTTCCTCACTAGTGACCTTTCTACCTTAGAACAACTGGCCCTGAGCCTTCCTAAATGAGGAAAAACTCTCTTGCTGGGACTCCTATTTCAGAAGAGCTCAATCATGTTTCACCTCACTCACCCTCTGGACTTCTATATAACCACGTTACCTCCAGGAAATGCTTCGCTTCTCTCTCTCTCTCTCTCTCTCTCTCTCTCTCTCTCTCTCTCTCTCTCCCTCTCCTCTTCCCCTTCTCTCTCTTCTTTCTTCTTTTTTCTCTCTCTCTCCTATTTAGTAATGAGGCTAGCATTCATTACTACACATTTCTGATATTTCAAAGTCTTGCTTACATGCTATTTACATTTTTTAAAAATGGTTTTCCATATAAAGGTAAGATCATTTTAACTGTGTTTTTGTTTTTCTTATAGAAAGTATGAGAGAAAGGGGAAACCTGTGGATAATTGATCAAGCCAAAATCAACTATCTGGGAGATCACTGGCCTCCCTTGGTAATCAACAGATTGCCTGGGAATTCAGAGCATTTTATGAATCCTATTTGCAATTTGTACTTTAAGGTAGATTTTTTTAAGCCTTGCAGAGAAAGGAGGCTATCTGGTACTGGAACCTTTAAAGTAGACTAAAATCCTCTTGAGCTGATTCATTACCTCTAAGCATGTAAGTGCTTTACCCCAGGGGCCATGAGTTTTTCCTTCACTCTCGAAGAGAGGGGCAAAGAGGAGTAGAGAGCTCAAGTAGAGGTCACAGCTAAGGCAGCCACTGTGACCTCTGCTGAGCAACAGTGGCCAAACCAATGACCATCCTGCTCAATATTCTGTCTTGGGCAGAGGCATTATGAGGTATTTCACATGAGAATATAGTTTTACTCTGGAAGTGAACCTCAAGGAGTCAAGTACTTCCTCCCACTTAGATCTTTAAAAATATCAACCAGAGCTCTGGTATTTTCTCCAAGACTTCCAGTCTAAATCTTAATTGTCTGCTGATTCCTCTGACAGCCAGGAAACAGGAAAGTTTACACATAAGCCACTTGACCATCATGAAGGGCACACATGGAGAGAGGCAATGATGAACTCCAGAACAAAACATTTGGAAGGGAAAGTTTCCTCCTTTTTGACAGAACATGTTGCTCCAGAATGTCTTCCCTGGGGTGACCCTGTTGTGCCATTCAATACCAGAGTTAGGAACACAGGATCCTAAATCTGGGGCAGGAAAGGAGCTCAGAGGAATCCTAACCCTTGCTTGTTTCAGCTGAAGAAACTAATGACCAGGGATATTAAGTAGATTACCCCAAGTCATACAAGTAGTCAGGGTCAGAGGCAGGATTTGAATCCCAAACCTTTCTCCAGAGTTATGCTGCCCATTTGTAGGCATCTGTGCATTGTAAAGTCCTTCCCTAAGGCAGCTCTCAAATTAGCATGGTGCCAGGCACATAGTAGGTACTAAATAACTGCATACTGAAGAGCTGATATGTACTAACCAAAAACTCCCCTCCCATTTTGAAATGAGCCCATAGCATCCCACTAAACTAAGAAACTGTCACACCTCCTGGTGACTGTCAGAGTAAGGCCAAAAGTGACGGCCCAAAGTTTCTTTCCCTCCTGCAAGCTTGAATATCAATTAATCTCTAGTCCCCAAAGTCTTCCTTCATCCCAGTAGCATGAACAATCACTAGGCTCCAAATCCTCATTCCTTTCTCCCAATGCCTGGTCCTGCGGGTCCCAGAGAAGAACCCGACCAAAACCCACCAGACTTTACTAGTTTGGGAGGGGGCTCCATTCCCAGCAGTCCCAACCTGTTTCCATCATCTTCCCTGACTGCCCTCCATATTATAAAAATATCCCCCAATAAAGTTAGCTTGTTTTACTACCTTGCTGTATGTTCCAAGTTTCCTTGTACTCAACCTTGGTGTTCCAAACCTTCCAAGGTCTGCATCAAGGCCCCCTTCTACCCACCAATCTATTCCTAGTGGCATACCAAGTAACAACTTACCGACAAGGCATGTTGTATGAGGGGATCGTCATTGAACGCGATAACAGTGGGAACGATGTCCAGGGCACTAAACTCCAGCATGGCTGTGTGGATAGAATCACCACCAGAGGACGGGCCTGCCACAAAGAATATGGCGACCTTCTTCATGAGGATGCCGTTACGAATACGTTTGAAGGCATTTCTTGCCACAAATCTCAGGGCAGTGCCAAGGTCCCGCTGGCCCATGGACTGCTCCAAAGGTACGTTCCTGATGGCTTGGAGGAGTAGATTCTTGTTCTGAAAGTCTGAGAAGCGAACCAAGTAATGTACCCTGTTGCTGTAGGAAACAATGGCCACCCGGGCATCAGTTGGACAATTGTTTTGGCTGATGCTCATCCTTCTTAGCAGCGACAGCAAAATATCCCTCATCCTCTCAAATTCTGACTCTGTAACCTCTTCAGACATGTCCAGAGCAAAGACCACCTCAGTTGGGAATACTGGACATTTGGCTTTATCTTGAAAACAGAAAATAATAAATAACTAAGACGTCAGTAACAACTCTGAAAATTCCATGTTTTTAAGCAAGAAAAAAATACACAGTTACTTACGTGATGAACAAGCTGGAAAGGAAAGGAAGAAAAAGAGAAAAAAAAATGGCATAATTGGTATTTAGATAATAAGCATCTCTTTCACTGCTCATGCTTTCAGCAGGAAGCCAAAGAAATATCCCTTCACAGGAATCTTTGCGGTCATAATATCTAACTTCTTACAGAGCCATTCAAGGCACATGGCCCTAGGAAAGAAAGAATTCATACTAGAGCTTCTTTAAATAATAGTAGAATAGAAAGAGACAAGGCAAGGAAGAAGGCCGGGGGCATATAAATTAGACCTGACTGTTGGTCAGATGGAAAAGCTCCCTTGGTGCTGGGAAAAATAGGTGTTTGATAGGATAAAAATATCCTAGGGTATCCCCACTCCAATCCATCCTCCACAACAGCTGAGGAATCGAAAGTCCCAAAGCCCACTCCCCTGTTGGACATGCTTCAGTAACTCCCCATTGTCTCCAACCTGTCTTTCCAGATTGATCTTACGTTAATCTCCTTCTCATAGGCTATGCTGTCACCCAAGCAAGATGGTATTCATTTCTACTGAAGAACCAACTTTGGTTTCCCTTATTTGTTTCTTTTTGGTGAGGCAATTAGGGTTAGGTGACTTGCCGAAAGTCACACAGCTAGTGAGTGTTATGTATCTGAGACCAGATTTGAACTCAGGTTCTCCTGAATCCAGGGCCGGCGCTCTATCCACTATGCCACCTCACTGCCCCAGTTTCCCTTATTAAAGTCTTTATAAAGCTCTGTGTAAATGCCTTAGTATTTGAATAAAGTGCTAAGCTCAGAGTCAGTAAGATGGTAGTTCAAACCCCGTTTCTTCCATTTATTAGCTCTCTGACTATGCAAGTTGCTTGAGCCTCAGTTTCCTCATCGGGACTGCTCAATAGGGATGATAATCAATTTCTCCAGTGTCTACCTCACAGGATTGTTACCAGACCTAAAGACACAGAGGACACTGCAAACTTTAAGGGACGCTATAAACATCAGGCACTTTAGGAAACATCCTGCCAAGCCGTGGCCGTCCCCAAGCACAAAATGAGAAGCGTGCCCACGAGTGTTCCATCTACCAGGTTTCAAGCCCCGTGCAAGGCTTGTTCTCCATCCTGACACAGTGTGCAAAGACCTGCTATCTGTACAGCTTCGTGACTATTAAGAGAGGGACTGAAGTCATGGTGTCATTCTCACTTTATGGCTCTTTCATCGAGAGTTGTGCCTTCCAGACCTTCAGTTAAGTCAGATGGTGAGGGACCACTTGAGCATACAGCCATTAACCAATCAACAAGTATTTAAGAAGCCCCTACTACATGCCAGGCACTGTGCTGGGCGCTGGGGATACAGGGGCCATTCCTGAAGCTATCACAGTCAAGCAGGGGATGTGCAGGTTTGCCCAGAGAGGGCAGGGAGAGGTTGGGCTACTCACGGCAGTTTTTTCTCGTGAAGTCAACAATGTCACAAGGCTATTTAAAGGAAAGGAACAAAAGAAAGCAGAAAATATCAGCGATTTAGAAATGTTTAATAGAGTTGATAAATATTTCATAAGGGTATCAACATCCACAGTCAGATTTTCTTTTGCAGAAAAGTCCAAGGTTGCGTAGGGATGGGAATAGGGAAGCTATCTGTGGTTTCCTTGAGATAGAGAATTTCTGGGTGAGGAAACTCCATCTCCCGGTGTAGGGGTAACTTAGAAACAACCCCTGCAGGTCATATATTGACTTAGAAAACCATAAACTAATATTATCTATGTCATAGTATATTTTTATTTATTTTGTTAACTATTTCCCAATGGAATTTAAATTTGCTCTGGGCTGTCACACTGGAGAGTGTTTCCTGGGCCTGCTGGCAGTGTTTGACATGTCTGGCCTAAGAGAACGGCCTAGAACCTGCCACCAATGGCACTGTCAAACCTTCCTCCCACCCCTCACCTGGCAGCAAAACTCCCAAGTGTGCCCAGAACTGGATCATAATGTAACTGGGAAATGTTCTACAAAGCAAAGATATAATATGACAAATAATATTGATTTGTGGTTTCCTAAGTCAATATACAGCCCACGGGGATCAATTTCTATTTGACATCCTTGTCTTTGGAGCACTGACAGATAGGTGACTCGGGCAGGATCACACAGCCAGTAGGTGTCAGAGGCAACACCCAAACCCAGGTCTTCTTGACTTTGAGGCCAGCTCTCTCTGCACTATTCTGTGTTGCCTTTCAAGACTGTTGCATCACATCTATATCTCCAGACACTGGGCACATCTGACATTTTATAACCCTCACAGTTTTTATGCATGTGAAGAAAAATAATTTTTATCTGCTGTAGAGTATAGATTGTCCTATCTTGTTCTTCCTTTCCCCTCAATCCTAACTTCTTTGAGGCTGAGGTCACAGAGCATCTCCTGAGCATCAGGACAGTTCAACTCTTTGATCTCTAAGATGGTGGCCCCCACAACACCCTGCCCTTCCTGGAATGGTCCTGTGGACAGCCACCACTAGCTCTCAGCAAATGACCTTGCTTCCTTCCCTCCCTCCATCACTCTGCCCACCACCTCCCACTGCTGAAAGCCCTGTTGTCCTGTCCCTCCTTTATCATGAGGACATAGATATGGAACAAGGAGGCACTTCAGAGTTCATCTAGGGTATCCCCCTCTTTTACAGGTAAGGAAACTGAGGCTAGGGTACAAAATAGAAATGCTGGAGTTCAAACCCTAGGCTTCTGACTCTACCTTTGATACTTATTCAGAATCAGGCAGACTAACCCAGGCATGGAAGAGAACAGTGGAACACCTTAAGATAAAACCTAGGGGTACCTTGGATGAAAGAAACCCCATAATGAAAATTCAGGTTTAGATAATAAGGAAAAACAGCACGGAAGAATGGTCAGAGACCTGGACTTGGAATCAGGAAGACCGGAATTTGAATTCTGCCTTCGAAGTTATGACCAAGTTGTTTTACCTTTAGATCACAGCTTTAGAGTTAGAAGGGACCTAGCAGGAAAGCTAATGCAACTCCTTCGTTTTCCAGGAAACTGTTTAATGACTGCCCAAGGTCACACAGGTAGCCAATGACAAAGCTAGGATTGGAACCCAAGTCTTTTTTTCTTTTCCACTATATCATGCTGCCTTCTCTTTCCAAGTTCCACTTTTCTCATCCATAAAATGCATATAATAATACTTTCAGTTTTACTTTTATTCAGTCATTTCAGTCATTTCTGCCTCTGTGACCCCATTTGGGGTTTTCTTGGCAAAGATACTCGAGTGGTTTGCCATTTCCTTCTCCAGCTCATGTTACAGATGAGGAAACTGAGGCAAGCAAAGTTAAGTGACTTGCCCAGGGTCACACAGCTAGGAAGTATCTGAAGCCAGATTTGAATTCAGGAAGATGAGTCTTCCTAACTCTAGTCTCAGCACTCTACCCACAGTGCCACCTAATACCTTCGGTGAGTGAGATTTAATGCATAGAGTCAGGAAGACCTGGGATCAAGGAGGCCTCCATACAACCTGGCTGTGCAACCTTATACAGGCTACTTAACCTCTCAGTGCCCCCCATGCAATTCTCAGTGCTTATACACATTATTAAAGGGGATTTCCTCAGTAAGAATCCCTTATGCCAAGGATATCACAGGCCTAGACCAAAATATATGCATAGATCACCTGCCAGACTCTAGGAGAAGATCCAGGCTTCAGGACTCCCCTGTGAGAAATGTAGTTTCAAGTCTTGGTGGGACGATTGTTCGTACTACCTCAGGGCAGGGAGCAGAAAAAACATGGAGGGTGGTATGGCAGGGGTCCTGTGAGGCAGGCTAGGACTAGTTTTAACAGTGATGGTGAACCAGGGAGAAAGTTCCCCTTCTCAGGCCACTGGGAGAAAGAAGAAAGACCATGGGGACTGCTCAACATATATAAGACTGCTCTGATGAGCATCTTGTCATGTGGTTGGAATCCAGTAAAAGCCAATGGGTTATTAGGACCATAGAGCAACTGACTGCCCTTATCCTCATGCCTGGCACTCATCTCTGAGCGTGTTCCTCTACTCTTACTCCAGTTCTGTGCTAAGCTAGTTTTTTTTGTTTTGTTTTGTTTTTTTGTTTTTTTGTTTTGGTTTGGTTTTTTTGTCGCCATCATGCATGGCCAACCCAAACCTTATATTTTCTTGTGTCCCTTTGCTTGTTGTATGGACAGCTTGGATAGTTTGGGCCTCCCTGCCCCCACCTCCAGGCAGCTTTTCTCCCCTGATCCCTGGTCCATTGTTAGAGAATCTCTCTCTAACTGGGGGCATGTATGATAAGTCATTTATCTGGGATTGTCCTTAGCCTCAGTTTCCCAAGGCAGAACTTTCAAAGGGAATTTGGGACCTGCCCTTGCCTCCCTATGGCTAACAGCCTGACTTTCATTATTACTGACCTACTGGCAGCCCTTGAAGCAGTTTAGGGAGAGTGAATATGACGGGGTACAGTTAGGACTCCAGTTTCACTTCTATTCTGTCTTAATGTTGTTATACAGTGACCCCTAGTGTTATACCCACACATAAATAAATACATGTAATTATTATAATTAGATATACTTACATATATAAATATATAACATACATAAAATTAGATATAATACAGATATATCTATAAATAGATATATATTAGATATATATAAAATGGTGGGGGAGGGAGAATTATATAATTTTTTTAAAGGATTTTCCAAGATGCTTTTATCTAAATGGCCAGGCCACTTATCTAAATGGCCCTTCCTACCTCTCTCCCCATGCCTCAGTACATTTCCAATATGGGCCCAGCATTAGGCAGCATGTCCTGCCATTTATAACTCTGCCCAGAGAAGGTTGGAAAGGTTCATCACTAGGTGATGAGGAATGGAGGAGAGCACTATGGGGCCAAGGTTATCTTTTTCAGTCATAATAACCCCAGAAGCTGACTACTATGTCCCCACTGGGCTACAATCTGCATCTGTGGAGAGCTGACCACATCAATTAGTCAAGAATCCTTGAAGAGCCAAAGTCTACTTAAACCACAGACCTCTCACCAAAAAAGACCCACTGATCTACACTTAGCTTTTTGGGAACAAAATTATCACATGTATCAAGGAACCTGTAGTCTTTTTCATGCTAGGATAAGTCATAAGAAGGGAAACTGAGGAATCTTTCTGAGAGATGAACTGATCTATAATGAGTAAAAGTAGACAGCTTTCATTGGACAACCAACGAGATACTCATTAGACAGAATAAAATTCAAAACCGAGACTGTCACTCACCATCATGTCTGACAAACCCTTCGATCCCTTGCTGCCCTGAAATGAAGAGAACCCAAGGATTAGAAGGCTGGATTCCACATGCCACTGTATGGTCTGCCCCCTCCTCTCTCCTCCCTGGTCACCTCGTCTCTATTGGGTGTATGCCAGGATACGTGCCTATTGTTTCCTGTGAGAGAATGTGAGTTTTCTGAAGGCACCAATGCCCATGCTCAGCCCTGAAACTAACTCAATACCTCTGGGGCCCAACAGGCCGGTATATGGAAGTGGCAACGGGAAGCAAGGCGTATGGGGCTCTTGGAAGTTTCTAATCAAATAAGAGGCTTCCTACATTCAGTATTTTTTACACGAAAAGTTAATCTAAATAACATGTTACCATTGGTCCAGGGGACCCTGGATCTCCTGGTGATCCATCCAGCCCAGGCGAGCCAGAATTTCCCTAAAGAGAATCAAACCAAAGTCAAATGCTGTCTCCCTTGGTACCAACTTTATTATCTCCTCAGAAACCATCTCCCCTACCCCTGGCCATCAGCACCGAAAGCCCCATCATATCTTTGCAAACCTAGGTTAATAAGCTTGACATAAAGTCCAAGGATTGTTTTACAGAAAAGGAATCCTGTGAATCAACCCCTAGTGGCATGTGGAGAATGGGATGTGGAACAAGGTTTGCCTTTCAATAGAAAAATCCAGACATCTTTGAAACAGATCTAAAAAGTTGGCTCAGGACCCATTGAGACCTTCAAATATGGAATGTACTTGCAAAGAACAGTTATGGCCATCAAGGAGGGATTTCCTCCTAGCTAAGGAAAACTAGTTGCAGAGCCTGAGAAAAAAGCCCCAAAGTGATGCCCTAGTCAGGTGTCCAGGTCAGATGCCCTGGCCAGAGCACACTCAGAGTATTGGGTTTAATTCTGGGGCCACATTTTAGAGGGACATTGAGAAGCTGGAGCATAGCTAGAGAAGGTCATCCAAGACAGTGACAAGACTCAAAGCTGGGTCATATAAATGTTGGCTGAGAGACTTGGAGAAAACGTGACAGCAGTCTTCAAGTATCTGAAAGGCTCCCACAAGGAAGGATTAGGTTTGTTCTGCCTGGCCCCAGAGGGCAGAAATGGGAGAATAGGGGAGGTAGAGAAACATTGCACAGAGAAACAGTTTGGTTCATATAAGGAAAAACTTCCTAATAGAACTGTCCCAAACTGGAATGGACTGCCTAAGTGGTCATGGGCTTTCTTCACTAGAAATCTTTTTTTAAACAGAGCTTGGATGAGTACTTATTGGGAATATTACATAGGGGATTCCTGCCCAGTTGTTGTTCAGTCATGTCTGACTCTTCAGAACCCCATTGGAAGAGCAGTGTTTTTGTCAGAGATCCTGGAGTGGTTTGCCATTTCCTTCTCCAGCTCACTTTACAGATAAAGAAACTGAGGCAAACTGGGTTAAGTGACTTGTCCAGGGTCACGTAGCTAGTCAGTGTCTGAGTCTGGATTTGAACTCACGAAGATGAGTCTTCCTGATTCCAAGTCCAGTGCTCTATGCACTATGATGCCACCTAGTATGCCCAGATAGAAAATGAACTAGATGGTTTCTTCTGAAGCATCCCTAGTCTACTTTGATCACGAATATTACCCTTCGTGTATATCTTATTTCTCTTTTGTATTCTCAGCGCTTAGCATAGGGTATCTTTCAGGCACTTCAGCATTTCCCAAGACCTGTGATTTTTGCCAGTGAGGGTACTATCTCCACCAACACTGATTATGACCCTTGGGAACCCTCTCAGATAGTAGACAGTTTCCAGTCTTGCTGTGGTCAAAAGAAAACTCATCACCTACTGCCAATTTTGTGCTGAACGTCTCAGAACTTATCTAGATTGGTCTTTGAATGAAGGATGGTATGGGGACAAACACAAACCTTGTCCACTTTGATGAGACCCACTGGAGTTTACCCTCCATTGAGATGGTCTTTGCGAGCCTAGGGTCACCTACATGCCATGACAAGTCACTGGAGTAGGATATTAGCAATCCTACAAAATAAGGTTTGAGAAATTTAAACAATAAAATTTTAGCCCCTATGAAAGGCAGTGAAGGAGAGATTTGGCAGGTGGTAAAACAGAAAACTACACCTAGGCACTCTCAAGTTGTACCACTTAGGTGGCTGCTTCTTTGTAAGGTCAGCTCAGGAGACACCTTATCAGAAAACAACTTAGCAGAAAGAAAAGGCAGAGAGAATTTTAGGGCAAGATAGTCTGTTCTGAGGCTGCCTCTTCCACCCTGTCTAATATGGTCCTAAAAAGCAACCAGTGTTAAAAAAAAAAAAGGTACCCAAGTTTATTTTTAACTGATTTTAGCCTGCTACTGTACACTTGTGTGCTCAGAGGAGAAAGTTGAGGGAAGACAGAAGAAGAGAAATGTTAGAGGATTCCCTGAAAATCTTACAACTCCAAGGACCCAGAGAGCCTCTCAAAGAATCCTGTGTATGGTCTCTGTATATTACATGGCAGACATCCAAGAGCACACACCAAATCCTCTGAGGCTTACCCTTTTCCCCGGAAATCCCTTTGGTCCTTGGTTTCCTGATTGGCCTTTATCACCATCTTCCCCCTTTAGAGATTTAAAGTCAGATTCTTGAGAATGAGGAGGTCAAAGGGCTAACCAACAGCAAATGTTCAGCATCCCTGCAAGTCAGCTGACTTACTTGTATGCCAGGGTATCCAGGGAAGCCAGGTTCACCCTAATGTCAAAGACAACAGGAAATTTGACTCAATGTCTTTTGAATTAAGCCTTTGTTATGAAACTCTTCAAAGGAAAAGGTTAAACATTTCTTATTTCTGAGCAAATAGATAGGACACCATTGCCAGGAACAACAACTACACAGAGCTTTCATCTCCCGCCGCTCTTAAGGGACCATATTTCATTTATACAACTTAAGATAAGAAAATTTTCAAATAATTTTTCCCGAAATTTCCCTCCTTCAGTCTGATGTCTATCCAGGATTCTTCATCAGGAATTTTTTTTCAGACACCTCAGGCCTGATCCAATGATGAGCAAGGATAAGTCAAATACCACCTTTGGAAGCATAAGGAAGAGCTACGGCCCTTTACCAGGAGCGTCGAGCGACGTCTAAAAGAATTCATAGGAATCTATTGGCCAATGGCCACAGGGTCTGTAAATGAATGGGGTCGGTGTCACTGGTCTTTAAGGTCCTTTCCAGCTCTCAGGCCACGAACTCAGGGAGTCTCCATAAATAGCTTGTTGACTTGGATTCTACCCACGATGCCTCACTAAACTAGCTCTCCACTGAAGGACAAGTCAGACTTCCAAAATGGTAGAAAGAAGGAGTTAGGAGGCTCGTGTTCTAGTTCAAGCTTTGTTACCGGATAGACATATGATGTCGAGCAAGTCTCTTCGATTCTCTAGGCCTCAGCTGTCTCATCTGTAAAGTGAATGAGTTGGACCAGAAGAATGATCCATAAGGCCACAGCTCTGACCGTATGATAAGTCCAGGGGACCAAAAGAATCCTAAGTGAAAGCAACCAAGCACACCCTTTGTCTCTTCTGTTACAGACTCTTGAAAAAAGGGAAATGTTGAAACTAAACTTTAAAAGAAAATAATATTGGTTTTGGTCTATCAGTTTGCTATCCACAGAATGTGGTCATCAGCCCGGGTACTAAATCGGGTCACTCTCGCCTTCAAGGAAGAGACAGCCTCTGACTCAGAGTAAATGAATAATTTGAACTTACCTTAGCTCCTTTTCTTCCTGAGTGACCATGCCCATCATTGCCATCTATACCCTAAGAAGACATAAAGGGAAGGGCTTAATTAACAAGGTCACTCTGACACCTGAATCACCAGCCAAGGAATAATCTCAATGGTTCCATGATGGAATGGTGGTTGTGGAGGCTAGAAGCCTAATACGTAGGTTCAGACTAGAGAGTAAAGGGATTCTTTGGGATAAAAAATAATTATTAGGGAGCCAAAGAGTCTCTAATCTTCAGACAGGACCTTTGGGCCATATAAGAAGATCCAAATGGTGTTCTTAAACAAAAGCTCTGCTTTTACATAGGATGAAATAATAAAGAAACTTGCTGATTTAGGAGCATAGGTATAGATGGGAAAGATACTTTAGAGGTCACTGAGTCTAATCCCTTTAACAATGAAGGGTGAAGTGACTTGCTCGCCATCACACAGTCAATAAGTTGTCTATGGGAAGATCTGAACTCAAGTCTTCCTGATTCTAAGCCCAGTACTCTACCTGTTGTGCCACCTAGCTTACAAGGAGGCAGTTAGGTGGCTCAGTGGCTAAAGAGCTGGGTCTGGAGTCAAAAAGAACTGAGTTCAAATCTAGCCTCAGACTGGGCAAGTCACTTAACTTCTATTTGCCTTAATCCACTAGAGAAGGAAATGGCAAACCACTCCAGTACCTTTGCCAAGAAAATACCATATAGGGTCACAAAGAATTGGACATGACTAAACCACTAAGCACAAGCTTACAAGTCATTTAGTTTAGCCTTCATGCCAGGATGGAGAAAGAACAAACACTGAGGAAATGTGATATGACCGTACAAATGTGTATCTTTCCTGAACACGAGTTGTAAGTAATACAGAAGACAGGAAATTACAGCCAATATTTAGCTGGGAAGCCAGAAACAAAGAGGGAGCTAAGAAAAGAGAGAGAGACCCTGAAGGTGTTGTGCCCTTATTGTGCAGAGCAAAGAAAGCTCAAGCTGAGTTCTCTGGTGTGGCTGATGAGAATGAGGTCCAAAAACATGGTGGTAAATCTTGTCTCTTACAAGTGTAAGATGCATCATGAGCATCTACTACCACTACCACCACCCCTTAGGTCTAAATTATGGATTTTGGAGAAATTCCAGGAAGTAACCATTTCAACTGAGATGCTTTTAAGTCAGTATCAGTGGGTAAAAGTGCAAGTCAACAGAACTGAGGACCCAGAAAAGTTGACTGTATTTTAAGTGGGAGGATTTTAGTGAGAAGGGCAAAAAGAAGGCAACTCCCCAATGTTTTAATATTTTCATTGCGGTTTGACCCTCAAGATTAGCTGCAGTGACTCATATTTTAAGAAGTCATTTACTGAAAAAGAGATTAAAGATGCCCAAAGGGAAAAGAGAAACATAACAAATGAGAAATGTGTTTATTTATGGGTTGGTCCAAGATTCAGAAATTAAAGAATGAGACTCACAGGCTGCCCTCTTGGTCCTTCTGGTCCCACTGCGCCATTTTCTCCTGGAAAACCAAGCTCCCCCTTTGGCAACAGAAATTAAACATGGAATTAATTTTCTCTTGGGTCCAACTTTGCAAGTTGGTATATTTCATCTTGCCAATGGCCATATTTCACATACAGTCCCAGCTCCACACACACATACACACACACACACACTCACGCATGTGTGCTTGGGAGAGGAAAGTGTGGTGAAGCTCTGAAAATAGTTAGGCTGAGCCTCAGATGACAGGCATATTACATTGGGCTACTACTTAGTCTTCCCAGCTTTGTAGAACCTGCTAGATCACCTGTATACCATAATAAATCATAATGAATAAATGGAGTAGAACTTTAATGGAGTGATAGTTACCATATTTCATATATATACATGTGAATGTATATGAATATGTACCGATTATGCACATCTATGTATATACAGATGGAACATTTACATATATACACATTTATATAGGCATGCATATATGCATGTATATAATATATATATAAATTGTGTGCATATGTATGCATATTTCATTAAAGCTTAAAACTGCACTAAGACTTTTGGGACACCCTGTATATCTATACATTTATGTATATGTCTATGCTATATGTGTGTGTGTGTGTGTGTGTGTGTGTGTGTGTGTGTGTGTGTGTTTCCAGTTGCAGAGCAGGGATTGATCTGCATTAAAAGAAGGAGATTTCTCATTTTGAATTACCTATTGAATTACCTGACAAAATCACAGGTTTGGTCTGAAAAAAAAAGCATGACCACTCATAGATAGAAATATGGTGTACAGTGTAGACTGATGTCTATCTCCTACCAGTGGTTACTGGTTACATTTACAAATGTAGAGTTTAGTTTCACTGTTTACTGGTAATATGCATATATGTCTATATAATCTCCACATGTCATAAATTATATATGTGCATATACACATATAAGCATATGTATATATACGTGTATAGATTGTATGTTTTAATTTAAATTGTACAGCTACACATAAAGGCACTGGGGTGTAACAGAGTCCCTATCCTGTACATATGTACACACACATACATATGTATACACACAAGTATATATACTTCTAAATGCATATACACCTAAAATTCCAACCAAAGGTGTACTGATAATTGTTTAATAATTGGCTCTCTCAGAGTTGAAAAAAAAAAATGCTATGCATGACCTACTTTGGGGTTTATTCTGCAGTCTAATCAACAAAACAGTAAATTGAGCCGTGATTTGTAGGTTGCTGATGTCTAAAATGTAAATGTTCACATTGACCCTCCTGACCCTCCTGGTAGGGCTCCAGTGGGTTTTTTCAGGAGTTATCCTCCCTGCCCCATTTATGAAGCCAACCTGGCTCTTCCCCAGGCCCAACACTCTATGGTACCCTTCCACCTCCCTGTCTAGAACGTGCTCCCTCTTAATAAATGCTTATTGATTGATTGATAAATACATAAGCACTCATCTGTTTGTGTCTGAATGGCTATAAGATCATCAATACCTCTGCTTGTTATAGAAAGTGCTAGTCTTGTAGATAAGACTAGAAACTGTCAAATTAGCATAACACAAACTGCTTTTCTAATTAGCAAATCAGGAAGACTACAGCTGATACTCACCTTCATTCCCCTCGGCCCAGCACCCCCTTTAGGACCAAGTGGGCCTTGTGGCCCAGGCATCCCCTGAAACAGATGGACCATGTAAGATCACCAGCAAGATCACATGAAACCTGAGCAGTGGTTCATTTGTTAACCAACAATATGGAAATACGGGCAGAGCATTCGATTCAGCTCTCCCCATGAGTGGCATATGGTAACTGAGTTTATTCTAGAACTCAGGTGTCACCTGAGACACGCAGAGTTGGGCCTGGATGTTTTAATTGTCTAACCCATTCAATCCTCTCAAAAGGGATGATATTTCATCACTTGTCTTCTCAGTGGATGGGGGAGGGGAAGGAAGGAGAGAGACAATTTGGAGTTCAAAATTTTTCAAAAATGAATTTTTAAAAATAAATAATAAATGTATTTTTAAAAAAGAAAAAAGTATGATGTTCAATTAAAACCCGGGTTACAGGAGGGACAAGAAACATTCTATTGCAGAGATTATTATCATTCTTCTTCTTAATATTATTATTATGTTTATGTCCAGTCTCTGACACATACTGGTTATGTGACACCTCCACTTTCCACCCTCTGTCCCCAACCCTTTAGTCACTTCACTTCTCAATGCTCTAGACTAGCGCTTCTTAAACTGTGGGTCATGACCCCATGGTTTAAGAAGCACTGAAGGGGTCGTGAATGGAAAATGTTTAAGAAGCCCTGCTCTAGACAACTAATCTAGAAGACCAGAAGTTGTCAGTCTACATTAATGGAGGCACTTTCCTCATAAGGAGTCCCTCTATCAATGGGTCCAGTTCAAAAAGACATGAAATGGAATGGAAGGTTCTCCCGTCATTTGAGGTAATACCCAGCATTGCCCAGATTCAGTAAACTGAGGCCTGAATTTTTATTTAATCTAGTCACAGGACATCACAGGGAAAAAAGTAGAAAGAAACACAATCGTTTGTGACTCTCCCTTCTCCATTGGCTGCCCCCCTTTCCTGGAATGCTGTCTGTCCTTCCTCCTCTCTACCTTCCAGTTTCTGTCAAGTCTTAGATGAAACTCCACTTTCTCAAAGAAATCTTTCTCTGATCCCCAGCCCCTTCTAGCACCTTCCCTCTGAGATGACCTTCCATCTATCTATTACATATCTTGTCCTTACATAGTTACTTATTTACATGTTGTGTCTACCATTAGAATGTGAGTTCCTTGAGGGCAGGAACTGTGTTGTTAACAACTTTTCTTTGCAGCTCTGATGCTTAGCACAGGGCCCAACACAGAGTACTTGCTGACTGACTGCCTGGGGGCCAGATTCCCTCTTAATGGGAGACAAGTGAGAACAAGGAAAGAATTCATATAGTCCTACTGAGCCACCCTTCTGAGACCTCCAGTTCTGTCCATGCCTTTGATCTCCTTTCTAGCTCAGATTTGTGGCTAACAGGGAATCAGTGACTTGACAGTCTGAAGAAGCTGGAGATGAGTAACAGTTATCTAGAATCCATCCAGGGGTATGACACAGCATCACTCAACAAGGATGGGGTGGAGAAAGCCTACCCAGTCTCCCGGTAAGCCGTGCTGTCCATATATTCCTGGCGGTCCTTGTTCACCTCTTGGACCCTGATCCAACAATTAAAAAGAAATGTTAACTTTGCAAAAAGGCATGTAGGCTCCAACACAATTCCAATGGCCTTGTTAACTGAAGAATGATAAATGACTTGCTGTCCCTCTGTTTATAAGACTTTCAAAAACAGCCCCTACTCTTGGCCCTGGAAGACTCAGGCCAAACAAAATAACATTTAAGGCTCTTCACAAACAGGACCTAACTTTACTGCCTGGTTTCACATCACTTCCCTTCATTCATCGTACATTCTAGCCAAATTACCGTCTAGGTCATTTTCCAAATAGATGGACTCTATTTCCCGCCTCTGTGGCTTGGTACAACGGTGCACCCATGCCTGGAACATACTCTATCCTCACCTCTGCCTCTTGGATAGCCAGCTTCCTTCAGGCCCAGCTTGGGCACCACCTCCTACAGGAAGCCCCTCCTGATGCCCTTAGTGGTCAATGCCTTCTTCCTCCTCGCTCTGGCCTGTACAAACTTCTCCATTTGGGTTGTATCCCTTGAGTATAAGGATTCTTAACCTGGGTCCATAACCCAGGACTTGTTTCTTTAAAAAAAGATTTTGATAACTATATTTCCCTGTAATTGGCTTCCTTTGTAATTTTATTTTACACATTTAAAGAATTTGTTCTGAGGAGTCCACATGCTTCACCAGACACCCCCAAAGGGATCCATGACAGGGTAAGAACTCTGGCTCTCCTATAATAAAATCTCCTTGATGGCAGGGATTGTTTTTCATCTTGTATTTGTCTCCATAGTGCTTAGTATAGTATGTTACACACAGTAGGCACTTAATAACAGCAGCAAAAATAATAATAGTTAGCACTTATATATACTTTGTATTACATTATATAGTATATACTTTATATCATATTTATATGTATACTTTAAGCTTTGCAAAGAACTTTACGTACATATTTATATATTTATAATTATAATGTAATGTGTTTATATATTATATTTATACATATACTTTAAGCTTTGCTAAGAACTTTACAAACATGGTCTCATTTGATCCTCAAAACCCACCCTGGAAGGCAGGTGTTATTCTTTACATTTTACAGTTGAAAAAACTGAGACAACAGTTAAGTGACTTAGCCAGGGGCACACAACTAGTAAGAGACTGAGTCCAGATTTGAACTCAGGTCTTCCTGACTCCAGGCCCATGCTCTATGCACTGTGGCACCATCAGCTGCATCATAAATACTTGTTGGATTGACTTAGATTGGATTTAGAGCAGAAATCTGTATTTTATCTTCGTATTTCCCTCTAGCCCTCACCACAGAACATTGAACATAATAGTAGGTCTTTATTAATAAGCATTTGTTAAATGAATCTTCTTTCTGCAGACAACGTTGTGTTCCTATAGCGACAACCTGGCAATTTTGCTGACTGAAAAGGCCAAAGACAAATGTGGTCCATGGAAAACAGGAAGAAGGCAGTCCACAGAGGCTGCACCCTAGACCAAGGCAAAGATTGCCTCAGGGTCTGGCATCCCACCTACTCACTTGTGTAAAACAACAGGAGAACTTTAGAGTTAAAAACTGGGAAACCTTGAACCCCAGAACTGTTTTGTGCATATCAGGCAAACGTCCCTTGCTTTAGCAGGAGCCCAGGATTAGTCTACAGAGGTGAGGATTTGGTAAGTGCCCCGTCTGGTGACTGTAAGTTAGAGAAATGACTTTCACTGAGGAGATCCAGCCCTGAACCAAGAGCAGAGGAGGGGTCAAAGAGACTTGTGAGAGCCTGGTTGAAGATAAGCTATACTTCGGCATATGCTACCAGTTACTTAGAAGATGTGGTCAGTGAAAAAGAGAAGCTATGTCTCTTTGAAATACCACTTGCTGCTTAGGAGGTACAAAGTTCTAAGAGTCCTGCCAAGACAGCAGAACTTGGGAAGCATCTACAAACCCCAGGCTAAGGGTTTCTGCTCTTTCTGAAAGAACACAGAATTACTCAAATCCCACACAGATACCACATCCATCAGTGAACTTTGTGAGGACAGTCCCTGAGAAGGAGAAAGGATAGTGAGGCCCACAGCTCTAGAGAGGTGAGCCACCTTCGTCACCTACGCCTTACTACCATCGTAATTCAAGTTTGTGCCCACCCTTTCTATAGACACTGTGTTTATCTGGGAAATAGATGTATAGGTGAAATGCTATGTAATTATTATTCTTGCTTTGACTGTGGAGTGAATGTCTTTGTTAAGAGTTAACTGAGTCAGCTGGCTAATCCAATAATGGAACACTGGTAGGATCTCAAGAGCTAGACAGTTAGGAGTATAGTTACCCTAAGATTTATCCCCCAGGACTCTGAAAGTAGTAGCAAATTCCTCTCTGGGGATCCAGCCTTCCGGGGAAATGAGGGGAGGGGGGTCTACACTGCCATCAACGATGGCAGAACAATTCACTCAAAGATATGCAGTGAGAAATGAGAGCAAACAGAAAAGGAAGTTATAGGTCCAAATGATGTTTAGTCAAGTAAATCCTTGTGTCTGTAATCATTTTTCTAGTTTAATAAATGCTTACTGGATTGGCTTAAAAGTATATACATGGAACAAATCCTGGCCAGGATTTGTGAGGCTTTTGGACTCATCCTCTACCTGTTTCCAGGGCCCCTGATCTTTTGGTTGGTGCACCCTGAAAAATTCAATCTAATTTTTCTTAAATACTGAAGGAGGAAAATTATCTCATTCGAAGAACTTCTCCTTACACATCAAGGACAAAGGATGAGACGCCACGTTCACATTTTCAACAAAATGAAAGTCCATTTGTGCTGCCCAGACCAGACCAAAAATGTACTGCAGTTAGAGTCATTCATTTCTCACTAACCATCTTTTCCTTATTGATTTTCAATGCTTTATTTTTCCATGGAATTGCTGTGAACCCCTTTCTTGTCTCAGCATCATTGATTTTGGCAAAGAGGCTGCTAGGAGAAATATTGGAAAAAAATCTCCCTAAATTGAGCTGCATGGTTACATCCCAACAGGAAAATTACAATTATGAGAGGCGTTACTGATCTCTCCTTGAATCATCATCAGAAGCATGGTTACCACCCCCAAAAAAACCCTGTAGGGCAGGGAGGTATCAAAGAGGGAAATTAGGGTTGTGAGAGGGGTGCTGCAAAGTTAATATATGCCACTGATAAGTTTTTTTCTCCTTTTTTTTTTTAAAAAGTGTGTTTTGAAGATCATTTGTTTTTAGATCACCTTCATTTCCAAGTATCTGCCTCTCTCCTCCACAGGTTAACAACCCCTGAAATCTAATATCCATATTTCACAGGGGGAAGAAATTAAGGTAAAAGATTTGCCAAAGTCACATACGTTCAAAGTAGCCAAGCCTGGGATTACAGAATTCTGAAATCTAAAGACTTAATATATACATACAAGATACATATCTGTGTGTGTATGTATAATATATATATATATATATATGACATGGGATATTGGAGATCCATATCTCTATTGCTTTTTCTATTTATATCTAACTTGTTTCCAAGTCTTATCACTTCTAACTTGGCAACATCTCTTATATACACTCTGTTCCCTCCTCTAACACTGCTGCTACCCTATGACAGGTCCTTGTCACCTCATGCTTAGACTACTTACAACAGCCAGCTGGGTTTTGTCTCTGTCTCAAGGCTCTCCCTACTCCAGTCCATCCACCACACACACACACACACACACTCAACACAAACTCCATATTATCACCTCCAAGATCAAATAAAAATCCTCTGTTTGGATTTTTATTTTACGCTTCATAACCTGGTCCTTTCCTACTTTCTCAATCTTCTTACTTCTTACTCTATATATGTATGTACAGTTTTTATGCAGCTGTTTGCATGTTATCCTTCTCCTTTAGATTGGGAGTTCCATGAGGGCAAGGCCACTTTTTGTCTTTCTTTGTATCCCCAGGGCTTATCAAGGTGCATGGCATACAGTAGGTGCTTAATATATGCTTGTTGACTTGACTTTATAGACACAGTTTCAGTAAATTCCAAGAAGAGAGGATAGAAAACATGATGCCCCTTCCCCTTCCCAGGAGGCGCCAATGGAAAGGATTCCCAAGGGCATTTTTATTTAGACTTAAAAGTCTTCTAAAATGAATTTTCAAAGAACAATAGAACAGAGCAAAAACAAAAATAAAGTAAAACCAAAAAACATCACCACAGAAGGTAAAGTAGGCTGTGTTAGACCAACCTCTAAGCCTGGACGTCCAGGAATTCCACTGTTACCATGTATACCAGTTTCTCCAGACACACCCTGCCAAGATGAAAAGAAAGCAGAAACCCATGTCAGGCTGCTCAAAAAACATATACATCTCTTTAGTGAACTGTTACATTCAGCTTTTTAAAAACTGTTCAGTATATAAGGCCAGCATGTCATAATCAATCCCGGGTTGGTAGCCCCAACTATTCTTCTTCTTAATGGATACCACGCTCTTTCATCAAACGAGTTTAAAAATTCATATACTCCATGGAATGCAAAATATTGTGTGATATATAGAAGTGGTCAGTCTCCTGGATGATATTCTCAAAGCAAACAAGCGAGTTTCCTTGGAGCTTTTCATTAGGCCAGTGGGACCACGGCTTCCAGAGCGCAATCTCTCCCTCCTACACAGCATTCTTGGACTACAAAAAAAGAATGAGAAAGACAGCTGGTGGGGGGAATTCTTTGCTGAAAAGGATAAAATTCAAAGGACTGGAGCAAGCAGAAATGAGGAAGAGGAGGAGGAGGAAAAGGAGAGGGAGGAGAGGAAGTATAGGGACTTTCCATCTGGTGTTCTGAAGAAACACTGGGCTAGATTCTTTCTACCCCCCAGTTCCAGTATCTTTCCTTCAGAGAAGAAAGAGGAAAATCTCTGTAGAAAACACTGACCATTAAGTCATATGTAAACCATGTAGTCAATGGTCTTAGAAATCTGTTACTTTTCCTTCATTTGGGCTCAACTTTGGCTAACTTTCAGGGGAAGCCAGGAGAATGAGAATTCACCTAATAGATTCTCTCAAAAAATGATGATAATAGCTAATCTTTATGTAGCGCTTTAAGTTGGTAAGGCATTTTACAAATATCCTCTATTTCCATCCTTGAAATAAACAGCTAATTTAGGTGCTATTATTATATGACACATTATTATTATTATTTATTAGGTGCTATTATTATGATGATCCATCTTTTTATCCTCCAATTGGCTGATCATACACACCATAGGTTCAAGCTCCCACCTCCACTTAAGAAACCACTGATCAAAACAATCCTATGAGGCAATATCACAGGAATCATCTCCCCATTTTGCAGACAGGGAAACTAGGTATCATAATGATTAAGTGACTTGCCTATGGGCAAGTCACTTAATCCCAACTGCCTAAAAGAAAGAAAAAAAGAAAAGGCAAGCAATTTGACATAGGTTATACACGGATAGTCACGCAAAACTCATTTCCATGTAAGTCATGCTGTGAAACAAAACACAGACAAAAAATCCCCAAGAAAAATAAAGGAAAGCAAAAAGTATCTTTGATCTGCATCCAAGGCACCGATTCAAAGTTCATCTCTCTATCTCTTACACCTTATGTCCTCAAACAAATAGGTGAGGTGGAAAGGAGAAGTGCAGGTAAAGTTCCATGAGCAACTGAGGAGAGACCACATTTATTTGGTGTGGGATTAAGTGTGGAGGACACAAACAAGGAAGACTTCCAGGAGGAGTTATCCATGTAAGTTGGACCTTGTAGGAAGAAAGAGACATTAGTGGGCTAAGATGAGGGGCAGTGTATTCTGAGAACATGGAAAGGCACGAACAACTGCTTAGTGGAAGAAGGCAATACAAGAAATGGGAACAGCAAATAGTTCATATCATTTTAAGAAGAATGAACAGATGAAACTTCATTATTATTATCATCTGCATTTTACAGATGAAGAAACGGAAGCTGCGAGAAATCAAGCGATTTGTTCAGAGTCACCCTCCCACGTAAGTGTCAAAGGCAGGATTTGCATAGGTCTTCCTGACTCCAATTCGAGCATTCTTTCCACTGCGCCACTTAGTTGCTCTCAACATGAGACACCTAACGTAACCTCAGTGGCTCTCTTAAGCAAAACCTACAGCAAAAGGAAAAACAGTACTTTGCTATTCATCATATGTGTAATTACGATTATGTGATGTCAGTGTCTATTATCTACAGGATTCCTATGGAACTGTAATTTCATCCCTGTGGGCATTCCCTGCAATGATGCAAACAGCCACCTGCCCAAGCGTAAGGGGACAGCAAAGACCATAGATTCAGAGCCAGGGGAGACTTCAGAGGGCATCTAGTCCAAATCCCTTATTTTACAGATGAGGAAAGCAAAGCAAAGATAAGTGAAGTGATCTGTCCGAGATCCCACAGATAGTCAAGAGGCAGAGCCAAGGTTCAAGTGAAACCAAATCCAGTCCACATTCCATGCACCATGATGCCATTCTTGCCCATCCTGTGTGACTTTCATCTATATCCTATTGCCACAGGGGATCTACACAATGCAGTAGGGACCTTAGATGTTAAAACAACAACAAACAAACAAAAACAAGGAGCTCTCTGTCTCCTCTCACCTGCTACAGTTCCTTAGGGAAAGGGAAGGGAAGTGAATCAGCATTTATTAAGCACTTAGTGTGCCAGGAATTGTGTTAAGTGCTTCACAAATACTATCTCACTTGATCCTCACAATAACCCTGAGAGGTAGGTGCTGTTATTATCCCCATTTTGCAAGTGAGGAAACTGAGGCAGACACATTATGTGACTTGCCAAGGGCTAAACAGCTAGTGTCTGAGGCTGATTTTGTCCTTAGAAGTTCTCAGCAGCTGACTCCTCTCCCACCACATATTTAAAACAGTGCTGAAAGAATCAGAGGCGGGAACAGATGACAGCCTCCCATCCTAGCATCAGGACCCTGGACAGCACTCCAACAAAGAAAGGGGTTCTAAATGAGTGCCATGTCAAGGGACATGGACAGATCAGGCTCTATGATCAGGAGGCTGGCTCGCGGGCTGGCATTATGGACCTCACCAGGGTTATGCCCTAAAGCCATAGCTCTTCTCTTTGCCCCATCTGAGGCTATGAGGCTCATTTGCTTACAGGCAGCCTTCCTCATTCACCCCTTTGGATGGGTGAAGGAGCCATGACCCTCTACTCTTCTTACTCCTGTTCTTCCTATGTCTCACCTACCTTATGTGTAGCCCATCCCCTCAACCCCTCCAGGCAACCCTGTCTGCTCAGGGTTGGATGGAGGGAAGACCCAGAAATACTGCATTAGGAAGGAGAAAAACTGCAGGTAATTCCCAGAATGAAGCTCTGTGGATCTCTGTAGACCTTAAAAAAACCAAAATATGTCTCAGCAACAAAAAAGATAACCCCAGTTTCCCCCAACATCTGTGCAGTGGGTATCCTTCTAAAAAGAACACCATATTCTAAAATATCCCAAAGGAGGAGACCTAATTGTTCAGAGCAACCTAGTTTCTCCAAAGCTAATTCAGGTAAACTCTCAATCTATTTCTTTTCTGTTCTGTTGGTGAAAAAATAAGCGGGAATACAATGCTCCAAGACAATTCTGAGGGACTTATGATGAAACATGCTTTCCATCTCCAGAGAAAGAACTGGTGGAACCTGAATGCAGATCAAGGATACTTTTTGCTTTCCTTTATTTTTCTTGAAGATTTTTTGTCTGTGTTTTGTTTCACAGCATGACTTACATGGAAATGAGTTTTGCATGACTATCCATGTATAACCTATGTCAAATTGCTTGCCTTTTCTTTTCTTTCTTTTCGGCAATTGGGGTTAAGTGACTTGCTCAGGGTCACACAGCTAGTAAGTGTCAAGTGTTTGGTCTGAGGCCAGATTTGAACTCAGGTCCTCCTGACTTCAGGAACGGTGCTCTATACACTGCACCACCTAGCTGCCCCCAAAAGTTTTTCCAATGAGGGGGAGAATAGAGGGGAGGGAGAGAATTTGGAAGTCAAAATTTGAAAAAAGAATGTTAAAATTTTGTTTTTACATGTAATTGGGGAAAAATAAAATAATTTTTTTAAAAAGAAAAAATAAGCTAAAATGAGATTTTAAATCTTTGGGGGTTTCTTCCTCCTCTTATTGGTCAAAATGAGATAAAGACATGAGCAATGAGTTCGGTATCATGACTTGTTTTCAAAAGCCTAACTTTTTAACAAGAAGAGATAATTTCTCTTAAAAATTACAAAGCAGATTTAGTTTCTCGAAAGTGCGCCTTTCTCTTAAGATCCATGGGGGGCTTATCTGATTTATTTCCACATTATTCCCTTCCCTTTGTATCCAAGAAGCCTGATACCTAAGTACACCCCGAATGCCATCTGTGCTCAGAGGTAAAAGGGTCCAATCTCATGCTACCCCCTATAGTACTCAGAAAATCCAGGAGAACAGTTGGATGGACTCTGACAAGACATTCTCCGCATTCAAATAAATGCCAAGAGGAATCCATCAAGCTTTAAGTATTTACTATGTGGGAGGCAACACAGTGCTACATGCTGGTGATACAAAGAAAAAGCAGTTCCTCGGGGCCTCAAGGAGTTTACGTTCTATCAGGGTAGATGCTATGTAGATATGTGTGTGTTCCTAAAGTCTTATTTTAGTTTTAATTTTTAATAACTCCAAAAATGTAAATTCTACAAACTTTTTAAAAATACAGAATTTGAAAGTTTTAAGTATTTAAGTGTCTTCTATACTTACTTAGTTTGGTAAATTTTGAATAATAAAGTTTTCATTTTAATTTTAACAAGATGGAGCACCTTGTTACCTTAAGCATCAAGAGTGTGTCAGTTTCTGGATAACACTTTTGCTGTTCAGTGGATCGGTGGAGGAGGTCGTCACACTTGGCCTCCTCAGTCCCCTGAATCTAGCTCTACTAGACTTTTTCTTGCGGGTTCATGTCAAAACTGTCATATATGCATCAAACCCTCATTCTTTGGATGATGTCAAGGCTTATACTTCAAATATAATCCTTTCAGCCTCCAAGCAGGAGCTGGTGAAAGTTATTGCCAAAAAAAATCCACAGGATGGTAGTTATGTTGAATTCTAATAAGAAACATAAAATATTTTAAAATTTTAAATAATTAACCTTTCAAGTGTTATTTTTTATAAGTTTTTATGTTTACCAGTTTCAAATTTTTATGAGTTCTTTATAAGTTTTATAAGTTTGTAACATTTACACTTCTGAAGGGATTAAAGCTTAAAACTGCATTAAGACTTTGGAGGCGCCCTACATATGAAGATATAAACTATGTACAAAATGAACAAAGGGCAGCTAGGTGGTGCAAAGGAAAGAGTGCCGGCCCTAAAGTCAGGAGGACTCGAGTTCAAATTTGGCCCTAGATACTTGCTAACTGTGTGACCCTGGGCAAGTCACTTAACCCTGTTTGCCTCAGTTTCCTCATCTACAAAATGAGCTGGAAAAGGAAATGGCAAATCACTACAGTTTATTTGCCAAGAAAACCCTTTGTGGGGAACGGCGCTGGGACCCAGCACACATTCACTCTCAGGGTCGGTAACACCAATGGGGTGAATCAGCCTCTCTTTTTCCCCAAGACTCACTCTCCCCAAACCTGTAGAAAGCTCTACCTGAAGACCTGAAATGCCCCCTCCCCTTGCTCAGTAATTTGTAACCAGACTAGACACCTACTGCTATGGGCAGTCCTTCACACTGATTCACAGCTACTACCAGCTTCCATAAAAGCAGGTGCACTCTTCATCCTTTGCTTTGACATGCTCTCCAGCCTCTGTGCTCAGACTCTGTTCTTAATACAATCCATCACAAACCCTCTGAGAGCCAGCTTTCCAACATGCCTGCCCCACCATTCTATCGGCATTAAGAGAACTTCTTGAAATTCTCTTCTAGCCCAAGAAGTAATTGACTACTGTAAGTAACAAGGATTTCTCTTCACTTCTGTGCATAACCGTCACCTCTTCAAGTCAATGCCATAGATTCATGGAGTTAATAAAGTTATTGGGGATCTCAGAGTTCATCTAATCCAACCTCTACATAAATCATGAGGCTCGTATAGAAAATTCCTTCCCAGCCTCTACTTGAACACCTTGATTGACAGGAAACTCAGTCTCTTCTATTTTTAGACAGTCTCTTCTATTTTTAGACAGCTTTAATAGTTTGGAAATTTTCCCTTATATTGAATCTCCCTGTAACATTCATCCATTGCTCCTAGTTTTAGCCAGTTCCTAGCGCACCTAATCATTCTCATTAGTCAAGAGACAAGAGGCATCGGGGGTACAGAGAAGAGAGAAATGATCTTGGAATCAGAAGGACCCAAGTCCTACCTCTGACAAACCCTGTTGGTGGGACCTCTAGCAAAGAGGAGGTGCCTGCCTGGACCAGGAGAATGAGTTCCCTCACCCAGGAATTCTCTATACCAATGAAACCAGAGGTCTAAAATCTATCTCTATTTCAGATCTAAGAGCTGAGTGGCTCTTATTCAAAGGTATTCAGTTTCTTTTAAAGGCAGCTGTGGGGCACCATAGTTAACAGAGCACTGGGTCTGGAGTCTGGAAGAGCTGCGTTCAAATCTGTCCTCCAACACTGACTAGCTGTGTGACACTGGGCAAATCACCCAACCTTTGTCTGCCTCAGTTTCCTTAACTGCAAAATGAATAGCACCTATCTCTCAGCATTGTTGTGAGAACCAAATTGAGAAAATATTTGTAAAGCTCTTAGCATGGTATCTGAACATAGTAGGAGTTTAATAAATGAAAAACTCTAGAAAATTCCTTTATAAATGAAAAACTTCTAGACACATAGTAGGAGCTTAATAAATGAAAAACTCTAGAAAATGCCTTCATAAACAAAAAACTCTAGGAAAAAGAAAACAATATAAGCTTCCCCATGTCTATGGAAAATTTCCCCCATGAACAAGCCCCAAACTTCCCAATGGTCTTCATGAAACTGAAAGAAAAGTCAAATCATGCCCCTGAAAAACATGAGACACCACTCCCATTGACCTGAGAGTCAAATGGTCACAAACGAGAGAACGGTATAAATATCTCTGGGCAAAGTGTAGCCTCATGGGAGAGCACCAACCTTTGGTCCAGGTAAACCCCTTCTACCTCTCGGCCCCTGGGGAAGAATAAAAAGGAACAATTTCAGTCAGGCAGAGGATTGACAGGGAGATAAGAAAATCCAGAAAACATCTGCGTCCCACAGGAAGCAGTGTCAAACACAGCTTATACCTACATGCGCGCCTCGCTCTCCAGCCATGCCTCCCTCAGCATAGACTGCAGGCTTTCCCTGAAAAATAAGAGGACTTTGGATTCATTCATATTTCCTTGTCGGTTCTCTCCATCAAACGACAGCCAAATGCAGCATTTTGAAATTCCAGAGTTCTCAGGGCATCTTGCAGGAGATGGAGCACAGCACCCAGAGTCTGAGAATATGTAGGCAAATCCTGGCTCTGCCCCTTGACTGCTGCTGTGACTGCAGATGGGTCACTCAAACTCTCTGGTCCTTGGTTTCTTCTCAAGTAAAATAAGGGCATAGAACTGATAGCTCCTCCAGTCCCTGTCTAAATATAAATCTAGAGGCTTAGGATCCTTCCTTAAAGGCTTAGTTCCATTAAAGGCTTTATTGGAGTTAATCACACTGAGCACAGTCACATACCCTTTTCATCAATCACGTTCAGAAACTGAGACTCTCTGGTCCCCAGATTCTAAATCTGTAAAATGGAGGAAATTAAGCTGGAAGGGAGGTGTGAGGAGACAGGGCAAGGAGGCAAGAATGCTAGACTTGGCATCTTAAATACCTGGACTTAAATCTCAACCCTAATGCTTACTGGCCATGTGTCAACAGGCACTTAACCTCCAATATCTCATTTGATCCTCACTACAACCCTGGGGGGGGTAGGTGCTATTATTATTCCCATTTCACAGCAAAGGAAACTGAGTCAAACAGAGATTAAATGACTTGCCCAAGGTTACACAGCTAGTAAGAGTTTAAGGCTGGATCTGAACTCAGGTCTTTCCAACTCCAGGTCCAGTGCTCTATCCAATGCACCACTAGCTTCCTCTAAAGGTTCAAATCACTTGCCACTTCCTATGGAAAATTTTTCCTGGGCTCCCTAATTACTGGTGCTCATTTCTTTCTCAAATTGTATTATATTTACTTTTCTGTTTACATGCTATGCCCCCCTCCCCCTCCACCATCCAACATAAAATGGAAGCCCCTTGAAAGCAAACAAGATTTCATTTTTGTTTTTCTCTCCACAGGAGAGTGCCCAGCACATAGTAGACAACTAATGTACGCTTGTTGAATTGAATTAAACCTGTAGTTCTCAGTTCATGGGGTAAAATGAATTAATGCATGTAAAGTGCTTCGCAAAATTCTGTAGAAACGTGAGATATTATTGTTGTTGTTATTATTACTGATGCTCTTCAAGGTCTTTTCTGCCTCTGACATTCTATGATTCTGATATTGGCCCTTTACCTCCTACATGCTTCATACTGGCATAGCCCACTCCCCATGTGACAATAGCACAGAGAGGGCAGAGTACTCCCCTGGTTCATGAAGCTCACAGGGCGCTGCAAACGCTGACTCATCAATACCTACTGCTGTTGGTTATCAGATGTCAATGGCTTGATGGAGGAGGTAACACAAGGTTTCAACGAGGGGGCCTCAGTCTATTCTCCTTGAGAGTACAAATGAGGATCCAAGGCTATCCTGAAGAAAAGGTGCCCATCACTGAGGTTTTCCCAGGGTGAGCTTAGATCCACACCAGAACCTGTGTTTGTTCAATACTCGTCAAGTCGGATGACATTTAAGAAAAACGGACTGGGCTGAAGAGGGCTGTGAATTATGGATAATGATTTGGAAGAGGACTACTGCCTCCCCTCCGGCCAAAATGAAAAATGAGAGCTCTTCCAGGCCCAAGACTGAGGTCACGAGGCAGCTTCCACAAGAAGGAGCAGCTTCCAATGTTCATTAAGCTGGAAAATTGTCACTGCCCAGCTGTGGCCTTAAGCAAATACTCAGTGTAGCTTTGATGTGGATGGAGGGGGAGGGAAGGCAGCCACGTTTTTCATCTGAGTTGATACAGGGAGCTCGAGCTAAGGAACTTCCTCCAACATTGCAGATGGCCTCTTGCCCTAAAACGCATAATCTTATGAGAGGCAGCAGAGTAGACTCAGTAGAGCTCTGCCCTTGGAGTCACAAGGGCATGGGCTCAAATCCCACCTGAGTGACTCACGGCAAATTTCTTAATTCTCAGGGCCTCAGTTTCCTCATATGTAAAATGGGGGGAGGAAGGGAAGAGACTCAATGACCTCTAAGTATCCTTCCAGTCTAAACATAGGATCCTATGACAGTTACCTAGGAGCACAGAGAGGTTAAGTGAGCTGCCCAAGATCACAGAGTCAATACGAGGCAGCATTTGAACCCCGATTATTCAATCCAGGAAATATATATTTTCCACGGACATAGGGAAATTTATATTGTTCTTTTTTCCCCCCTAAAGAATTTAATTTAAATAGAAAAGAAACTTAATACCTTGGGATTAGGGCCATTCAGCTCCTATTTCTTAAATAGGGATAGAAATTAGACTTTTGGTTCCATTGGTACAGAGAATTAAAAGGTGAGGAAACTCCGGGCACCAATGCAGGTCAGAATCTCCTTTACAATTTATACTCTTAGGAAATTGCCTAGAGCCCAGAGAAGTTACAAGATTTGCCCAGAATCACACAGTTAGTACGTCAAAGGCAGGACATGAACACCAATTATTGAATTCAGTTCTTTAAAAGTACGTATTTAGTGCCTCATTGAGAGCTAGCAATGTGCCAAGCATTGCAGTATTTACTAAACTAATATGATGGATAATTAATGTGACTGTTCCTCATGGGCTTACCAGCCAAGTATCTGTTATTTATAGTTACCATTTGATGGGAGACCTTGACGATCACTTTCTTCATTCATAAAACAAGCAAAGGATTACCATGATCCTTAGGTTGAAGCTATAGCCTCCTGGGAACTGTTAAGAATATGGTTATCATGAGTAATAGAGGGCATACCCCATATATCTCTTGAGACAGGTTTATGACTTTGCTCCTGTGTTTCCTCAACATAGAGAAAGCCACGGGCCAAAAAACAATGGGCAACTTCTACCATATTGGTCTGAATACAGAGTGCCCCCAAATAAAGGCTACAGCCTTCTCACCATCCAGCAAAAATAAAATCTCTTTGAAAAGGGAGGAAAAAAGAAGGAATTGATGGGGTCTGAATGCTGATCAAAGTATATTTTTTTTTACTTTATTATTGTGGGGGTTTTCTGGTTTTTGTTATCTTTCACAAAATGACTAATATGGAAATATGTTTTGCATTGACTGCACATGTATAATCTATATCAAATTGCTTGACATCTCAGGGAGGGGTGGAGGGGAGGGAAGGAAGGATAGAATTTGGAACTTAAAAATTTTAAAAACAAATGTTAAAAATTGTCTTTATGTGTAATTGGAAAAAACATTTTTTCAAAATTAAAGGGGTAGGGGGGAAGATCTCAGAAGACACTGAAAATTGACCAACTATAAAGAATACTCAGTTTTCATACAAGTTGGAGTTAGGCAAAAAGCAAAACCTATATATTCGAAATTTCTATTTTCTTGTCATCCATGCGTGTTTCTTTCTTTAAGTTCTGAAGTGACCACAGAGTTCCCACTGATCTCACATCACCAAGGGGACTCACTCGCTCTCAAGATGTAGTTGCGGCTAATTTTGTGATTCTTGTGGCAAAGACCATAGGACCATAGTACATGGGAGCTATAGGGGCCCTTGGGGAGTATCTAGTAAAGCCTTGTCATTACACAGAGTAAGAAACTCAGGCCCAGAGAGGAGAAGCGACTTTCTCCAGGTTGTACAACCAAGTGAGTGACAGTTCCAGGGTGAAAACAGAAAGCTTCCTCCTCTTTGGCCAGGTGTCGGGAACATCAGCATGCCTCTCAATAGACTCAATAATCAATCGCAGTTTCCTCAAATGTTGTGGGCTTCTCTGGGGGAACGTTTTCAAAATGGATTTTGCTTGGGATCTGGAAGCTAGAGCCCCAGGTACTCATTGACCACAATCGCAGATAAAGAACCAACATCTCAGACCTGGAAACAACTTGAAAGCAAATAACTGCCCACAGAATCCCAAAATGTTCAATTTGGAAGGGACCTTAGCAGCTTACTCCAACTCCTCCTTTACAGATGAGGCGACAGAGGCCCAGGAAGGTTGAGTGACCTACCCAGGATCACACAGCTTGTGAGTTTCAGTCTTCTCATTCCAAGCCCTGCAAACTTCACACTACATCACACCTGTCTTTCTAATCAATGGTAGTCTAAGTTAGCATTTAAATTCTAGCCTTTCAGTACTAGGTCTATAGGGAACTGAGAGTACATGTGGTAGTACAGGGCGCCATAGTGCAAAAAGTACTGGGCCTAGAGTCAGGAAGACTCATCTTCCTGAGTTCAAATCCGGCTTCAGATATTTACTAGCTGGGTGACCCTGGGCAAATCACTTAACCCTGTTTGCCTCACTTTCCTCATCTGTCAAATGAGCTGGAGAAGGAAATGGCAAACCACTCCAGTATCTTTGCTGAGAAAGCCCCCAAATGGGATCATGAAGAGTAGGACATAACTGAAAATAACTGAACAACAAGTGTATACACAATTGTCTCTTTAATAAATTACAGTATCTAAGTCATCATTCAAATTCTATCACCTTGGTACTAGTACTTGGTACTATAGAGAGCTAAGAGTATTTATTTAAAAACAGTAGTAATTGAAAAAAGGGGGGGAAGCTAGATGGCACAGTGGATAGAGTACTGGCCCTGGAGTCAGGAGGACCTGAGTTCAAATTCGGCCTCAGAAACATAACACTTACTAGCTGTGTGACTCTGGGCAAGTCACTTAACCCCACTGCCTAGCCCCCCCCCAAAAAAAAACCAAACCAGTAGCAACTGACAAGTTAATATACTTTTATTTTTTCCTATGGAGCTTTGAGTTATTTTCATGCCCCTTAAAATTATGAGTACCTAGCCTCAGTTAGTTATTTAGCACCAAAAGAAGAAGAGGATCTAAGAAAGAAGGGAAAAGACATTTAAAAGTGTTCTGACATTACCCAGAAGGGAAAACAAACCCTTCCACAGCACGAGGGATGTGTTAAGTACAATTCCCCTAAACGACAGAATTTCAGAACAAGGAGGAAGCTTAGACATCATTTGTCATCCAGCCTTCTCACTTCACAGGTGCAGAAGCTGAAGCCTAGGAAAGGGCAGTGACTTGGCCACAGAGATACTTAGTGTTGGGGCCAGAATGAGAGGCCAAGGCTCCTGACCTCTGGGCCCAGTGTCCTCTGCAGTATACCATGGTGTCTCAAGAGAAGGAAAATAATATGTATAATTATATATAATGTATATAATATGTAATAATATATTCATTAATATATTAATAATAATAGAATAGAATAGAAGAATAGTAACTAGCACTTGCATAGTGCTTTTAGGATTTGAAAAGCATTGTACGTATATCCTCTCATCTCCCTTTTCTCTCTAGTTTTCCTTTTGTCAGTTCTGTGTCCGAGGGCCTCAACAGAGAGAGAAATTAGCATTCTTTCCCTGAGTAAAGTAACACAAAACATACGTGGAACAAGGGGCCTGAAACATACTCTCAAACACTCCTAAGAGGCCACGAGAGGTAGATTGTTTCACACTGAGCAAGAGATCCCTTAAGATTCAACAACCAGTATGCTAGAAACCATTTTCATTAAGTATTCTTGCTCATTAGGTGCTATACTTAATTGTTATTATACCACTGTAGGACTTCACATACTATTGGAGCCTTTAAATTTTCACACCCTGGGACAAGTCCTCATTGTCCTGCCCTAGTTATGGGTCTGCCATAAGATTATCCTCATTCTCTATTCATGGTGACACAAGTCCCTTGTGCCCCAGTGCCCCACAGATACAGAACCAGACTTTACCTGGCGACCTTGCTTTCCTTTGTCTCCCGGAGGACCACGAATATCACTATCAGTTCCAGGTTCTCCCTAAGAAAACAAAACTTTTGTTACTGCAAGTCAATTAAAAAGAGCATGAATGAGTGTGTGAACATTCATCAAGCCCAAACCTAAGTTAACCAAAGTTATCAGGTTGGATTGGGGCACAGAAAAGGGTCATGAATTCTGAAGAAATAGATTTCATTCCCCTCAAGAGCCCTGATTATCCAAAAGATGAATTTCACTATCAAAGGTCAGTTTTAACGCAATGTCTATAGAAAGCTAAATAACTGCTAACATTCTTGGGTCCCTGCCCTTGGTTGACTGAAAGTCCCTGGAATCAAAATCATGGAATTGAATTAGCCATCACTTACAGGATCTCCTCTCAGACCAGGACCTCCTGGCTCACCAGATTCTCCTGGGGGGCCCGTCAAGCCCTTGAAACACAAGGAAAGAATGAGAAATCAGGCATTCACTTTTATTTAGTCACCCTTATTTAGTCAGACGGCAAATGGGAATTAATGAAAAATGGAGGCCCAGCCCTGACATATTAGAATATACTGACACCAAAGTGAGAAGAAAATAGTTCTAAACCCAAGGAGTACTCTTTCTCCAAAGCTGAAGAGTAGCAATAGCTACTGTTGGCAGGTGCCCATGAGAAGAAGGAGGAGAAAAATGCATTTTGGATTCATTCCTGCTATTGGCAAAGGACTGTGACATGAATCAAACCATTCTTCAGGCCAACTGCATCCATTAAAACACGTGACCCTATGAGGATATCATTGATTTCATTCCCCTATGGCTGGACAGGAGTAGTCAAGACACTCTTCCATCAGCCTCCTTCTTAGGTTCTTGGGTCAAACTGTAGCTTCAGCTCTGCTCAGTTAGAGAATTGGTGAACTATAATTAACTGCAGAGACTGTAAAATCCCTTCCATCATTCCCATATTGCTAACCCTCTGCAATTTCTATTACTCATTTCTTCCAGTTCTGCTCCCATGTGGCCAAATGCTACCAGAGGAAATCATGAAATTGTGCTGACCAGGCCCATTTCAGATTACCATTATCTAATCTCAATTGAGTCCTCACTGCCGCATGGCAATAATCTGATTCATTTCCTATTGACTTACCACAAATCACCAAAATGAGCTATTTCAAGCTTTTTCATCTCTCCTCAAACCCTCAATACTATACTACCCTTCTCACTCTTAATGGCTCACCTCACCCCTATACTTTATTGAGAAAATGAACTTGCATGTTCATTGCAAGTAAACTCCCTCAATTTACCTCCTATATTCCTCTAAACTTACCAGTGTACTTACCTATTCTCTCCTCTTTCCTTTCAGGCTCAGAGGAGGTAAAGTAGGCCTCCTTTCCCACACTATACCTTTCACATATACCCTTGATCCCATGCCCTTCTGGACTACACATGACTTTGGTTAATCAATAATATATCATACACTTTCAATATTGTCCTTACTTCCCTACCTCTCAGTCTAGAAATTATTTTCTGGTCTCCCCTGTTCTATAAAACTTTTCCCTTGACCCTATCATTGCCAGCTACTTCTATCCCTTGCCAACTTTTCATTACCAGAATTCTAAAAAGATTAATATATAATCCATGCCTCTACATCACCTAGGACAATGACATATATGTACATATATGTGCGTTTATATATGTATATATAAACACACATACATATATGTGTATGTATGTTTATACATGTGTGTTTGTATATATAAATAAATATTTGTATGCACACATAAATATATATTTTGGAGGGCAGATAGGTAGTGCAGTAGATAGTGTGCCAGGCCGACAGTCAGGAAGACTCATCTTTATGAGATTAAATCCAGCCTCAGACACTTACTAGCTGCATGACCCTGGCAAGTCACTTAACTCTGTTTGCCTCAGTTTCATCATCTGTAAAATAAACTGGAGAAGGAAATGACAAACCACTCCAGTATCTTGGCCAAGAAAACCCCAAATGGGGTCACAAAGAGCTGGACATGACTTAAAATGACTGAACAACAGCAACAACATAAATATATATTTACTTAGCTATAAATTATATACAGGTACTACCATATTAACTATATTATAAAATACTATAAATATATGATAAATAGATATATTATAAAATATTTTCTTATAAATATACATTATAAAACACACAAACTATAAATTTTAAGAAGATTAGCTAAAAACAAAATAATATTTGATCCTAGGATCAATTGGGAGCCACTGGACTACATTAAGCAAGGGTGAGATCCACAGTGAGACCTGTGCTTCAGGAAACTTACTTTGCCAGCTGAGCAAAAGATGAATTTGAAACAGGAGACATTTGAAACACAGAGACCAGTTAGGCTATTTCAATAGTTCATGCAAGAGGTGACAAAGGTCTGAACCTGGCTAGTGGCTGTGTGCCTAGAGAGAAGATGGGAGATCTTGGCAATAGAATTGACAAGTTGCAACTGATTGTAAATGTAATTATTAGGGAAAGGGCAAATTTAGAGATGACAGCAGGATTTTGAGAATCTGGGTGACTGGAAGGACGGTGTGCATATGACAGTAATGGGGAAGTTTGAAAGAGGGGTAGATTAGAAAGAGGAGGAGAGAAAATGTGATGATATCTTCATGGCAACTCACAATCCATCTACCCTCATCCTGAAACTTACTCTCGTTATTCAGTCACTTTTCATTTGTGTCTGACTCTTCATGACACCATTTTGGCTTTTCTTGGCAGAGATACTGGAGTGGTTTACCATTTCCTTCTCCATCTCATTTTACAGATGAGGAAACTGAGGCAAACAGGGTGAAGTGACTTGCTGAGGGTCACACAACTAGTAAGTGTCTGAGGCCAAATTTGAACTTAGGAAGATGAGTCTTCCTGACTCCAGGCCTGGCATTCTCTATCCATTGCACCACCTAGCTGCCCTGAGACTTATTCTATTCCACCTGAAATGAAAAGGGAAAGAGGCAAGGCTCTTATTCAGAGGTGACTGCCCCCAAGCAAAGAGCCTGCCCTCTGAGAGTGGCTGCCAAAGACACAAGGTGATCTTGGGATGAGGGCAAGGGGATGGCTGGGAGTGAGGGCAGAATTTTCCCACTGGTACTTGCATAGTTGCAGCTGTGGATGCCTAGGAGCCCTTAGGGACCAAACCCTAGGGGATCAAGCCTACTTAGAAGCTTAATGATTAGGAGTCTGAACAGCAGAAGGAAGAAGCAGATTTGGAGAAGGCTGGGAATAAGCATAGGTGAAGGTCACGCCCAACTGTCCCTTATGTCTGGGGTAGAATACAACCTATCTTCACCCACTCTAGTTGCTTGATCACATACACCCAGGGTTCAAACCCTATCCCTCCATCTGAAGGCCATGGTGACCTGTCCTGGGAGGACCCAGTCCTGACTTTGGAGTCTGCTTACCAAAGGTTCTAACCAATATAAGACAGAATCTAAGTTCTGTGAGAGTAGGGATTATTTCATTTTTGTTTTTATATACCAAGCACTTATCACAGGGCCTGGAACATAGTAGGTGCTTGATGAATATTTGCTGATTAGTTGGTTAATTAATCTATTCGCTCCCTAATCCCTTTCAATCTGTCTTCTGGTTCCCACCACTTTACTGAAACTGCTCTTTCTAAGGTCATTAGTGACCTTCCACTAAATTCAACAACTTTTATCCTATCTTCTCCTTCCTTAGTCCTCCTGAATCATGTGAAATTGTTAGCCACACTCTTCTTCCTGTTTTTCTCTTCCACACTAGCTTCTGTGCCATTTTAGTCCCATAGTTCTCTTTTTGCATCTTTAATTATTCCCCTTTTCACTCACTTAAAGGTGAGTATCCTCTATGGCCATTTTAGCCCTCTCCTCTTGTCTCTCTGTATCTTCCTTTAGTAATTGTATCTACTTACATTATTTCAATTACCATCTCTACGTAGGACTACCACATCTATATCTCAATGGAACACCACTTCAATGTTCCCATCTTATATTTCCAACTATCTATTGGGCAGCTATGCCTAGATATTAACAATTCAATTCAATAATTCAACAAATATTTATTAAATATCTGTTATGTCCAAGTTCAACAAGATTATAATCTAATGGAGGAAGGACAAGCACACTCTATGATGCAAAGGAGAGTTCTTGTCAGAGAATTATAGGAAATTTGAAAAGAAAGAGATGCTTCTTATGGGAGGGGGCAAAAAAGAGTAAGGAAACCTTCACAGAGTAAGTAGCTTATGAATTGAAACTTGAAGGAAGAAAGGAATGGCAGTGGATAGAGGCTCTAGGGGACAAGATTCATTCTAGACATTGGGATGGCATGAGCAAAGACACACAGATGGGAGAAGGCAGTAGGAGAATTGTGGGCAGAAAATAGTCTGCTTGCCTGGAAAATAGAATACATGGAATGGAGTAACATAACATCAAGCTGGATAAGTGCATTTGGAGTCAGATAAGAGAAGATCTTGAATGTTAGGATCAGGACTTAATACTTTATTTGGTAGGCAGCATGAATGGAAGAGGCATTATGAGTAAAGATGGGCTTCTCTAACCAGCCCTGTTAGCAGAGAAGTGGTCAGCACCATGGGCAGCAGTATTATAGAAACTGAGAATAGCTGGCTATTACTTCAATACTGAGCCAGTAGAAAGCACCAGATCAATCAATTGGATTAGAGGCTTTGGTTTGCCTTTGTGAAAACAGAGTGGGTAGACTGACTGAGGAGCAAGAGATGTTCCCAGCTCTGGTAAATTAATCTTCATGTTTAGGCAGTTTTCCAAAAATGAGAGTAAGATTCAAGTGAACCTCAAGAATATGAGAAGCACATGAGTTAACAAGTAAATTAATTAATTAATGAAATACATCTATTAATTGCTCACTATGTGATAAGCGCTAGCTATACAAATAGAAAAGCAAGCTTTTTCTTGCTCTAAAGAAGCTTATATTCTGATAGGAAAAAACATATAGGAAGAACAGTCTAGTTCACTGTGCTTTTACTTATGTCAGTCAGTTAAAATTTTTAAATTATATTATGTCATGAAAGATTTGTGGACTCCCAATATTTGAATCTACATAATGAAGTTTTCCAGATCTACTTATGTTTCACAAACTAAACTCCTCCCAACCCCTTCCTTTACAAAGGACTCACAACCTTCCTGGTCACTCCATTTCCCCTCAGTTGCTCTGCTTGGCTTTGACTCCACAGAACAACATGGCCCCTGGTGGCCTTCCTCCCTCTTGCCCCATAGCCCCCACTTTTTGGCTTACTTTTGTGTGTTCTCTTCCCACATTTGATTATAAGCTCCATAAGGGCAAGGACTATCTCTTTTTTCTTATTTGTATCCCCAGCATTTAGCACAGTGCCTGGCATATAGTAGGTGCTGAGTAAAATATATAATGAATTGAATTGAATTGGCACAAATGTGTGCTAGCAAGAATGTATAAAGATGTATGCCATAAGTCCTTAAAAATATACAGACAACTCAGAAAACTTCAAAAAAGAAACTAAGCAATAATTTTTCCTTCAGTAATAAAGCTCAACTATGACAAGTATGTTACTTAAATACCTGGGTTTCAGAAAAGTTTAATTAAGTTACATGCTATAAACATAGTGAAGATTGTCTTCATGCAGCTACACCAGTTGTGCTACTACGCTATCTAGGTTTTCCAAAGAGAAGCTTCCCTATGATTGACATTAACTCAGCACAGTAACAGAGAGGATAACATAATGAGGAGGGTGTGTGTACACAAGGCTAGGTGTTTATATGGACCCCTTCCCTTGGTGTCTGGTGTTTACAGCAATGCTTGATACTGTTCCCATATGGCAAAGAACTGGCATAACAAAAAAAAACTAAATCTGGAATAAGAAAACCTTTCAGAGATAGCTTTGGATGTGTTTCTGATGGACACAAATTTATAGATTCTTTTCTATAACCCTAAGGATATGATTTTAAGGACCTGACGTGATACAGAAATTGCCCTAAGATGTGGTAAGCTGCAGTTCAGAGTCACAGAACAAATTCAAAATCTGTAGGTGGTGACCACCATCGCATAACTATTCACATCACAGTGGCTCCACTGCCACCAGATTTTACAGCCCTACACTTGCTAGAACCCACTATAGTTTCAATTAAAGGGCAATAGGAACAGGTACTGGTCCCCCTCATCTGGTATGAATTTCCTTTTATGACACAATCCCATGTCTTTATAGTATATCAGGTGCAAATAGCCTTTGTGATAGGTAGGTTGGAAGGGGTTTCCCTCAAATAGGCAATTCTTTTGAAGAGGTTCTCCTAGGGAGCTCTCGACAGATAATGTCAAATTTCTACTGGTGTAGGGGTACTCTGGTCATGAGTACTCCACAGCTACAGATATGCTAGGACTGTGACAATGAAGATGCTTATTCAGCCAGCCAAAAGTCAGGCTGGGCTGGGAGTATTGATGATGCCCTTTCAGAAGGGCCTAAGAGAGAACTTAAATGGGGATGTGGCCACCTTGGTTGATCTGACCACATGACTAAATGATCATCTGGCTGGCAGGAAGAAAGAGTGGGATCAGGGGCAGAAAGAATATATTGAACCTTAGGTAAAGCAGCAGAATTCTGAACTCATGCAGCTGAGAGTCAGCTATAGAGACTATGACTCCCAAATGAGGTATTCATACTAGGTTCACTATAGTCTGTGCTTCTAACGTGGTTCTCATAACCATTGAGTGCAGAAGTACATCTGAATTTAGGCTAGCGACTAGATGAGAAGTCCCTGATGAAGGCAGGAGAACTCTAAGACTGCTCAGGAAGAGACCAATCAGAAACTTCAGCATTACCAGGGGTGTCCATTCCAGGCTCACCAGGCACAATGCTTCCAATGCCAGGGACCTGGTCATCTTGCCTGGTGGTGCTGAGACCCACAGTGGCAGAGAAGTAAGTCTTAGAGGAATGACAAAGTCTTCCCTCAAGATTACACTGGAGGGAAAGTTTTCCTGGAACCAGAGGAAATGAGATGGGTTACAATGTCTCACTGATTCTAGGGTCTCAGAAACTTTCACCCACAGTATAATGGTGAAGGGTTTGTGCTACTCCATATTAAAAGCATTCTGGAACAAATGGTTATAGCAGAAGGGAGATCTTTGAAAGAAGACTTAGTTTGGCAAGAAAAAATTCAACTGATATGTCAGAGGGATCCCTCAAGCCAGAAAAATTTGGGGGTGGTCCACATGGCTTCCACAGGAATAGTGTTCAGGCTACATGGTTCTGACAGTGCATCTGCTGCTTTTAGTAAAATTTGGGTCAACAGACTCTCCCTGGCACTGGCCCAGAGAACTTCAATTCTGCTCAAGACTTTACTACAGTAAGTAGAGTCTAAGTTATTCCGGGAGAGAAGGGTGAAAAGAAAAATACAATAGCTTGTTTAATTTCAAGCCTCTGATCCAGATGGGGTAGTAGCAAAAAAAAAAATCAAAGTACAAGAGTGAGAAGCCTTCCATCCTGGACATTTGTAGTGGCCCTGAGCACTAACCAGTCCTTCAAGAGAAGAACAAGAAGATACATAGTTATTTCTGTAATTATTTTGAGTATTTAATATAAGAGGACTGATATATGCAATGCAAGGTTATTTTTGTGTGAACTCACTGATGCTAGAGAGGGTAACCAAGGAGCAATGGGCAGATGTTAGCAACCAAGAGACTCATCCTTCCATACACACCAACAGATGGAGGAAGAACCACGCCTTTCCTGGTAAGCTAGTTCTCACAGGAGAGGAGATAAAAAAGGGGGGAGGAAGGCCACCAGGGGCCATGTTGTTCTGTGGAGTCAAAGCCAAGCAGAGCAGCTGATGGGAAATGGAGTAACCAGGAAGGTTGTGAGCCCTCTGCAAAGGAAGGCTTTGGGACGTGTTTAGTCTATGAAATATAAAAGCCAAATAACACACCCTTCCCAGGAAATGGGCAGGGGAAAATATTAGCATGTCAGCAAAAAAAAAAAAAAAAAAAAAGCCATAGGTATCATGGTCATCAGCCATTGCGAAACTAAGAATAACAGACTATTTCAGCACTTGGCACAGTGGACAGTACCAAACAGTGTACTACTGTATTGTATATACCTTGTCCCTTATGAAAACCTATCCCTTGCCTGATTCTCACAATTCCCTCCCAGCACTATTCTATCTTTGTGGAAACTTAACCCTTACCTGACTCTCACATAATTATAGATGGAAGAATACCTTAGAGCTTGAACCTTCTTTGAATCTTTTAGGACACTCTGACCTTTTTCCTGTACTTTATAATTTTCTAACTTATGATTTTTTAACTGCAATTGAGATCACTGTCCCCACTGTGGGATTGGAAAGGCTTTCTCTTTTCACCTTATGCTTTAATAATCCATGGGGAGCAATGCAAGCCATATACAGTGTGGCCACAGTGATGGTCCCTAAAATTATTTCCCTGAGTGACATACAGCCATGTCAAGGAAAATGTCCCAGATCAATATTCAACTTGATAAACATTTATTAAGTACTTATTGTATGAATGCTGTCCACTGAATATTGGAAGTGGAAGGAGAGAGACAGTGTATTCAAGGAGCTTACAATCTAATGGGAGACCTACATAAATAACTATAATATGGGGAAAATTGAATAAGAGCAAAGTAGAGGTCCAGGTGAAATGAGAAAGAACTTTGAGCAGAGAGAGATCTCTTCCAGCAGTAGTGTGATGTGGGCATAGAGGAGAAAGGATAGATTCAAGGTGGAAGACCAGTTGGGTGACCTGAGTCTAAGAAATGAAAGCCACCTACTCTGTCTGTATCCTCTAAATATGTGTTTATGTGTTCACTTCCCCATTAGAATGTAAACCCTTTAAAAGCAGAGACTTGGAGGGCCTTCCTTTGTATTCCCAGAACTTACCATACAGTCTGGCACATAGTAACCATAGTAATGATTGAAGGAACTAGGGTAGCTGCAGTGTGAGGTTTAAAGGAGTGTATTGTGGCAAAAGATATTGCATAGGTAGACTTTCCATGATAGCTGTTGTTAAATGCACGAAAAATTTTCATATGGAAGATAAATGAGCCCTTTCCGCTTGCTTCCAAAGGCAATTAAGCAATTGGTGGGAGCTCTGGGGAGTTGAAATTTGACTTTTCCTAATCATTACAGCTGTCCAGAATGGAACATGGGAAGTAAAAGCTCTCTATCTAGAGAAAGTAGATGCTGTATTATCTTTTGTTTGGGATATTGTGGTAGGAATTCCAGTTCAGGCAGGAGATGGCAATGGAGATTCTTTGAGTCAGCAGAACTTGGCAAATGATTTAGGGGAAGAGCCAAAGATGACTGAGATACAAAGCTGGACAACTGGGAAGATAATGATGCCATCAGAAATAGAGAAATTAGATAGAGGTGCTTATTTTGGAGGGAAGAATTCAGTTGCTAAATCCTAGCATTTCTATATTAGCAACATCTCCTATAGCCGGTCCCCTTTTTCACTCTCCTTACAGCCCTTCATCATCTCTTGTCACATAAAGAATTGTAAGAGCTGTCTAGTTGTCCATTCCCTCTCTAAGCCATTTACCATACCACTATCCAAATAATCATACCAATATACTGCTCTGATCATGTTTGTGCTCCAAAACATATCCTTAGGTTAATGGAGCACAGACTGGGAACTAGCACCATATCAGAAATGTAGCTGAACCTCTCGCTGAAAAGCCTTCTCATCACAGACAGAATCCTTACTATAATACTGACTTCTTGTTTCATGAATATGGCAATAGGTGCTTTCATAAGATATCAGTCACCAAGGAAGGGAAACACACACACACACACACACACACACACACACACACACACACCCCCCTTTAATTTATTCTCAGAGGGTTGGTGCTCCAGGGAAGAGACACAAAGCCATCCTGGAAGATCACCTGAGTTTTATTTTCATTCTTTTTGCACACCAAATTATTTGAAGGTGCAAAGGCTGACCATATTAACACATTAATTTTACTGGCTCTAATAACATTGCTTTCCTTCTCAAATATCTGGCAATGCTGCCCCCAAATGCCACCACAATGACAGTATACATGCTCCCACAATTTAAGATAACCTCTGACATTTTACAATATCAGCAAAGAATTTGGTAATAACAAGTTACATTGTTTTAACAAGCTTGCAAAATCTTGCAAAAACAGGAAAACAAGGGAAAGAGCAAGCCTAGAGAAGGGCCCTAGTCTTTTGAAATAGACTCCAAAGTTCCTGTTTTTCATTCTAGAGGGCAGAACCGGTTTTAACCAACCATCAGTAGGACAAAGGGCACAGGCTTTTAGAACTGTGCGTGCTTAATGAGGTGATATAATATTAATTGACACACCCCGAATAGAATTAGAGCCTCATTAACTGATAATGCATCATATGACAAAGGAGGGGGAGACATGTCAAGGGGAAACATGGGATGGGCAGACCAGGAAGATTGTAACCTGGAAAGGAACAGACCATTCTGGGCCTAGAAGGCAGGAGTCGCAGCGTTCTAACAGTATAAACCTTTCTCTCGCTTCTGTATTCAGGCACTCTCTTCCAGGAGTTATGCCCACTTCTTGCAAGAACCATAATACACAATTCTTCACTCACTCCGAGCTTAGTTTCATTTTTGACTAGAAGGCTTGATTTCTCAGAGTCATACAACAGAGGGGCAATTGGCTGTGACAGCTCGCCAGGGCTTAAGCCTCCACTCTGCTCTGAGGGTCTCTAAGGCCTCATTTCTAACAATTACACAAAGGATTATAGAGTTTTCCTCTGAACATTTGCAGAGATCTGACCTACAATATGTTAGTTGGAAAACGAAGGTCAATAATGTCATGTAAATATCTGTAGAAATATCTGTATGTCCTCCATTTGTAAAGTGTTATTGTAATGATCCATCACAGTATAATGTTAATTCTGGGTTCTCAAGGGCTAGGCCAATAGAGTATAAGCTTGACAGATCCTGCCAAGCTGGAAATGCCCCATATGTGAACCCACTGAAGTACTGTATGTCAGTCAACTAGACTGACCACATTAAGTTTAGAGGGGCCCATCACCAGGCTTGCTAATGAATTTTGGGAGCAGAGGAACTCTTAAAGACTATCTATTTCCTACCAAAAAGAAAGTACTCATATTGGTTAAATTACAGATACATAAACACATAACTACTGAGACAATAAGAATAAAGGTAAGTAGATAGATAGACAGAGGCATTCTGTCAGGGGTTCTTAATCTAGGGTCTGTGAACTTTTTTGATAACTATTTCAATATAAATGATTTCCTTTGTAATCTAATGTATTTTAATTTATACATTTAAAAACATTCAAAGAAGGGGTCCATAAGCTTTCCAGATTGCCAAAGAGTTAAGAAACCTTGTTCTTTTTAATAGGGGAGCCTGAAGGACAAAATATGCTAGACACTATGTATGATACATACATGTGTTACACATGCATATTTTATATATACTTCAGAGGTAAATGTGCATGCACGTACATTATTATATACACATATGTTCATGTGCATGTGCACATACATGTATATGTCCTTACTTTTGACTTTATTGGTGGAGGGACCTCCCAAAATGGAAATTCCCTCCACCAATGCAGATTGATAGCAATCTGTAAGTCTATTCTTAGAGAGTTGCCTAGGGAGGAGTAAGTGATCAGCCTGTGGCCTGGCCACATATCTAGTATCTGTCAGAGATCCGTAGGGTAGGGAAATGGCAGGATGATGATCAGAGAGGCACAGGAGGAGTAAGTGATTTTTCTGAAGTCACTCAGTTCATCATCTTCAGAACCAGGATCAGAACTCCAGCTTCTAATCAATGCCCTCAAAATCTTTACCTGAGCCCTGCTCCAGCAGGATCTAAGGTTATTCTGCTCATATCTTCTACCACCAAATGGAACTTGTCACATTGAGTACAGGGAGGGTGCATTTTTCAAGACAAGTTCACCCTCTGAAAGCAAAATGATATCATAGTTTACCTGTTTTCCAGTATTTCCTTTTTCTCCAGAGATTCCAGAACTGCCACGTTCACCCTAGATTTGGGGGAGAAAGAAGACAGAAAGGAAAAGAAAAATAAAGGCATGTACTATTCTTGTTCTATGAATTCTACCAGTGATTCTTCTCCATTCCTTCAATGATTGGATACATTCTTATACCTGTTCTCCAGTAAACCCATCCATTCCATTGTCACCCTGGTTGCCCTGTGGTGAAGAGAAACCAGTCAGGATGTCAGAACGATTGTACAGAGATAAAATCAAGCACATTCTAAAAAGGCTTTTTTGAGGGGAGAGTGGGATTCTGGTAATGAAAAACTTTTTCTCAATTCATAAAGTGGAGATGAACTCTCTGGAACTTTTCAAAATCTGATAGAGCTTAGTTTCTCCGGCTAATGCAAACCAATGCTTTTAAGAGTGAATATTGTCAAAGTTATGAAAAGAATAAAATAACAATAAGTTTTACTCTTAAATCATGGTCAAAGGCATAGGAGTAGCCAATATTGTGGCAATGTCAGGGGGTGTCTTAAAATCTTATCAAATAGTAATGACTTGCTCTTAGGCAGTTATCATAACAATAAATTTCACAAGATAATAAATAATGCTTAACTGGTTGCTTGAATACCAAGGGCTCTCTTCCTTTGTCAAATGATTTCTTTTTATTACTTTTTCTCCCCATTCCTGTGTGCTAATCTTCCTAACACATGCTCAGGAAATCAGCAGCTGAATAGGAGTTGGAGGATAAACAATCACAGAAAAGAGCTTTGATGCGCACAAAGAAGTGTGCCTTCTCCTTCCCCCTCCCCAGGATTTAGAAAAGAAGGTAAACTCAGGAAGTGGTGTGCTGTGCTTTGGAGACAGCCAAGGTGGCCAAAGCACACAGAGAGATTGGAATGAAAACTAGAGTCAGGGAAATGAACCAAAGGAAAGTCTGCAGCAGGCTAGCGATACGTAGCCCAGCAGCCCAGATCTCCTACAAGTGGTCTCTGTCTCCTTGCTAGCAGGCCAGTGTAGCCATTCATGGCCTATATGGGCAAAAGTACCCATTTTCCAGAACACATGAAGAAACAGTAATTATCAATGGTCCTTCATCAAGAAAACATTTACGCTTGTTTAACAGTCACTAAAGTGGTCTCTTTTTACCAGTAGGACAAGTTCCAGACTAACTTTTGGCCACATTAGTTCTTCAGTGGTCTTGCCTCCAGAACTTTAAGAGGATTTCCAATGTCAGGGATTATGGTTTTGTAGCAGTAGAAGCAACAGTAATAGTAAGATGAGAAGAATGAGATGGTGATGATGACAATGCCCATATAACATTGGACATAAAATTTGTTCATACAAATTTAAGGACAATAGTTTCAACAGATGTCAATATACTGAACACACAATCTCTAAACTACATGGAAAGAAAAGTTTTCAAAACATGGATATCTAGTGGAAATTTTAAAAATTTGGGTATATTTTGAGACATATATCATTCCTGTCCTCCTGTCTACTACTAGATTTGTCCCATTGAAACTTTCAGTGAGTCTATAGAAGATGACCTTACAACTTAAGACTCCTATGTAATTACATTTTCCCATTCAAAAGCCATTTTCTCATTTGCCCAATAGTCTACATAATATTACATATGCAAGATGAAAGAAGAATAGCAACTTGTTCTTGGATCCTTTCTTAGGCCCATCAAAAAAAGAAGAGAATAATGAGATAACAGTAATCATAACGACAACAATGATAACAACCTCCATTTAGCCCTTAAAGGTTTGCACACTTTCTCTCAACCAACCTACGAGGTAGGAGCTTCAGGCATTCTTGACCTCAGCATGGCTGAAGCATTAAATGAAGACAGAAAACACTGGTTTAGGAGAAGGATTCAGCAGAATCCACCACTAGCTTCCTTCTCCTGGCCTGGCCAATGCCTTTGGTATATTCTTTCTCTGTGCGCTATTCCTGTATGATGTGATAATGTCCCACTCCACAAGGGAGCTGTTAACTTCTATTTTATAAAGTCTTCAGAGGAACTCTAGGCATGCTCTGCTTTCAATACGGTATATGCTGTTATGCAGATAGCAAAGACAAAATAGCCTAATGGATAAGAAACTGGCCTTGGAAAGAAGACCTAGGCTCAAGTCCTTACTCTGACATTTACTGATGGTGTGACTTTGAACAAGTCACTAACCTCTCAATGTTTTAGGCAAATCTCTAAGACTATGAACTGCAGAGAAGGTGCTGACCTGCATTGGTAGATGGAATTCCCTCTCTTGAGATTTCCCTATACCAATGAAATCATAGGTCAATGTCCTGTCACTCCTGCTAGGATTTAGATCCTTTTGGCCGGACTTTTACTGACAATTTAGCTTTCCTGATAAATGTCCCTTCTACCGGCATCATCATTGAAATCTTCAAATATTTATTGAGTGCCTACTGTATACTACGTTCTAGGTTAGGAACCCAGAATTACCCAATGTATTTGTCACTCATCTGCTGAAGTAGAGATTTTTAGACCATGGTTAATGAATATATATTCTACTTACCACACTAGATGAGTTAATCAATCCACTCTCACAAACCTGTGGTAAGTTCAGGTTTCCTGCCCAACTTTACCTAGCACCCCCCCACCACAAGGGGAACCAGGAGTATGGATATGATCTCACATCACACAGTGACATCAGCACTTTCTGTTTCTGGATTAGCAGAGAAGCATGACTATTCACAGATTTGTCAACACTTACCCCACTACCCTGGATCCAACAATTGACTATCAGGCTCTCTCAAAGCCAATTCCCATCTCACCCTTTACCCTATTGATCTAGACTTTAGACAAACCTTAAGTTTAGGCCCACAAATAACCAGACCATCATGGAGATGATTAAATCAAAGTTGGAAACATTCAAAATTCTATCATGCACCACTGCCTCGGGCAATGTGTACACAGCTCACCAAATACTCATTTATTAGCCCTGGAATGCTGGACCTGCACCATCAGTAACATTTTCTTTTGTTTTTCCATGAATTTTGTAACCTTTCTTTACTGAAGCAAAGCAAAATAGACAAGATTTCCAACTGTATTTGCTCAACAGAAATTAATTTCCATTTTAGGAAGAAAATAAAGGACCTACCTTTTCTCCTACAAACCCTCTTGATCCCTGAATTTTAGAAAGAAAAAGAGTTGTTAAAATGAGATATAGAAATAAACTATGCCACACTCATTAAACCATTTATACAAATATGATATCAAAAGCTAGAACTTCTCCCCCAGAGAAACTGATGTGCTAAGGATATTTGACCATTGAGAAGAAAAGCTCACTTGCCAACATACAGCCAAGTTGGGGCAGGAAGAAGTCATAAGTTGAGTCTAGACAACTGGACTCCTCCAGATAAGAAGGAATATTTACCTAAGGCTGTGGACTAAAAAGGCCTTTTCTTAGGTAGGGTAGCTGGGGAGAAGGGAAGAGGTGGAGCGAAGCCAGAAGAATCTAGAGGTAACATCGATGACCCTGACTCACCACCCATAGTGACACTGATTGCCTGGTTCAGTGTAGACACCTCCAAAGAGCTATAAGACAGGATTTTAGCTGACTAGGAACCAGCACTAAAGAGTCATGTCCTGAACCCTTTCAAGGATTAAGAATCACACAGAACTGTGGAAATGATGGAAAAACAAGACAGGAACAGTGACTCAACCTTCCTTCTCCTGGGCAATGCTCACCTTAAGCCCTCTTTCTCCTGGGCATCCTCCTTCACCACGAGGTCCCGGCAAGCCAATAACGCCCCTTTCTCCCTGTGGGATAAAAATACTTCAGGCTGCACCTGCACAGCTGAGGAAAACCAATTATTTCTCTCCCACAACACTCCATCTCCAAACTCTGAACACTTTCTCCGACTGGCTGGCTGTCCCCAATGCCCAGAAAGTTCTTCCTCTTCATCTTCACCTTCACATCTCAGCTAAAGTCCTACCTTCTGTAAGTGGTCTTTCCTGGTCCCTTCTTCCTTCTAAGCTCACCCCTAGTCATCGACTACAGCTTATTTGTGCCTAGCTGTTTGCACGCTGTCTCCCCCATTAGACTGTGAGCTCCTCGAGGGTGGGGGCTGGTTTGTTCTTGCTTGGGGGTTTGAGTTTTTTCCCTTTCTTTGTATCCCTAGTGCTCAACATAGTGGCTGGCACATAGTGGGTGCTTAATAAATGCAAATTGATTGACAGTAGGGCAAAAAAAAACAAGGAATATTAGAGATGTAAGTGAACTTACAAATCCTCTAAATCAGTCATCTTATTTTACAGGTAAGGAAACTGAGGCTCAGAGAGGCAGGACTAGAACCCAGATCTTTTTATTCTTGATCGAGTGCTCTTTCCAACTATATCATCCTATCTCTATAGCTAAGCTGATTGATTTCATTAATTTTGACAAAAAGGTAACAAGACATGAAGAGGTTAGTCCATTTACTTCAGCATTCTTAATTATCCCATCAGAAGTCCTATGGGACGGTTGGGTTCATTATTAGAGAATTAGTCATTATGGAAGGAAGGAAAGAAGGAAGGAAGGGAAAGGAAGAAAGAAGGAAAGAAGGAAAGAAAGAAAGAAGGAAGGAAGGAAAGAAAGGGAAAGTAAATTATTCATGAATGCCAAAAAATGAAGCAGTGATGATCTTTTAAAAAAACCAACATGGCATATGTAGAGCCTATATCAGATTGTATGCCATCTTGGGGTGGGGGGGAGAAGGGAGAGAAAATTTGGAACTCAAAATCTTAGGGAAATGAATGTTAAAAAATAGATAGATAGATGATAGATAGATAGATAGATAGATAGATAGATAGATAGATAGATAGATAGATAGACCAACATTCATCAGAATAGGCCATGATTGATTAAGTTCATTTGCTTTGTTTTGGCAAGGTTTTGACAGGAACAAGATCAGGGGAATGCTGTAAACCAAGTTTACCTATACTTCAGCAAAACACTTGATAAAGTCTCTCATGCTGTTCACATGGACAAGACAGAGGTGTAGGCCAGCCGATCTTAATGGTGAGACCCAAAGAACAGCCATTAATAGTTCAGTGCCAATTTGGAAGCACGTCTTAGTGCTTCCCAAGGATCAGTTCTTGTTCTGTGCTGGTTAATGTTTTTATCAAGGACTTGGGTTAAGACACAAATGACATACTCGTCAATTTTACATATTACACAAAGCTAGAAGGGAACACTTTCCTCTTTGGATGTGGGTGAGGCATAAAGCAGAGAGCAGTTTATTAAAAATATTTGAGGATTCTTCACCACACCAATGAAATCCTTCGAGAGCAAAACAAAGTCAGCTGCCAGCTCAATAGCACTGTGATGTCCGGCCAAAGAAAAAAGACTATAAATCTTAGGCTTCATTAAAAGAGCCCGGAAATAGGGAAATGATAGTCTCACGGTACTCTGCCTTAGTCAGACTATTTCTGGAGTATTATGATGAGCTCTAGGTATCACATTTTAGAAGGAAAATTCATAAGCTGGAGAATGTCCAGAGGAAGGTCATGCCACATAAGGATCTATTGAAGGAAGTCGAATATTTAGCCCAGAGTAGAGAATACTCGGTAGGGGCATGATAGCTGCCTTCAAGAATCTGAAGGGCTGGGGGCAGCTAGATGGTGCAGTAGATAGAGCACCAGCCCTGGAGTCAGGAGGACCTGAGTTCAAATCCAGCCTCAAATGCTTGACACTCATTGGCTGTGTGACCCTGGGCAAATCACTTAACCCCGTTGCCTAGCCAAAAAAAAAAAAAAAAAAGAATCTGAAGGCCTATGAAAGAAGACGCTATCTGCATCCACAGAAAGAACTGATAAACAGAGGTATTCATAGAATAACTTTATATATAGATAACTATTTGTGTCTAATGATAGCCATCTTTAGGGTGAGGAAAGGAAGAAAAAAAGTAGACATTTACATAATAATTTTGTTTTATATTTGAAAGGAATGGCAAGTTGTACATAAAAGATTACATTTTCATATGTGATTGTATTTTTTGTCATACTATATTATGACATGCTTGTTTTATTCCATAAATTAAAAACAAAATTAAGAAAAATAATCTGAAAGGCTACAGTTAGATTTGTTCTATGTGGAGACAGACCAGTCCAACATAAGCAAAAACGGCATAACAATGAGCATTATCCAAAAATGGAATGGCCTACCTCAGCATGATCTCACTGAGGGTTTTTAAGTGATAGATGGATGACTACTTCGGAGGAATTTTGTAGAGAGAAATTACTGTCTAAACCTATCTCTCCCATTCTGTCCAGGTATTGATTGGGATACAGAGACTCTAAGGTCCCTTACCACTATGAGAGTATATTGAGAGTGATTCTGGGAATGTTACTTTTTGGTTCTTTTGAAGGTTTTTAAGCCCTCATCATCTAATTTAATAAAGATTTCACCTCCACATTATCATCTTCCAGCTATAGGCACACAACTCAACGCAGATTACTTAAGGTAGACTCACCATAAAAAAATCATGCCATAATAACCCAGTTTTATTCTCCATGGATCTCTCTCTACATCAGTCTACCTGATACAAAAACTTATGATAAGGAATGGTTATAATTTATACCTTTTTTTAATCGACAAAATGAAACTCTTTGAAAAGTATAATTAAGAACACCATTGGAATGACCTTGGTTCAGTGAGGTAAGCATCTACGGAACTGTTTTCAACACTGTTCTTCAGTATCAAATTAAGATTTATTACTTACAGGTCCACCTTCATCACCAGGATGGCCAGGCATCCCATGAAGACCTGTCTCTCCCTAAAAACAAAATAGAATTTAATTTTTAAAATAAAATTCATTTAGCATTGTTCCTCAACTCTGTTATTAATTCAAATTGATGAAACTACTGCTGGTTCCCTGGAATGACACAATAAATAAACTTTCCTAGATTGGAATTGATCATAATAACCTGAGGACCTCTTTCCCTCTACAGACACAAACTTAAATCTACTCCTATCTTTCCTAAACTTGTATAATAGTTGTATCATTGTAAGACTAGCCTTCATTTTGTTAGAAGTAAAGGTTTAGAGAAAAATTCCATCCTGAAGGTGGATGCCAATTTTAATAATTATAATAATAATGGAGCAGAATAAGCTAACCTCTTTCTCGTCCAAGGAAATTGAAGGGTTTGGGGTTTTTTTTTTTTCTGTGTGTCCCAGATGTTTAGTTTCATTTGGTCCTTTACCCTCTTGCTACGTGACTTCAGTATTATCACTGAAATGAACAGCTTTGAATGCTAGCTTGTAGTCAAGACAAAAAGTCATTAAGCCAACATTTATGTTATAAATTCATAAACAGAAAAAACAAAAAAAAATTACACTGAATTCTAGGTAATGATAATGACTGGTCTTGGCCCTGAAGAAGAGATGAAAAATATACCTCCCTTTCTTTTTGTAGAAGGACTACGGGTATGGGATATCTCATACATTGTGAGACTTGATGCACTGGGTTATTTTTGCCGAATGGTTCTTTTCTCTTTCTTTTAAAAAATTTGTTTTGCAAGGGATGGCTCTGGTGATAGGTGAGGAGATGGGTAGGGTTGAGTGGGAGAAGGATTCTGTTTTTTTTTTTTAATGAATGGGATGTAAAAATCAAAGATATCAATAAAAACCATTTTGAAAAAATATTTAAATCAAGTTAAAAATAACCAGTGAGCAATCTTCTATTCCTGACCAACCAAGACTTAACAACTGACCACTAAGTCCTATCAAACACAGATGTCTGATGTAGATAAGCTCATTGCATTGCCTGGACATGCCTCTTGGCCTTTGTTTAAATGTCTGTGGCCTGGCAAGAAAACATCTGTAGTGATTCCCAGGTGATTCTCTAGTCTTGAGATGTTGATTGTAGATAACTAGATGAGAAAATCTAGTTCTAAAACAAATAGAGTTTATTTTTCAAAAAATAATTACACATGACCAATCTTGATAGTGGAGTGAAAACAATGAAACATACTTCCCATTGATAGAAAGACAGCAGACTATGGATATAGAATACTGCAAACACCATCATATACTGTCAGTTGGCTTTGTTTAACTGTCTTTCTTTGTTATAAAAGAGGATTCTGTCGGAGGGCTCAGGGAGCAAAAAGTAAAAATTATCAATAAAACAATCTTTAAAATGTTCAATTCTGAAAAAGTCATTCAAATGTTAAGACTTGTCAAGAATACCCAGAGATTAATTGGAGGAGCTGTTGAGTTCTAAAGGAATCCCTGAGAAAAGTCTTTCCCAACGAGCAAAAGTAAAAAGAGGATACAAAACCAGTGGGTTCATCTTAGAGTTTGATACTGATCTAGGATTACACAGCAGTCATAATAATTAGGTCCCATTCACTGTGGGAACCACATGACCAGTTTTAAAGCCAGCTCAGATGAAACCCATTTCCTTAATGGTGTAGAACAAAGGAATTTCTTATCACTAAACCACAGAGATAACCAAGGGCTGACCAGAAAATTTGTAAATCAGCAGGCTTCTCAGACAGTCCACTGTGTTATCTCAGTCTAGTCCAGTGATATAAAAAATTGTCAGAGTGGGTATGCATAGGGCGTACTTATTATTAGTCAAATGTATGGGACAAGGGAAATATTCTGTAGTCAAGTGAAAACTTAACAGCTGTGTTTGATTCTTGGGGGCAGGAACTATGTCTTAGTAACCTTGAGATCTCCATAGCATAATGCCTTGCATTCAGTAACCATTGAATGATAATGAAAGTACTCTGATAGAATGTTTGAGCCTATGTGCCCAAATCTAGCATCATCTATACAAGTCAGCTGAGTGGTAGAAAGAGCTGAGACGGACTCCCTAAGAGTTCTGTCATGGGTGACATGTGGCTACCAAGTTTATTGTAACCCTGTAGTCTGCCTTGGACTCCAAGTGGGCCATCATCTCCATTTCTGTCCCACCTCTGGAGTCACCCTTGGCTTGGATAGACCAACCTTGGCCTTATCTTACTCAGTTCCAGGATCCCACTGAACTTTCTGGATATCTCTAGCTGTGCCTGGAGGAGAGGAAACAGCCATCCCCTTATGTGCATCTTCATCTGTCAGAACATAAGCTCCTTGAGGGAAGGGACTGTCTTGCTTGCCTTAACTTGAATCCTCTACACTTAACACATAATAGGAGCTTAATAAATGTTTGTCCAATTAAATTTCAATTGAAAAATGCCATCTCTTTCAACCCTCTCCTTTTGCAGATGCAGAAACTAAATCCCACGAAATTGAATGCCCAAGGTCACACAAGTGGGGTCATATTACTCCAAGGTCAGCAGCAGTCTAAGCTCATTGCCTGTCCATGGGACCATGTAGCCTCCTGTTAGCAAGAGACAAATTATAACTGGAGCAGAATTTATGCTGTCACCTCAATACCTTAACAGTTTAGATTTAAGCCCCAATCCTACTTTCTATTTCAAAAATAGGACCAAAGTCAGAAATGCTTCTTAGTAGGTAGAAGACATTGATAAAGCCTCTCACCTTCCTCCCACGGTTCCCTTGTTCTCCTGAGGCACCAGAGTCTCCCCGAATTTTGCAAATGACCTGACAGCATTCTCTTTCTACAACTGTGTCCTAGAAAATAGAATCCACAAAAAAAAAAAGAAAAGAAAAGAAATTTTCATTTTGTCATTTGGTATCAAGTTTTAAAAGAAAAATAATTTTAAGATCTAAATTTTTTTTCATTAATAGGTCCCAATGTGGGAGGGTGTGAATGTCCAAAACAACTCACAAGCTGCCTCAACAGGAGGCTTGGAAGAGCTCGCATTGTGATGCTCAGAGGCTGTTTATAACCAAATCCTCGGCCAAATTCAACATCCTGGAGCTCTTCTAACTTCTGCCCACTTTGCAAGCCCACTAATATAAGTGCATGGAGACCTTCAGAGGAAAAACAACAACAAGTAAAAAGAAAAACATTTTTACAATGGGGGCTTCAGAACATTTTGCCTTTGTCCCAGACCTGCAGATAGAAACAAGAAATCTGCTGGGTCCCCAAAAGACTGATCTGCCCGTCCCGCACCTCCCAGCTCTTCTGGAGGTCTTGGCAGGGTGGACTAAAGAACCAGAGGCTTCGACCTGGAATGAACCTTGGATGAGGCGTGGTTCTGCCCCGCCATTTTTACAAATTAGGAACTTGAAGCCCAGAGAAGGTAAATAAAGTGCCGGGAACACACAGGCTGGAAGTGGATGAAGTAAACTCGGAAAAGAGCTGGGTTCAAATCTTGTCCCTTGCAGCAACTTTGAACAGGGCTGTACAGTGGGAAGATGGCTGAACTTCAATGAGAGTCACAGGACCTGAGTGCGAACCTGACCTTGCCACTTAATACTTGTTTGACCCAGGGCAAATGACTTAACGTCCCTGGGCCGGAGTTTCCTCATCTCTAAAATAAGAAGGGTGCACTAAATGGTCTCTGAGGTCCCTTCCGGCTTTATCTCTATGGTCCTCTAAGCCTCAGTTTCCTCACCTGTAATAGGGGGATAATAATACCCTGAAGAACCTATCTCACATGGTTATTATGACGGTCAAATGAGACAGCATACATAAAAGGCTCTGCAAACGGTAGAAAAGTCAGTCAACATTACTGAATGTAATAATATTTATGGTGAACTTCTTTAGAACTTGGAGTTTGCAGAGCATTTCATATATGTTTTCCTTTTTGATCCTCACAACCACCCTGGGAGGGAGTGGCTGTTACTATCCCCATTTCACAGATGGAGAAACTGAGACTCAGAGAGGTTTAGGGACCTTCCCATCATCTCATAGCTAATAAGCACCAAAGGGTGCATTTGAACTCCAGTCTTCCTGACCCCCAAGACCTGCTTTCTAATTATTACAAAACACCGCACCATCAGAATTGTCTCATCATACCTTTGAGACGAAAGAATTCCGAGATTTCCTTTAGTCTTTCCAAATTATCATCCAGTCCATCTGTAAACACTAAGAGAACCTGTTATTAAAAAAAAAAAAGTGCTAAGCCAATGCACTTGTCAAAAATATGATGCAGGAACATGAAAGTCCACCATCCATCTTAACTACCTATGTTAACTCGAAAATCATTTTTGGAGGTTTGGAATGGAAATTCTCAAAAACATTGTGTCTTCATTTATGACACTCACCCCCACCCCCACCATGTTTTGGCTCAGGCCCATTAGTTTAGGGTGTCATGTTCCCTCACTTGGGGAATGGCTGAACAAATTACAGTATGCTCACTTAATGGAACGCAATTGCTCTATAAGAAACGAAGAGAGAGCTTCAGAGAGACTTGTATGGGCTAATAAAGAGCAAAGTAAGCAGAACCAGGAGAACAATTCACACTATAACTTCAGCACTGTACCAACAAACAATTCTGAAAGACTTAAGAACTCTGATCAATGAAATGATTAACCATGATTCAAGAGGACTGAAGAACAGTACCCACTGAGAAATGATGGCCTGAGACGCAGAATGAGAAATGTATTTGTGGACCAAAGCTAACGTGGAATTTGCTTTGCTCAATTAACTATGATCCTGTCATGCAATAGTTCTGTATTTTTTTTTCTTTCCTTCTTTTTCTTTCTGTTTTTATTGGGTCGGGGAAGTGGGAGGGATTAAAAAAATAAATGCTTGATAATGGAAAAAAATATTTTTAAAAAAAGAGTACATTTTACTATTCTTCTAGGTATGGATGGGAATCATTAGAGGGAACATTCATGCTGATGAGATCATAGACCCACTGGAGTATTTGAAGTGGCTAAAAACAATCAGTGTATGAACTTGGTAAACATACAAGCAATAACCTGGGAGAGAGGAGCCCTCCCTGAAGAACAATGGCCCTTCTAACATCATGCAACTTTTGCTTAGGGGAAAACTGTGCCCTGGAAGAATCCAAACAAATAGGAGTCTTCTTATCAATTCTTATTCACGCATATGTGGAGTCAGAAGATGAAATTTCCAACGATGAAGAAAATTGGAAATAGACATTTTTATTTTTATACTGGACCTGTGATTTCATTGCTATAGGGAATGCCCAATGAGGACACTCTCATTATCAATGGAGAGAGGTCCTGTTCTGCAAGTGATAGTCTTAGACAATGGTTACGGAGCCCTGAGACAAGTTATGTGACTTGTCCGAGGTCACAAAGTCAGGATGTGTCAGAGGCAGGATGTGAAGCCAAGTCTTTCCGACTCCTAGGCCAGCCTTCTGTCCACTCCACTATGCTGCCTATGACACAGACATTAAATATGGGGAATTCACTGCCTAAATAGGAAAATGTGTATGGAGTACTGTGAGAACAAAACCACAGGTATATTCATGTGGCTTGACTTTAGGTTCAAAATGACAGCCCCTACCTTCACTTTAGCAGAGGTCAAGCTGAGAGCCTTCTCCCCAAGGGAGCGCATAAAAGCCACATTCATATAGTTGTTCTCCAAGTCATGCTGGTCAAAGAACTTCTGGATGATCCCTTCACTGTACCTCTCAAAACCCGAGTCGAACCGAGACGGGCCGTCAGGAGTGGGAATGTGGTAGCGGAGCCTCATGTTGAGCGGAGTGCTGGCCACGCAGCTGATGTTGGACAGCAGGGTCAGTTTTTGCATCAGGTTCGGCAGCAGCTGCTGCAGTCTCTGCTGCACCAGACTGACTGAACTGGAAATATCAAGTCCTACTGAGATATCGATGTTGCATTCTGTGCAAGGGAGAAGGCAAGCAAAAACCAAAATCAAGTGAGCCAGGATCAATTTTGTAATTTCTGGAACTTCACCCCAAATTTATGTCATATTAGACACAAGCTGGACTCCGGGACAGAACTGCCGAGGACTCTACCAAACCCTATCAGAGTTCATTTGGGTTTCTTTGCATCCCAAAGGTCTGGCACATAGTAGGTGCTTAATAAATGCCTGCTGACCAGCTGACTATTAACGGGTCACTGTATGCTCTGCCTATTCCATTGTAACTGTCCTTTTGTTCACACAACAACCATTTAAGTGCCTACTTCACTCTGGGCAGACCTGAAAAGTTGTGTAGCCAACTTTCCAAGCACCTTCTACTGACCCTGTGAAGAAGGAGCCTTCGGGGCAGTGGAGTGAACCAGGAGGCCCAGATCAAGTGAGGAAGAGCCATCACCAGACACGTCAGTCACCACTAGCTAACGGATGCGGAGGGCTCAGTAGAAAGGATCACCGAGGAATGGCAGACTGGGGCAGAGTACCTCTACTCACAGCTTTCCCCTCCAAAAACAATGCAGAAGCTCCTACCGGTCACTTTATCGAAATAGGAAATTCCCAGAGAGGAAACTTCCTCTACCACTGGAGACCAGTCCTTACTCTACTTCATGGTCTTAGAGAGATGCCTGGGGTGCTCAGAGGTTAACTGACTTGCCCAGGGTCACAAATATGGATAAGCCACAAGGCTGGAACCATGGTCTTCTTGGCTCTAAGTATACCACACAACAAAATGGACCAAGGAAAAACTCGTAAAAGAATAAAAATGACTATCAGAGGCAAAGAAATGCGTTTCTGAAAACGTTGATTTTCCCTGGTACAAACGGGGAGCTTTATGGACCGGTGTGTTCATATGAGCCGCTAAGTATCTTTCAGCAGTAGCTGAGCCATTTCCTTTTCCCCTAGAACCGACCAATGATTCATTGCCCTGTCACCCCCTGCCTGGCTCCAACAGGAGGTTGAGACAGGTCACGCAAGAAAAGTTTGGTGGGGTTCAGAAGTGTTCTAGTTCTCTGGACCCTAGAGGCTGCCATATTTAAAAAGTCTGAGCCATTTACTTCCAATACAGAAAAGAAAGATCACAGATACAAGAGGAAATTAAACAAGTGCATTTCTGGAAAAGAAAGGTGGAGTATTGGAGAGGCTTCTTTTAAAACAAAAATAGAGACAATGATAAATGTGGGAAATGGGAGTTTGTATGAGAATAACACCCATGAAAAAGGTCACAGACACATCAGACATTCGAGAATAGCTGAGATCTAGCCATGCTTATTTTGGAGTCTGTGACAGCTAATTACTCACACTCCTGAGATGGTTAATCATCATTTATGTCTATGAATTGAGAGCATATGCTTTTCCTTCCCTTTAATAACAGAACTAAAAAAAAAAAAAACTTCTCTATTCTTTACTTGAAATTCACCGAGAGGCTCCTGAGATCCTGTAATGATAATTTGTACCATTGACTAACTTCTGACCATGAGACACTTGTATTCTTCCAAGTCATCCCGTGTATATCTTGTTTGTGCATAGCTGTTTGCAGATTCTCTGTCCTATTATTAGACTGGGAGCTCACTGAGGGCAAGGACAGCTTTTGCCTTTATTTGTATCCCCAGTGCCTCCCACATAGTAGGCGTTTAATAAATGCTTATTGACACAACTTGCTGTGTGGTTGTGTTTAAATACCTACACCTTACTTTTTCCAAAAATCCATTTTTGGTTGGTTTTATTATGTAACCTTTTTCCTATTTTTTTTAGCCTAGTATAAATTTGTTCCTGATCACAAATATCTAACATACCAGGTTTAGAATCAGAAGACCTTACTCAAGTCCTTACTACTTCACTAACTAGCTGAGGGCCCTTGGAAAAGCGGCTTTAGCTCTGAGCCTCAGTTTTCTTATCTATAAAATGGGGATGAACTTGTTTTGCCTACCTCATAGGATGGTGAATCAAATGAGATAATGTATACAAACAGTTTTATGAAAAATGTTAAGTGTTGGCTTTGGGGTTAGGAAGACCTGGGTTAAAGTACCCCCCACCCCAGAATAATTCTGGTCATGCGACCTTGGACAAATCATATAAATTCCCAGACAATGGTCTAAGAATAAAATCTGCAGAACAGGACCAATCTTCATTGATGGTGGTGGTTTCCTAATTGCACATTCCCTACAGCAATGAAATCACAAGTCCAGATGTCTACTTTCTTTCTTTCTTTTTTTTTTTTTTTGGAGGGAGTATCTATAAGTGATTGGGTTTTGCCCAGTCTCCGCTTTCCCTGGGAAGAATAAGCCAATCACTTCACTGTTTAGTGACCTAGACAAGTCTGTAGGCCTCTATGCTGTAGAGAGAGTTTATCTACATTGGCAGAGGAAATTTACTTATAGAGAATTCCTGTACCATAGGTATGGTGACTAAATTACAGTGATTGAAATCACAGGCATATATAATTATTACTTAGTAATAATAATTTGTTTCTGACACAAATAAAAAGCAAAATTCAAGAATTAGACAACATCTGACATGAAGAGTCACCACAACAGCCACCCCTGGCTATTTTGCTAGTTACATGTTTCCTGAACTTGGGGTATCTGAAACAAAGGCATTCAATAATATGTGTGTTACAAAGAGTTGGAAGGAACCAAAGAAATCATGTAATCGAATACTTTCTTGAGATGATTCACAACCAACTAATCACAACCAACTAATCACAGCTAACTAGACTAAGCTTGAAGTTTCGCTATGATTTCAAGTGGATTATCTCATTTGACCCTTACCAACAGGTCTGTGAAGAAGGCACTACTAAGATTAGTATGCCCATTTTATAGCTAAAGAAACTGAGAGGCGGCACGCTTTGCCCACAGTAACGTAGCTAGTAAGTACCAGAAACAAGATTCCAATCAGGGTCTCACCTGACTGCTCTTCCAATATATCACATGGCCTCGACAAACAATGAGGCAGTTAGTCTGATGTTTTCAAATCCCTGGCAGTGCTATGTCTTATACATTTTAAAAGAAAGTATGCGTTTGTGTCTGTCAAGAATTGCATTCAAAGTTCTGATCTTAAACACTTATTTCATAACGTTCAATCAACACAGAATACCAGCCCAGGAAAACTCCAGGTGAATCTAAACTTTGGCTTCTCATTAAAAGTCCCTACCATTCACCCCACCAGCTTCTGGCATAGCTGAGCTTAATTCAAAATGAAACCCTTAACAACAAACCTGGGGAGATAGCTTAGAGTCAACCTACAGAAGCCATACATTAATCATTACCAAGAAACTAGATTCCTGAGAACATTTGCTTCCCCAAGATTCTTCAAAAATAATTTCATTTTGACTTTAATTATGTTTCATGCTAATAAATGTCCTGGGAAGATTTCCTACTGTGTTAATATCAAGCCATAGACATGATTTTTTTTTTTTTACAAAGTAAGTGTACTTTGTAATGGCTAGACTGATGTAAACATACTTTATAAATGGCTAGATTGATGCACAATAGCCACATTAATTATAAGGATTTATATGCTTTTTAAAATTAGATAAATCCTCTAATTTCTGCATTGGTCAATGGAACTTCCCCCAGTTCCTAAAACCCAGAGAAAATATTGAGTTCTTTTTCTTTTAGAAATTTTTCTTTTTCACTGGTGTGGAAAATGCATAATATATATAATGCATATAATTCCCTCCACCAGAACCTATTAGTAGCTCATCTGGAATGTGCAGCCTCAGAGGATAGCCCTGGGTCACTGAAAGGTTAAATGATTTGCCCATGGTCACAAAGCTAGAACCTGACAGAGGAAAGATCTAAATCTAACTGTATCTTCCTGATTCCAAGGCATCCCTTCACTGACAAGCCCCAAGAGGTGGATACAGAAATAGAACCCCTATTTCTTGGACTCCCGTCTAACCCTCTTCTGCTTCCTCGCCTGTCTTTATGAAGTAAGTCTCTATGAGGTTATTTCTATTCCATTAGATAAGTATCTCCGTCTTTTTTCAGGAATCATCATAGAAATGTGACTTAGGAGCAGCGCGTATTGTTTTCACTCACCAGGAGCAATAATATCACTTGGTTTACAGAGCTCACTGACAATTTTCCTCTCGATAATGCCCAGTTGTCCAAAGTCACCCACTACAAACACCCTTTGCACATTGCCAGCGATGACCTGAAGTTCAAAGAGGTTGATGACACCTATACCAATGGCAAAAATGTTGATTTTTTCATTTCTCAAGTCACTTGCTGCTTCCACTACCGAATCAGTGGACGTTCCATCAGTAATGACTACCAGGCTCTGTAACACATTGAGGTTCTTCCGGCTCCCATTGGCTGGTTCAAAAAAGCTCTTGACAAACTTCAGACCTTTACCAGTGAATGTTTTACTTCTCAACTGGATAATCTTGTCAATATGTTCATTGACTTCAGCACTGGAGTAGAAAGCATTAAGGTAGAATTCTTTCTTAGGATCAGTGCTATACTGAGCTACCCCAGTGCGGACCCTATCCTTGCCAATAGTGAAACTGTTCACTATTTGCTTCATAAAAGTCTTCATGGCAGTGAAGTTTCGGGGATGGATGCTCAAGGATCCATCTATCAGAAACACAAGATCTATTTGCTGATGGACACAAACTGGAAAAGAAAAAAAGATTCATTTTTAAAGCTAAATACAGGTTTGAAAAGGTGAGATCTTTGTCCACGTCTTTCCCTCTTGCCATTTTTCCTGTTTTACTCTTATTCCCAACTCTGGCTGAGTCATTAAATGAGCAAAAACAGAGGTCAATGTCTTTTAAGAAATCATGCTAAACATAAAAGAAATGATGCTGTGGGCAGGTAAAGCCTTTAGTGCACTGTGGAAAATGTAGCACTGAGGTGATGAGGTATGGATAGAGACAAGACCTCTGATTTCATTGCTACACAGAACCTCCTGCGAGAATCTCTCTCAGTGCAAGGTAGCACCTTTTCCACAATTTAGAATTCAGAGAATTGCCTGGAAGCCCTAAGAAGGGCCAGGGTCATACAGTCAGTAAGTGTCGGGGGCAGAATCTGAACCCAGGTCTTCCTGAATTTGAGACCAGCTCTCTGATCCATTATACCACAGCTGCCTCAGAATGAGACACCACATCATATGCTAGCGTCAATCTGGAAGATGCATCCAAGCCTATCCATAGACTATGACTTGAAATGTATCTATCTTGTTTCAATTCTGACCACCTCAGATCGGTTAAATCATACAGACCCTTCCCATAATTAAAATTCTCGTTGATAACAATTTAGGTAAACTTGTAAGCTGATTTATCTAGAAAGGCATCCTGACTGTTCATAAAAGCACTACGTTTGGACACAGAAAAACCTGAGTGCAAATTCTGGTTCTGCCCACAGGACAACCTTAGGCAAATCGCTTTGGTTTCCAGTTTTGTCACATGGCAAATGAAATGGTTACATTGGTGACAGGTCTTCTAAGCTGCCTTGTAGCTCTGAATCTATGACTCTATTGTCCTGTAACCCTACGATCTGGTTCAGACGTTTATACTATTGCACGCCACCTAGAATCATGTAGCTCCCAGCTAGGCAGCAGCAAGGGGTGTTGGCAGGGGTGTTTGTTTTTGGGTTTAGGGGGAAAAACAGGGTAGAAGAGGCATGAGAAACATACCTTCCTAGCATCAAAGAAGGAGAAGTTCTAGGAAATACTGGAGCAAGATTTAGTGTTTCTTTGACAGCCACTGTTCCCTGGGTTTATGTCCTTCTTTCCTACACCATCCCAATACATCTCACTCTTGTTTGCTTCCCTTCTGAATGAGCTATGCTTCAACATCTCGCACTTGATTACAGAAATTACTTGATAACTCAGAGAGAGGATTTGGCCTCAGAGTGTGGTCTGGAGACCTCTGGGGGAATCTCAGCCACTTTCAGGAGGTTTAAGAGGTCAAAATTATTTTCAAAACAATACCATGACATTAATTTCTAATGTGGTAAAAATCAATAGCTACAATGCACAAAAAATAAAATTTCTTAGGGGGATTAGTCTAAATTTTTAAGGGTGAAAAGAGGTTTTAAGGCCAAGAAATTTGAGAACGTCTAGACTACTGGAATGAGTTCTCGATTTGGGTTTTAAAGACTTGGGTTTGAATTTCAGCTCTACCACTAACCAAAAGGACAACCCTGAGTAAGTAATCTAAGCTTTCGTGACGTTAGCTTCCTCACTTGTAAAACAATGAACTAAACAAAACCATTTCTACAAACCTTTCTGGTCCCACATCCTATGTCCCTAGGATCCAAGAGCTTGATCCATCCATGTGCAGGCTAATTCCCTGAAACAGCCTGGACATGGCACCAGCCTCTCAATTTCTCCCTGGATGCTTTATCTCTCTAACTGATTACTCACTTAAATCTGTTCTTTGATTTCTGGCACACAAATGCTCCCTATTTATCCTTAGCCCACAGATCGAGCTCTCCAAGTCATGGCCCCACCCCATCCCTAATTTCTAGAAGGCTATATGGGGTTCTACATGGAGACATTGTTCCATACTTCCAGAAGGCTAGATGGGGTTCAGTGAGTGTCCTGAAGCAACCCTGAGCGGCCTTAGAGAATCAAAAAGGCTTTCAATAGGATAGGAAGCTAGAGCAACAAGAATGATAGCATCCTTTCTAAATTAGAAGTTGGCTAGGTGTCACTAAAGCCCATCAGGAAATATTGTAGTTTAGTCAGGCTGGACTGCCCAAATAGCCACAAAAATAAGATCTAAGTGAGGAAGAGCTATTGGATAAGTGTTATGTATTTGAAAACAAAAAGGTTCACTAATTTTTGGGGGGGATTGACCAAAAACTAAACAAAAACTAAACCCATCAAATGGAGATTGGCTACAAACAATTGTAGTATATGAATGCAAAGCGATATTTCTATATAGTTAGAAGTAGCAGAGAGGAAGAAATCAGAGAAACACCAGAAGACTCATATGAACTGATTCGGGACAAAGAATGTAGAATCATGGGACAAAGTCTCCAATGATACAAGCAATAACAGCGCTAAAGGGCAGCTGCACTCAGAGTCATTGAAAGTGGCCAATCTTAATGAAAAATGCTCCCCTCTTCTTGGGAGAGAGTAAGCACCTATAATGGTGGGATGTTGTATATGCTTTTAACTCAAATGCTTCATCCATCTATTTTCTTAGTTTTGTTGTTGTTATGAGGGTAGGTTCAAAGAGGAAGTGATAGTTAAGATAGTTAAGAATTTGACAATTCTTGGCATATTAAAAAACCCCATCACCAATAAATCATTTTTTGAAAAAAAAAAAAAAGAAAAAGGTTCACTTACTTGGTTTTGATTCATTACATATGACATGAGTCACTTTTTCATGCAAATCGTAAAGCTCATCAGAACTCTGCACCACAAATGATCTATCCTGATACCTTGTGATATTTTGAAGTTCTGGCCTCTTGACACTTTTTATTCCAATGGCAAAGACATTAATGTTAGCTTCTTTCAGAGCCTCTGCTGAGTCTTGTAGGTACCCTCTTTCTTTAAACTCAGTTGGCTTGTTGGTAATGAGCACCAAGATCTGGGTGATACCCGAGGATGGGCGACCTCCATGCAAGTCAGCAAACATTCCCTTAGCAAACTTTAAAGCTGTGGCTGTATGGGCTTTTCCCACCTTGGGTTTCAAGTGTAAAATGGCTTCCCTGATCTGAGCTTTAGTAATGTAGGTATCCAATGAAAACAGTACTTCTGAATTATCACTATAGGAAACAGCCCCAAATCTCACATTGTCCTTTCCAACCAGTGAGTCATTGACAATGGCTTCCATGAGCATGCGAATGGCCACAAGCTCTTGGTTGGTGGTGCCACTGGATGCATGTACCAAGAACAGAATATCTGCTACTTCTGTCTTCTTGCAGGCTACGAGAAAGAAAAGAAGAAAACTGCTAGCAAATTCATTCCTTCATTCAGTAAGCATGTGCCTACCTTGGACATAGTCATGCCCTGAGCTCTTATAAATTTTTAGGGGGAAGGCGAGAGAGTGGGAGATCCTATTTTAGGAGTTAATTCTACCCAGTCATGTTGCCTATGCACTCAGGAACCTGATGGAGTCTGATATATAAAGACAAGAGCAGAACATTTGAACATAGGTATGTTAGTTCCAACCCTAACTCATTCCTGACTTTAAAAAAAAAAAAAGGAACCAAGGATGTTAAGTCTGGAGAATCCAATAAGCATTTATTAAGCACCTACTATATGCCAGTGGAACCAATCAACAAACATTTATTCAGTACTTACTATGTTCTCGTGAATACAAGAACACAGAGGTATTTAATCAATTTAGCAAATTTAATTAACAGTAGTAATAGTATATGCATTGGAACACAGCAGGTGCTTAATAAATACTTGTCACCTCACTGATTGACTGACTGCAAGAGACTATATGAGGTGTTGAGATATTTAAAATAACAGTCCCTGCCCTCAAGGAACTTACATTCATTGAGGGGATACAATGCACAAATAAGTAAATACAATATACAGAATAAGGAAAAAACAATTTCAGGGTCAGTAGGGAGAGAGCACTAGTACCTGAAGAAATCAGGAAAGGTCTCATGCAAAACTAAGCTAAGCCTTCAAGGGAACTGGGGATTTCAAGAGAAGAAGGTGAGGAGGGACCTGACCACTCACTCTCTTCCCCTATGTGAAGGAGGCAGCCGTGTGGATATGGACTGGGGCTTGTTCTACTCAGGACAAAGAGGAGAACTAGAAGTGAGGGGCAGACACTCAATTCAAGGAAAAAAAGGAAAAAATGACCCGACAGGCCCATGTGAATGTGGAATGGGTGACAGAAGGAGATAGGAGATTCTGGGAGGGCTTTAAGTAGAGACTCAATGAATGTCTGCCAGGCGTGATGCTGGGGCAGGTCTCCCTGCCTGGGTACTGGACAAACAGAAGACCTGAACAGCCTCCCAGCCATAAGACTTTGAGTTTACGACCTCACAAAGTGGGCTTTGCAGACACATATGATGTAGTATGGAACCACACAAGAGCTCAGTGTGAGGTCACCCACCCACCTCTCTCCCTCTTTCTCTCTCACACTTACACACACACACACACACACACACACAACACTTGGCACAGAACTACAGGAGACTCTTCAATCCAATTAAACCCAGCACGTATCCTCCACATGTTTCATGTCTGAATTTAAAAACAAACACACAAAACAGAGGTTCACTGTCACTCACCCTCCTCCGTATTACAGAGCCTAAAAAATATTTCCTTCTCCAAGAAAAGGAGGGAATCAAAGTTATCATCATAATACACCTTGTCCTGGGCACCCGTGACCTCCAGCAGCTGGGAGTTGTTGGCCTTATGTGCTCCAATGGCAAAGATCTTGATTCCTTTATCTCTGAGGGCCTTGGCTGGCATTTGCACAGCATCCTTGGCTTCCCCATCAATGATTAGGATCAAATACTGGGGTACATTAGGTCTTCCTCCTCTTGGCATATCAAAGTAAGGAGAAGTGAAGGACAGGGCACTCCCCAGATAGTTGTCTGCTTTCATTTGTACCATAGCAGAGATGGCCCTAAGAATTTCCACCTTGGAGAAGTATGTGTTGAGCTGGAACTCTTCCTTGGTGCTTGAACTGAATTGCAAGAGGCCAATCTGTACTTTCTCAGGGCCAATGTCTGACTTGTTTACCACCTGCCTCATGAATTCCTTCATTTTTTCAAAATCTCTGGAGCGGACCCTCTCAGAGCCATCGACCAAGAAAACAATGTCTGCTTTCATATCCTTACACACTGGGAAAATGTAAAAGGAAAAAGGAACATTTAATGTCTGAATACATTTAGTGGAATACACTCCCTACCCCTAGCAATGTGGCAGCTTAGGTAGAAAATGTACCAGCTCTTCTGAAATTGTAAATCCACTAGGGTGTACAAGGCATAGCCCATCCCTTTCCCAAGCTGATACAGCACTGTGTGACCACGTCTTGGTGGACACAAGACAAGACCATAAAATGTGTGCTTCTTGACTCCCCATGGATCACCATAACTCTCTAAGTTCCATGGTGACCTAACTTATTCTCCCCATCTGTAAGTCAGATTGAAAATGGGACATATTCAAGCAGTGTAAATGTCCACCCTGTTGTGGATGATGCAGATGATGTGGGACCCCCTCATCTCCCTTACCCTCTGAGAAGCAGATGTCCTGTATGACCTCTTGCTGAATATACTTTAAGGAATCAAAGTCATTCACAAAAAACATCCTATTTCCTGAGCCAGAGATCTCAACAAGCTCCTCGGTGACAGCAGATTTGATGCCAATGGCATAGATGGTGATATTTTTCTGCCTCAGTTCCTCTGCAGCCTGAGCCACTGGGTCCTGGGACTTCCCATCAGTGATGACAATGAGAAAGCGAAGAACTTTGTCCCTGGTAATATTTGAAAAAAGATGCTTCATGAATCTCAGGGCATCTCCCGTATGGGTGCCACCTTCCATCTGCTGTATGTTTGTGATGGCCCTTGTCAGCTGGGCCACACTGGCATGCTGGCTGATGTCAAACTCAGTTTGGGAATAGTCTGAGTACTGGACAACCCCAAACCGTACTTTGTCTGCACCAACATGGAACACACTTATCAGCTGGTTCATGAATGTCTTCATTTCCTCAAAGTCTTCAGGGACTATGCTGCCTGACCCATCAATGAGAAAATAGATATCTGCTTCCTCCGTGTTTATGCAACCTAGTCAATGAGAACACAGACATAGTCAAAAACGCTACAGGGAGCCTAAGAAATCAGTCTATCAACACGTACTATGGTCCAGGCATTGGGCTAGATACCGGAGATACAAGGACAAATATGAAATAGTTCCTGCCCTCAAGAAGCTTATATTCCATGACTGCCTAAGCGTTTTCATGTAGGAGTAGATGATGAAGAGGCAGCATGGTACAAGAGAAAGAGACTTGGATCAGGCCAGAGACCTAAGAGTGAATCCTAACTCTAATATTAACTAGCCATGTGGCCATAGCTGAGTCACTCTCTGAACATCAATTTTCCTATATGTAAAATGGGAAAATTGATTTTGAGCTGGAAAGGACCTCAGGGATCATCCAGTTCAACCCCTCATTTTAGCGAAGAGGAAAGGAAGGCCCAAAGAGGTTTAGCGACCCTCCTAAGGTCACACAGGGAAGGACTCGAATCAAGATCTCTCAATTCTAAAGCCAGGGTTCTTCCTACTGTGCCATACTGCATCTTAAGGGGAGATGATTATTTTCACTCTCTGCCCCTTACAGGGAGGCCAGGAGAAAGAATTTGGTAAACCCTGAAATGTGATGGATACAAATGTGAGTGACCTTGACGATGATGATGATGAAAAGAATGGGCAGAATGAAAGCTGTGCTCTTACTGGCCATGACTTTCCTCAGACCCGACGTTCCCTGCTATGGCCCAGCAAAGCTCACAGCGTGTGCCCTATTGATGGCAGCCCTGTGAGAACAGGGACTTCCTGCTGTAAGTGAGGACCCCTTTAAGTACGCTGCACTACGACACATCTTGCCTACGAGGGAGGAAGAAGTCGCAGCACTTTTGCAGAGCATCATGCCTGCCTCTTGTGGTCAAGCAGCACAGAGAATTCTAGCCTGCGCCCCGCAGGCAGGTTTTTTAGGGTTCTGCCCTCTTCACTTCCCATGTACCCATTTCTCATTTCTCTGTGTGACTCCCTAGAATCTATTACTAAGTTTTAAATGGCTGGTGATCTGCATTAGGGGAAGGGGTACCAGAACTTCCCCCACACTGATGAAATCACAGATCCTTTAGGCACTTATATGGAGAAGCAAGATATGTTCTTCACAAAACTAAGAGGTGCAAAGCTCACAACCGTCTGTGATGGAGAGGCTGCATATATTGGAAAAGCCCTGCTCTGGAGCTGAAGGACCTCAGTACGAAGCTCAGTTCTGCTACCTACTGTGTAAATGGGACCAAGTCACCCTCACCTCCCTGTGTCTCAAGTCTTCTCATCTGCAGAATTAGGGCAATGGTCTGGGTGGCCTCTGAGATCCCTTAAAACTCTCAGTCTGATATTACAAGGATTACAAGAGATACTTGGAATAGAAGAGGGGAATGTGAAAGGAGGAAGGGAGAGAGTGAGAAAGAAGGAAGGAGGAAGGGAAGGAAGGAAAGAGGGAAGGAAGGAAGGAAGAAGGGAGGAAGGGGAGGGGGAGAAGGAAGGGAGGGGGGAAGGAAGGAAGGAAGGAAGGAAGGAAGGAAGGAAGGAAGGAAGGAAGGAAGGAAGGAGGGAAGAAGGGAGGAAGGGGGGAGGGGGGAAGGAAGGGGAGAAAGGAGGGAAGGAAGGAAGGAAGGAAGGAAAGATTAAGGAAGGAAAGAAAGAAGGAAGGAAGGAAGGAAGGAAGGAAGGAAGGAAGGAAGGAAGGAAGGAAGGAAGGAAGGAAGGAAGGAAGGAAGGAAGGAAGGAAGGAAGGAAGGAAGGAAGGAAAGGAAGGAAGGATGTGAGGGAGGAAGGAAAGATTAAGGAAGGAAAGATTAAGGAAGGAAGAAGGGAGGAAGGGGAGAGGAGGGAAGGAAGGGGGAGAGGAGGGAAGGAAGGAAGGAAAGATGAAGGAAGGAAGGAAGAGACAGAAGGGGAGAGAGGTCCAAGGGATGCTTCTTACCTTCTTTCAGGGTACGGCTCACCACTGGAACTGAAAAGGTTTTCTGCACAATCTCTGTGCACAAACGTTTCTTTATCCTGTCCCTGACCACTGAGAGCTGCAGGAATGACTCCAGGTAGATGGCATGCTTCCGAGCTGGGTAGGATGCTATTCTGTCCAGGTCACTGCTTCCTGAAGCCTTCTGGGTGCCCACAGCAAAGAGCGTGACCCCAGCCCGTCGGAGGAGAGAAGCCGGTCCGTCCACCTCATCCTGGGAATAGCCTTCTGTGATAACCACAGCAAGCTGCTGAATGCCTTGTCCAGACCGGCTGCCCCTCTCCTGGGTGAATACAGTGTTCCTGAGGAAGTCCAGAGCAGCTCCTGTCTTGGTCTTGCCACCTATGAATGGCAACTTGTTTAAGTGACTCAAGATTTCCAATTGGCTCCGGAACGTGTCCAGGCCAAACTCGAGCCTCGGCTCATCACTGTAAAGCACCAGGCCAACTCGGACGCTGTTGGGGCCAATATGTAGAGTGCGGATAACTTTCCCCAGGAACTGTATAACTCGCTGGAAGTTTTCTAACCCAATTCCACCGGATGCCTCAACAAGGAACACGATGTCAGCCACGGAGGCACTCGTACACACTAAAAGCAAAAAGCCAGAAATGATAAGTCACCTACGGGCTCAAGTAAGAACAATGATAATTACTGCTATGATCCTCACCCACACAAAATGATGGTTTAGAACACATGACATGTATTTGATGCTTTAGAAGCAGGTCCAATCCTTTTTTCCTCTTTTAAGGCAAGGAAGGTAACTACAGGTGATACACATCCAATACATAATCCTTAAAAATTTCCACCTTGAACCATACCCACATCACTCATATAGACTCTTAATATCTGGAAAATCAATAAGAATGTGCCTTTATATAACCTTCTAGTTTCTCTACGTTTGACTTCATTTCTTGAGTAGAATCTACCATATCAAGGTCTACATGTTCTTCTTTCAAAATGTCTCTCAGGTTCACCCCTTCCTCTCCTTTACCTTAGTCCAGGCCTGTATCATTTCATTTCTATATTATTACTGATACCCTGCTTCCAGGATCTCATCCCAACAACAGAACCCACCTATCTCTGGGTACGAGAGTCACATAATGAAAGAGGATAGCAGAATGGATTAGAAATCAGAGTCCAACAATATGTTGTTTGCAAGAAACACAGTGGAAACAGAAAGATACACACAGGTAAAATAATGAGCTGGAGCAGAATCTACTATATTTCAGCTAAAGTTAAAAAGGTAGAAATAGCAATCACGATTTCAAGATAAAAGCAAAAAATACATATAATTTACCTCTACAAAGAGATAAACCAGGAAACTATATTTTGCTAAAAGGTACCATAGACAATGAATTAATATCAGTACTAAACATATATGCACCAAATGCTGTAACATCTAAATTCTTAAAGGAAAAGTTAAATGAGTTATAGGGAGAAATAGACATTAAAATTATAATAATGGGGGGCTTCAATTTACCCCTCTCAGACCTAGATAAATCTAACCAAAAAATAAACAAGGAAAGAAATGAAGGACTTGAATAGAATTTTAGACAATTACATACAATAGACTTCTGGAGAATAGTGAATGGGAAGAGAAAGGAGTATACGTATATCTCATCTATGTATGATGACTTCACAAAAACTGACCATGTATTATGACACAAAAACCTCATAAACAAATGCCAAAAAAAAAAACAGAAAAAAAGCATCTTTTATGAGCCAAAATACAATGAAATTACATTAAATAAAGGGCTTTTGAAGCAAAAATTAAAAACTAATTAGAAACTAAATAATCCTAAAAAATGGGTAGATCAAAGAATAAATTATAGAAATAACATATAGTGTCATTAAAGATAATGACAACAATGAGACAATATGACAAAATTTCTGGGATGCAACCAAAGCAATACTTAGGGAAATTTTTATATGTCTAAACACTTTCATCAATAAAAGAGAGAAAGAGTAGATCAATATATTAGGCATACAACTTTTAAAAAGACAGAAAACCAATAAATTAAAAACTTCTAATTAAGCATTAAAACAGAAATCCTAAAAATAAAAGGAGAAATTAACAAAATTGAAAGCAAAAAAAAAGCCATTTAATTATTAAATAAAACTAAAAAGCTTTTTAAAAAAACAATAAAATAGCTAAGCTATTAGCTAACTTGATTTTTATAAAAGAAGAAAGAAGAAAACCAAATTGCCAGTATCAAAAGTGAAAAGTGTAAATTCACAATTAGGGGAAAAGAAATTATTAGGAGCTATTTTCTTGTATTATTTGCCAATAAAACTGATCTAAATAGATAAATATTTATAAAAATATATTTCCCAGAATAGCAGAACAGGAAATTGAATACATATAAAACCCTATAATGGAAAAATAAATGAAACAAGCCATAAATGAATTTCCAATGGGAAAAAAAAGATAAACAGGACCAGATAAATGTACAGATGAATGAATCCTACCAAACATTTAAAGAACAATTCTAATACCACATAAACTGTTAAGAAAAAATGAGGAATGCAGAAGTGCTACCAAATTCCATCTATAACACAAATACAGACTTGATATCTAAACTAGAAGAGTCAAAATAGAGAAAGAAAACTATAGACCAATTTCTCTAGTCAACACTGATGCAAAAAAAATTAAATAAAATATTAGAAAAGAAACTACAGCAACATATCACAAAGGTTATATACTATAATCAGGCTGGATTTAAACCAGGAATGAAGGATTGGTTCACCATTAGGAAAACTATAAACATAATTATCCAAATGAATAAAAAATTACCAAAATCATGTAATTATATCAATAGATGCGAAAAAAACTTTTGACAAGACACAATACCCCTTCATGTTAAAAAAAAAACACCAGGAAGAATAGGAATATATGAGGCTTTCCTTAAAATGAAAAATTACTAATAATTACAGATGTGCAAATTTAAATAACTCTGAGGTACCACCTCATATCCATCAGATTGGCAAAGTTGACAAAAAAGAAAAATAACAAATACTGGAGAGGCTGTGGGAAAACAGGTACTGTACTATTGGCAGATAGGTCCAGTTATCCTGGAAAGACATTTGGAACTAAGCCAAAAAAGTTATTAAACTGTGCACATTCTTTGATTCAGATATACAACAACTAGGTTTATTCCCCAAAGAAATCAAGGAAAAAGGAAAAGGATTCATATGTACAAAAACATTTTAAGCAGCTCTTTTTGTAGCAGCAAAGAAGAGATTGAATGGTGCCCATCAGTTGAAGAATGGTTGAATAAGCAATGTTATATGGAGGGGTTAGAAAACTATGGTGCTGTAAAAAATTATGAAGGGGATGGTTTCACAAAAACCAAGGAAAAGTTGTACAAACTGATTCGAAATGAAATGAGCAGAACCAGGAAAATAATTTATACAATAACAACAATATTGTAGATATAAACACTTTTGAAACACTTAGGAACTCTGATCACCACAATGACCCACTGCTATTCCAAAGGATTGAAAAAAAAAGGGTGAAACATGTTATCCACCTCCAGACAGAGAACTGAAGGACTCAGAGTATAAATTGAAACATGTTTTGTCTTTTTTTCCTTTTCTTCTTTTTTTTATTTTTGGACATGTTATGAAATAAATATTCAAAGAAGTTGTAAGTAAAAGTATTATAAATCAAATCATGTTTAAATATACTACAGAAACTTTCTGATTAAAGGAAACCCATTGTGAATCCTCTTCTTAAAACTTAAACGAATTAAATTTAAATTTATTAAAATGATAATTAAAATTAAAATGAATTATCGCCCCCAATTTATCCTTAGTATCAATAGAGATTTTTTTCATTTCTCTACACAATACAGAATGTATTCATGGAACTTCATTGCCTGAGAGAAAAATAACATGTAAAGTATAAAAATGCTTTCCATCATGCATATTCCCATCCCATCGGAAATTAGGGCACCATTCCCACCCCCTCCTCCATCTTGGAACTGAATCCCTCCCTGCCACCAAGTGTCAGAAAAGGCCTCCACAACTATAGCCAACACAGAACCTCCCAAATGTCTTCATGATTTGATTCAACTGTGTGGTCCTGCCCAAACCTGGAGAGACCTGCAAAGGCTAGCCAACTGTAGTCTCTTCCTCCTCAGCCCTTTCTTCTTCTGACTCAGGACCAAAACCACAAATTTCCCCAAACTTTCCTATGCTGAGACACTTTTTACTAGAAAGTACTCTGTTCCCAGAGAATGTGTGAATCAAGGCACCACTGCATTGATTTTGTTAAAAGCAAGGCATCTCAATCTTTAAAAATGATCTTCGTGACATCCCTTAGCTCTCCTACTAGCAGGTACTTGACCCACTGGATGTGAACATCTCCTTTTACCCCAAAGAACATGCCATACCTGCTAAGGCTTCTTCGTCCATCTCCGAACTGAGGTCCAAACGGCCAGAGCTTTCGAACTCTTGGCTCATATCCTGCTGAAGTTGCCTGACCCCATCTTGTCCCTCAATCTCAAACACAAGGGGAGGAGTCACCATGCTCTCTAGTTCTCTTCTGTCAAAGTTTTGAATACCAACTGCCATGATCTTCACTCCCCTCCCCTTAAGCTTCTGAGCAGCTTCGAAGACCAAGTCTTCTGAATGACCAGAAGTGATAACCACTGCATACTGAGGGATGCCTTGGAGGAAACGACTCCCTGCCTTCTCCTGGAAAAAAGTCTCCTGTATATACTGAAGGGCATTTCCTGTCTTCCTGGCACCTCCTCGGAGCAGGAAATTCTGCTGAATGTGGATGATCACCTCATCTAGGTTCCGATAGGTGTTGAGCAAAAACTCAACATGACCTTGGTGACCATATTGGGCCAGCCCAATCCGGTACTTGTCATGCCCAACCTCCAACGTGTCAATGACTCTGAAAATAAAACTTTTCATCTGATGAAAAGTGGCTGGTGACGTGCCCTTTGAGGTATCCACAAGGAAGACCACATCAGCATAGGACTTGGTGAATGCTAGAGTAGGAGGTAGAAGAGGGAGAAAAAAAGCATAATAAACATGAAAAACAGGTTCTCACAATAACTAAACAGAAGGACTATCTTTCCTGAGAAATTCAGATGGAAGAAATAAGGCTTGAGCATGAGCAACTACACTTGCTCCATTTCTCCATTTCCCGGTTTGTAAAATGGAGTCAGTAATGCTTGTACTACTAATCTCATAGGGTTGTTATAAGGAAAGCATTTTGTAAACCTCAAAGACCTATGGAAATATGAGCTATTATGATGACTTGGTCAAATCCATACAAGAATGAGAATCTCCTCCTTTACGTGTCCTCAAATCCTGCTTCCTCTTTGAACCTTCCTTGATGATCCAGCTCTCACCAATCTCTTCTTTCTCTACTCCTCTTGCAGTTACATCCGCCATCTATGCTGCACTTTATCATAAATGATCTTGTTCTCTCATTTTTTTACCATCATATCTTAGCTCTTCAGTCTGCATTGTAAGCTTTCTGAGGGCAAAGGCCATGGTACATTTCTTTGGTATACCTGCACAGCAGAACTGTAGTAAAGGATGTCATCAAAGAGATATATGATAGAGAAATAAGACAGACTAGTTATGTGGTGAGAGAAAGGAATAAACAAGGGATGGTCCTTCCTGCTCCATTGGAATACTTATGATGTCAAGAAAAATTAAGGAAGGGCCCTCAGCACATTGGGTAGACTCCCTGTAGCTTACTTAAGAGAAGACATGACAAAGAGTGGCATGGAATGACCAACAACAGTATCAAGCACAAGAGATGGGACAGCAGAGGGACAGGAGCTCAAGCCTTAGCATTAGAACACGTTCATTGCTACCGAGTCTCAACTCTGATTGCGGCTTAACTTCTCAAAACCATTAAAACAGTAAGAGAGCCTTAGTTTCCTCACCTGTAAAATAGGCATCGTAATACTTATCCTACCTAGTTCACAGGGTTGTTGTGAGAAAAGCATTCTTCAAACCTTACTCTCTCTCGTGATGGGAGATATTAGGCACCTGGAGAGCACTCAGTTACAGCTTGTTGACTGACTTGATTTCACTCAGGAAAGGTTTATTAAATGCACGCTATGTGCATGGTACTGTTTTAATCATTGATAATAGGATCCACCTATAAATTGATGAAAAAGCATTCATAAAGTGTCAACTATTAGGTGTCAGGCACTGGCTTAGGTACTGCAGATACAAAGTCAAAAATAAAGCAGTCTCTTACCCTCAATGAGCTTACATTCCATCACAGCTATAGAGCAGAAGGGAACCTCTGAGACCATCCAGTTCAACTCCTTCATTTTACAGATGAGGAAACTGAGGCCCTGAGAGGTGAGGTAACTTGAGATGGTTGCTTATGACTGTGCCAGCTTTTAAAAATGGACTCTGGAGAGCTGAGTCATTATTTGTAGACATTCTGATTCCTTAGCAGAAATTCAATGTTTCTGTAACAAGTTTTTACCATTCCCCTAAGCCTAGGAAATGAGCAGTCTCATGGACAACGTTGCCATGACCAGCTCTAAAATCCCAATAAGGCTTTACATAGCCTTATAGTGGGTGAATTCAAGATTCAAACAGCTGACTTGCAACTGGTTTTTCTCATTCCCAGTCCTAAGATAACAATCACATTTCAAATGTGAAGATATGGGAAGATAAGCAGGGAATTCTATTCTACAGGATGTATAGAGCCAGGACCTACATACATCACAAAGTCATACATAGACATCAATAACAAGTGCGACATTTCTATAAAGCCATAAGGTTCGCAAAATAGTTTATATTCATTGTTTCATTTGATGCTCAAAACAACCCTGAGAGGCAGGTGCTATAACTATCCCATTTTATAGATGAGGAAAGAAAGACATAGGGAGCATCATCATAGACATATAGCTGAATGGAACCGCAAAGGTCTCTTAGTCCAGCCCACTTATTTTATAGATGACGAAACTGAAGTCAAGCAACTTCTCCACTCTCACACAGGGAGTAACGATCAGAGGCATGATTTGAACTCAGTGTTTTGATTCTTTCTTGATTCAGTATTAGTTCCCCTGGACCTCATATGTGGTTGGCCAAGGTCACACAGGCAGAAAAAGAAGGAGGAGGAGGAGGAGGAGGAGGGAGAGAAGGGAAGAGAGGGAGAGGATAGGAAGAAAAAGAGGAGGAAGAGGAAGAAGAGGAAGAAGGAGAAGAAGAAGAGGAAGAAGAAGAGGAAGAAGGAGAAGAAGAGGAAGAAGGAGAAGAAGAAGAGGAAGAAGAAGAAGAGGAGGAGGGAGAAGAAGAGGAAGAAGGAGAAGAAGAGGAGGGAGAAGAAGAAGAGGAAGAAGAGGAAGAAGAAGATGAGAAGGAAGAAGGAGAAGAAGAGGAAGAAGACGAAGAAGAGGAAGAGGACGAAGACGAAGAAGAAGAAGAAGAGGAAGGAGAAGAAGAGGAAGAAGAAGAGGAAGAAGGAGAAGGAGAGGAAGGAGAAGAAGAAGAGGAAGAAGAAGAAGAGGAGGGAGAAGAAGAGGAAGAAGGAGAAGAAGAGGAGGGAGAAGAAGAAGAGGAAGAAGGAGAAGAAGAGGAAGAAGACAAAGAGGAAGAAGATGAGGAAGAAGATGAGGAAGAAGAAGAAGAGGAAGGAGAAGAGGAAGAAGAGGAAGAAGGAGAAGAAGAGGAAGAAGAAGAGGAAGAAGAAGAAGAGGAAGAAGACGAAGAAGAGGAAGAAGACAAAGAGGAAGAAGATGAAGAAGAAGAAGAAGAAGAAATGAAGGCAGAGGAGAAGGATGGGTAGCTAGTTGGACGGATAGATGGATGACAGAGAGACAGACAATATTTACAGTGTCCTAAAAGTCTTAGTGTAATTTTAAGCTTTAATAACATATTAACATATATACAACAATGATTTTTTTCTCCCTCTTTGAGTGCAGGGACTGTTTAATTTACACCTTTGTAGGGTCTGGGCAACTATGTGGTGCCATAGTGAATAGAGTGCCAGGCATGAAGTCAGGAAGACTTATCTTACCCGATTTCAAATCCAACCTCAGATATTTGGTAGCTGTGTGACCCTGGGCAAGTCACTTCACCCTATTTGCCTCAGTTTCCTCACCCGTAAAAATGAGCTGGAGAAGAAAATGGCAGACCACTCCAGTGTCTTTGCCAAGGAAATCCCAAATGGGGTCATGAAGAGTTTGAAACAACTGAATGACAACAAAAAAATCTGTAGAACCTGGCACCTTTTTGGGAGGCAGAAACTCAATCTGTGATTTCACCTGTGTAGAGTACTCCCAATGAGAAAACTCCCAGCCAGCAAAGAGGATGAGCCCTTGCTCCTTTACAGAATCACCAGAGACGTCACTAATCCTAACCAGCATTATGTAGCACTTCAGATGTTGCACTTCCACATTATCTCATTTGGTCTTCATGACAACCCTACAAGGTAGGTGCCATTTCACAGATGGGGAAATTGAGGCTCATGGAGGTTAGGCAATTTGCCTGTGGTCACACAGCTAAAGGAAAGTCTGAGTCAGGATTTGAACTTGGGTCTTCCTCACTCAAAGTCCAACACTCTATCCACACTGCAAGAGGCCGCCTACTTGGCCATGATCATACAGCCAGCATCCGTCAGAAGTGGGACTTGAACCCAGGACTTGTGACTGCAAGGCCGGCTCTTGACTGCTCCTGCCTGCTTAGTAAACATTGGCTGGCAGAGATTACTGAGAGAGGGTGGCAGAGAGTGGGTCTACAAGCGGCAAGGGTAACACGGAGCACACCAGCTCATGCTCCTTCCCTGAGTGTCAGGGAGCACAATAGAAGGGGTCAGCACCTGAGAAAATGGAGAGGGATGAGGCGTCTTCAGGAGAAAGCAAGATTTCTAGGAGCTCCAAGAGATGGAAAGAAGACAAGAGGAAAGAAGAAGAAGAAGAAGATTTTGGAACAATAAAACAAAATGATGCCAACAGGTGTAGATGAAGACACGAGCAGAGCAGCGGAGGGACACAGCTGGGTAAGGATAAATATGGAGGACAAGGGAAAAGATGAGCAGGACTTTCACCTGTCAGACTGTGGTTGTGAGGCACAGGGGTTAGCAGGGCAGAAGGTAAGAGTTGGCCAGCCACGGAAGTGGGCAAGGACCAAGCATGGCTAAATTACAGACCGATCTATCCATAGGAATCAGATCTGTTCTACTAGAACCCAAGGAGCAGAAACCGGAACAAGGGGTGGAAACTGCAAACAGACAGATTTAGGTTTGGTGTGAAGAAAACCTTCCTAAAGTCAGTGACACAGGGGATAGAGCCATGGACCTGGAGTCAGGAAGATCTGAGTTCAAATCCTGCCTCAGATACTTACCGGCTGTGTGACTCTGGACAAGTCACTTAAACTCTTATCTGCCTCAGTTTTCTCATCTGCCAAGCGGGGATAGTAATCTACCTCTTAGTGAGGATCAAATGAGATATTTGTAAAGCACTTTGCAAACCTTAAAGGGCCATATAAATGTTAGATATTATTGTTATTAATGCCCGCTATCCCAGAATGGAATGGACTGTCTTGGGTAATGGTGGATGTCTCCCTCATGTACGCTTTCCAAGTAAAAATCTAACTACTTGGTGGCGATGCTGGAGAGGAAATTCTTCTTCAGGTCTGGGCTGCCATTCCAATTCTGACATTCTGTGATTCTGCGATTCCGTGATCCCTGTTTATATGATGCCTGAGGACCCCGTCACCTGAAATCCTGCAATGCTGTGAAATAGCTATAGAGGTCACGAGGCGGCACAGTCAACAGAACATGGGGCTTGGAGTCAATATAGACCCGAGTTCAAATCCTGCCTTGGACGCTTACTAGCTGTGTGACTCTGGGCAAGTTACCGAACCCCTCTCATCTTGTTTCCTCATCTATGAAATGACGGGACCGGGCTCTAAGGTCCCTTCTGGCTGTAAATCTACGACCCTAATCGATGCAAAGTGAAGCGAGCAGAACCAGGAGGACATTGGATACAGTCACAACAATGTTGTATAATGATAACTGTAAATGACTTATTCTCAGCAATACAATGATCCAAGGCAATTCTGTAGGACTTGTGGTAAAAAGTGCTGTCCATCTCCAGAGCAACAAGGGGTGGAGCCCGAATGAAGATCAAAGATACTTTCTCTTTACTTTATTTCTCTTGAGGGAGGGTTGTCTGTGTTTTCTTTCACAGCATCACAAACATGGAAATGTATTTTGCATGACTAAACACGTACAACCTATGTCAAATTGTTTGCCTTCTCCATGGAGGGGGAGCAAGGGAGCGAATTTGGAACCCAAAATTTGACAAGAGAATGTTAAAAATGCTTTTCCATGTAATTGGGAACAATGAAAATATTAAAATAAATAAATAAATCTATTATCCTAAGTAAACTGATATCAGTCATTTAGATCATATGGCGATGGGAAGTTGAAAAGATGGAAACATGAAGGGCTAGATATCACAGTTTGTGAAGAAAGAGTGAGGCAGAGTCAGGGAGAGAGAAACCTAGAGACAGAGAAAGACAGAAAGAGAGACAGAGAGAGACAGAGAGAGAGAGGGAGATGAGACAGACAGAGAGAGGGAGACGAGAGACAGAGACAGAAAAAGAGAGAGACCGAAAGAAGAGAGACAGGGGGAGGAAGCTGGAGGTTCCCAAAGACAAAGCCGTACATTTCGTCTCTTGCCTGGGACCGACCTGGTGACGGGGGGAGATGCTTACCTTGGATCTGGTTCTCAACCGCGGAGCACAGGGTAGGAAGGATGTTGCCAGAGAGACCTTCGAGGATGTTGAAATCCTCGATGCTATAAAGGAACTTCTCCAAGGGCTTGCTAGCTATTGTCTCCAGCTCCTGGACATCCTGGACATTGATTCCCACCACATAGATCGACACACCCCCTTCCTTAAGCTTGCTGGCCGCCTCAGCCACCTCGTCGTTAGACTCCCCGTCCGTCACCAGGATCACTACCTGGGGGACGCCGTCCTTGGCCCGGCTGCCCGCTGAGTCGGTGAAATAGGCGAGCCTGAGGAAGTCCAAGGCGCTTCCCGTCCGGGTGCCTCCAGTCCGGTAGGGGAGATTCCGTATCTGCTCCAGCACGTCGCTCTTCCGAGGGAACTGATTGAGCAGAAAGGCCTTGTAGATGTTATCACTGAACTGGGCCAGCCCGACCCGGACCTGGTCCCTGCCAATCTCCAGGCCCGACACCAACGAGTAGAGAAAGCTCTTCACTTTCTGGAAGTTACCAGGGCCTATGCTTGTGGAGCTGTCCACCAGGAAGACCAAGTCAGCAGCCCCCGCTTTTCTGCAGGCTGGGGTTGGAGAGAGGGGGAAGGGGGAACAGCAATAGCACAAAGTGAACGTTCTCAGACCTGATGACTCAGAGCTGCGCGACTCTGAACAACTGTCTTAGCCTCGCTTTGCCTCAATTTCCCTATCTGTAAACATGAGGGGGTGGATCAGATTCCTTCCAAGTCATGACTCTCAAGCGTGCCAGGATGAGGACCAAATGCACAGGAAAGCACTTTTTAACTGTAACCCAGCGGACGATGGTAAAGCGATCCGGCCCCAACTTACCTGTCCAGTCTTATCTCGGACTATGACCCTCACACTACGTTCCAGCCAGACTGGACTGTGGTCCATTCCCCCCTCCACGTCCTGCCTTCTCTCATCCTAGAGGCAGATAGCCTGCTAGACCTGGAGTCAGGAAGACCTGAGTTCAAATTCAGCCTCAGACACTTACTAGCTGTGTGACTCTGGGCAAATCACTTAACCTCTGTCTGCCTCAACTCCCTCGACTGTAAAATGGAGCCAACAAAAGTACTTGTCTGCCAAAGCTGTTATGAGAATTGAATGAGATATTTGCAAAGCACATAGCACAGTGCCCGGCACAAAGCAGCCACCTAATAAATGCTTATTCCCCCCTCCTCCTTGGGCTGTTGTTCGTTCCATCCTTGGTGTCTATAGTGACTTTCTACTGATGTCTCTCCAGTCCTTCAAGACCCAACTCAGAAACCACTCCTCCATGAAGCCCTCCTTATCTCCTCCCACCCACAGCCCCATTTAACGAGCTCTATACCTCATCACACTTCTCATAGCTGTAACACTCTCCTGTTGTTGTATTGCTTCGGTTGCGTCTGACTCTCGGTGACCCCATTTGGGGTTTTCTTGGCAAAAGCACTGGAATGGTTTGCCATTTCCTTCTCCAGCTCATTTTACAGATGAGGAAACTGAGGCAAACAGGGTGAAGTGACTCGTCCAGGGTCACACAGTTAGTAAGTGTCTGAGGCCAGATTTGAACTCAGGAAGATGAGTCTTCCTGACTCCAGGCCCAACGCTCTATCCACTGCCCATGTAGCTGTGGCACTCTCCAAAGCACCTGAATCCCTCTCCCTTGAACCACAGTTATCTGTGTACTTGTCCTTCACCTCCTCTAAGCTTCTTAAGAGCGGGGTTACATAGATATTAAGTGCTGGAAGCAGGATTTGAACTTGGGTCTTGCTGACTTCAAAGCCAGTAGTCTATCAGCCATGTAGCCTAGCCACTTCTCAGGCTATTCCACCGACTCTCTGGTGAAAGAGTCTTGAACAGGGATCACAGAAACACAGTATGTCAGAGGGGAAAAGGACCTCAGAGGCCATCTTGTACAGCCCAGGCCCGAAGCAGAGCCCCCTGCACAGCTCTCCCAGCAAGCATCTTTGCAACCTCAGTACCTAGCATGGTGCTTTTAATTTTTTACTTTTTTTTTTCCTTTGAAAGGCAATGGGAGCACCTGCGTTCAAACCCAGCCTCAGACCAAACACTTGACACTTACTAGCTGTGTGACCCTGGGCAAGTCTCTTCACCCCAACTGTCTAAAAATAAAAAAAATTAAAATTAAAAAAAAGAAAGGCAATGGGGTGAAGTGACTTGCCCAGGGTCACACAGTTAGTAAGTGTCAAGTGTCTGAGGCCAGATTTGAACTCAGGTCCTCCTGAATCCAGAGCCAGTACCCTATCCATTGCACCATCTAGCTGCCCCTTAGCATGGTGGTTTTACACAAAAATAAGAGCTCACTAAATGTCTACTGGATGCACGTCCAATGAATTACAACTTCTTCAGATAAGATAACGGCATAGATAAAGCACTTTGAAAACCTTAAAATGCTATATAAATGCTGGCTGTCATTATCCTCATTCTCTGAGATTCTCTAAGTGGGGAAAGGGGAAGAAGAAAGCAGGAAATATTTAAGGGACTACCTGGAGAGACTTGGGATCCCTGTAGATTCGCCTCCACTATCGTGGTGCAGAGTGCCAGCAACACATTTTGGGAAAGGTCACCTAGGAAAGAGATGTCAGCTGCCTCAAAGATAAACTTGTCATCAGGATCGCTGGCTACTTCCCTGAGCTCAGAAAAAACAGAGCCTTGGAGGCCAATGGCGTACAGCAGGACACCTGCCTTCCTGACCGCCTCAGCTGGTTCTTTGATGTCATCCTGTGTTGGTCCATCTGTAATCAGCACAGCAAGCTGGGGGACCCCTTGCTGTATCCGGCTCCCTGCTATTTCCAAGAAGTGGTTTTCTAACATGAACCACAAGGCCCGGCCAGTTTGGGCACCACCATGTTTAAAGGTCAATGCCTGGATATGCCTCAAGACATCTTCCTTGCGTTGATAGGTATTGAGGGAAAACTCTGTGCTGGGCATGTCACCATACTGGATCAGGCCTACTCTGATTTTATCTTTGCCGAGGTCAAGGCCACTGACCAACGTAGACAAGAAGTCTTGAACATTTCGGGATTTTTCTGGGCCTCTGCTGGAATCCACCAGGAACACAACATCTGCGACAGAAGCCTCCCTACAGACTAGAAAAGACAGGCTGTGACTTTAAGGGAAATCATGCAAAACCAAAACATGTGGATCAAATATAGAGATCGAGCTGGCCAAAAAGAGAAAGTGACATGGGTCAACTTACCTTTTTCCCACCTCTTCATCCCTCTCTGACCTCTCTTTCCTACCTTGGCCATGTATGACCAGGCCATTCAAGTCAGCTGACTTGGAATAGGCAGAAAAAAATCTTTCCTTCCCTCTGCTTTCCCATACCACCCTCCTACCTGCCCCATGCCAACTATAGACAGAACACCAAGATGGGTGAAGAAGTATTGCTGACAAGAGAAATAGAAGAACTATCCTGGGATGGTTTTAGTCCAAAATCAAAATGCTACCATCTCATATTAGAGGATCATAGACTAGAGCTAGAAGAGCCCTCAGAGGTCACCACAACCAACTCCTTATGTTTCCAGATGGGGAAACTGAGGCCCAAGGAAGTTACATGACTTGCCCAATATCACACTCTATACCTGAAATCTTTCCACCCTGAAAGATTGTTGGATAGATGGGAAACAACAAAAAACTCTTCGCTAGGTATATTACTCTTCTGGATCCAAATGATAAAAATACTAAAGAAAAACACTAATAAAAGTCAATTCAATTGAATTCAACATTTTATAATGAATTGGATCAGAATTAATCAAATTTAAAATCATTTTCTTAATAATTGCCCCTTATATATCACTTTGGGGCAGGTAGGTGGCACAGTGGATAGAGTGCCAGGCCTAGAGTCAAGAGGACTACTCTTCCTGAGTTCAAATATGGCCTCACACACTAACTAGATGTGTGACCTGTTTGCCTCAGTTTCCTCATCTGTAAAATGAGCTGGAGAAGGAAATGGCAAGCCACTCCAGTATCTTTGCCAAGAAAACCCCAAATGGGGTCACAGGGAGCCAGACACGACTGAAACAAAAGTTAAAAAGTATATCACATTGCAAATTATATCTTACTTGAATCTCATAACAACCTTCCAGGGAATCATATGTGCGATTCTCCCATTTTACAGATGAGGAGCCTGAGAGACCTTAAATGCCTTGCACATAGCCACACAACTTGGAAGTGTCCAAGGTGGGACTGAAACCCAGGCCTCTCCTAACTGTGTATGAAAGTCCTTGTGCGCCTACACCTCACTGCGTCTCACTCATCAAAATCTTACCTTTTGAGACTTGTTTCCCAGTTACTGCCCTTCATGCATTCTGCACTCCGGCCCACTCGCTGTTGTCAATGCCTGACATCCCACTCCATTGCCTGTGCCTAGGCTGTGTTGAACATTCTTGGTCTTCACCTCCATTTTGTAGAAATACCTGACACTCTTCAATGCGTAAGCGAAGAGTCACCTTCTGTGGTAAGCCCTTCCAAATCCCCTCAGCTGTTATTGCTTGCCACCTTAACCCTAAAATGATTTTGTAATTTTTAAAATGCATTTACTAAATCACATACTTATTGTTCCCCTCTGTAGAAGGTAAGATCCTTGAAGTCAAGGGTTATTTCAATTTTGTCTTTGTGTCCGTGGGGCCTAGAACATAGTCAATTTTTAATAAATAGTGGTTGAATTGAATTGAGTGAGAGATCAAAGGAATCTGAGAGACAGTGAGATTCCAGATCATATCTACCAATTCCTTTCACTTTAAAGATGAACAATTATACATCTAATAAATCCAATTCAATCAACATTTATTAAGTGCCTACTACGTGCCAGGCACCGTGCTAAGTGCTGGGGGTACAACTGATAAAACAAAGATCTAGAACTGAATAGTGGTCTATAGAGCTCAAAGGATATCTAGCCCAAATCCTTCATTTCACAGAGGAGGAAACTGAGGCACCTCTCAGTGGGTTTGAATCCCAACCTCTGATACCTCAGGAAAGGGAAGTGACTCAATTTGAATGTTTCCTCTGATTCCAAAACCATGGTCCTTTCCATGGAAGAGATGAATAAAGTCACTTGCACCACGCCAGACAGCGAGTGAGTCACGGAGCCAGGACCAGATGTGTTGGGGTTTTCTGGCTCCTGGGCCAGATTCCCTCTAATCTATCCCACTTACAGATGCACAGAATAGTTAAGATTAAACATTCCTATTAAGAGCAGCCTAAAGATTAAGGGCCCTGGGGAAAAGAGAATGTGGAGAAGAACATAATGTTTAGATAAAGATGTGGAAAAGTTAGCATTAGTTAACAAGGCAGTTGGTCATTCAAGGAAGCTTTTTTTCAGCAAGATCCTACAGATTTTAGGAGCGGTTCACAAAGCCAAGTAGTGTCCTCCATCAGGAAACAGAAAATGGAAAATGGAGTCAGGCTAGTGATTACAACTGGAATCCAATTCTATCTTCTTTCTGCCCAGAGGAAAGAACACCGCCCTGCTGACTAGAGAAAATTACAAGCACAGTGGCCTTCTAGAGTTCTCATTACAGTCCATTTAAAAAGAAATAAAATACAGACTACCACGCCCTTGGTTCTTATTCTCAGTTATTAGGAAAAACCCCTTAGCAGTACATAGAAAACTCATTTGGCAAATGTCAATTGGTTCAATCTTGCACAAAGACCTAGGCGACATCAAGAAAGGTACTGTGCCTTCAGACATCATTTCTTTCTCTGCTCTACCCAATAGCTACCCCCTTTTTTAATTTACTTTGCCACATTTTTTAATTATAAAAAGCCTATTAGTATCAAAGTTCCTGTTCATTGTCATGTTGGAGATGAAGGCAAAATTCAGAGAGCTTTAAGTTATTTTGGACAGAGCTTATTTTTTTCCCACAAAGACTCATTATTGTACTCAAATACATAAACCTCTGTGAGGTATCCATGGAAAACTACAGATGAACAGACAATCTTTTCTTAATTAGCCTTTCATCTTACAAAAGCCCCAACAACCTATTAAAATGAAAATTAAAATGAAAAAAGTGGAAAAGTATCACCAGCTACAGATAAAGCCATCAATCTCATCAGGAATCATAGATGCTACTCCTACTCTCCGAGCAGTTTTGCCGAACAAAATAAAATGCATATTAACATGTCTACAAAATATATTTTCTGTGCTGATTAAAGTCTTCAGACTCATTTGTTAATTTCTACCTTAACAGTTATCAGTTGTATTAAAAAAAATGAAATCACACATCCACAATTTAGTTGGGGGATACCTAGAGATATGGGAGGAATGCAGTATAGTAGGAAAATGTTGGCTTTGGAATCCACAAGTCTTAGTTTTGAACCCAGCTCTTCTTCTGATTAGCTCTGTGATCTTGGGTCTTGTTCTGTCTCTCTTTGGGCCTTGGTTTTCCCATTTGTAAAATAAGGGGTTGGACCGAGATGGCTTCCAAGGTCCCTGCCAGATGTAGATATATGATCCTACCTTTCAAATTATTTTTTTCATATTTTGTTAATTGTGGATTCTGCTGCCATCTTTTCAGCTTTTCATTGAAAAGCTGCTACCACCACATAATTACCAAGATAATTATTATCATGCAAACCCAATCAGAAAATATATATTACCATTTATCTGTGGTTTGACTGAGCAGAATGCAGCTGCTGAGAGAATGACCCAAAATAGGGGTTGCGATGCATCCATGCCAGCACCAGACCTAGGGAAAAAAAAGAAATTAGGATTAAGATGTCTTCTAAAAGAACAGGAAAACCTTCATGACAATCTAACAGAAATCAAGCACTGTTGCTTTGAGAGTGCTGAGAACAAGTGGCCTGCAAGTCCAACGTGGAAAGGATTTTTAAATGCCCCAAACAGGCCCTTCATAACTCAAATCTCTCCAAAAAAACACCACAAAGGAAGAGAATAATGGGCGAAGTGGTAGGATTACGGTGTCACAGCCTGAAACGAGCGGGCAGAAAATAAATATTTCAAGAGGATTCTGCTTGTATAAAATCAAAATTCAGTAACTAGATAAACATTTGTATCCTCGTGTAAATACATTTAACTATCTCAGAGGACATCTGTCCTTGACTCAGCCTGAAAATATTTTCTGTGGTCTCTCTCTGAAGCATCTAGATGTTAAATTTGCTTCCTGACCCTTGAATTCAACACCAAAAGACTTCAAGAACAGCATTAATTTTTCAATTACGTCTCCATTCCCAGACTATACATAGCACACAGAACAGAATGCATGGAAAAGAAACTGTTCTTTAACAGACTCTGCCTCCATAATGACTCTAATGCCTCTATCCTTGTCTATGTACTCATAGGGCCATCACCCTAGCTCGGGTTCCACCATTACCCTTGCCCAGACTATTGCACAAGCGTCTTGACTGGTCTCCTAGCTTCCAGTCTCTGGTCTCCAATCTGTCCTCCGCACAGTTGCCAAAATACTCTTTCCGCTACTCAGATCTCATGTTGCCATTCCCCTGGGCGAAAATTTCTAATGGCTTCGATGGGGTGCTTGGGTGCCTATACTCTGACCCTGATTCCAAGTCCATATTTCTCCCTAGCCTCAAAACACTATCCCTGATAGTTTTCTCCCCAGCTCAAAGACCCTATCTCTGGCAATAACTCAGTAGTGGGCCCAGTGAGGCAAACTATCTTACTATCTCTCCCTGTTAGAAGAACAAACTGACCTCTGTAGAATTGCCCTTGTATGAACGAGACCATCTTATATCAACAAAATTATCATGTACCGATTCCAACAGTTATCGTATACAATCTAGAGGTCAAGTTATAAACATCAATTCCTGAAGCTATCTTGTTACAGACCTAACAGACCAAAAAAAAAACAAAAACAAAAACCCACACCCCTTAGGAACCCTATCCCCACCCCACCTCCAGTTTCCAGTAATGAATGAAGCCTGTGACCTAGATTGTATGTTATCACCTAATTAGCATACTTGCTACATAATCCACTGCTTTTCTTACATAAGCTTTAGCATCATTCCTGTTAAGGGGCAGAATCCCTTAAGGAGCTCTGCCCACCATATCAGTGTTACAATAAACCTTTGCCAACTTGCCTTAAAGAATGCTTGAGTCTGTGAATTTATTCCAGACAACTCTGTCCTGTACTTTGATCCTTGGGAGGTCCCTGAACCTCTCAAACCACATCAGCTCCCCATGGCCTACAGAATAAAATACAACTACCTTAGTTTCACTTTTCAGGCACCCCACAATTTGCCTCTGACCTATCTTTTCAGACTTAGTTCATTCTCTTGCCTTTCATACTAATTGTTGCTCAAATTTAACCTTTATCTCCCACCATTTACTCATCATTCCCTCTGCCAGAAATACACTCACTTCTCACCTTTACTTTTCTGAATTCTTATCTTCCGTCAAGATTCACTTCCTATTAAATGCCTTGACTGATTTCCTCACGTGTTAGTAGCATGAGCTCCCTCCTCAAACCACCTTGTATTTACTTATCTGTGGGCATGTTATACCTGCCTGGTAAAATGTAATCTCCATGAGGGGAGCAAAATGAGATAATATTTGGAACATGCTTGGTCCTGAGCTTGGAATAGGTAGGTGCTACATAAATGCGTGTTTGTCATTTTTCTTTAGATAGGATACACATGAAGCTTTTCCTGAACCCCCTTCTAGAATAAACCAAGTCTGACTCAGACTGGTTGAGATTCAAGTTCAGAATGAAATTAAGCCTCCCTAGACTAAATTAACAAATTAACAAAAGGAAGTTTAGTTATCCACAGCATGGAAAGGAATATTCAGCAAGGATACAGCACTGATTCAGTTGAGTGTAGCTTTCCAGCCTCTGGGTTGGACACATCACTCTGCTGGTCAGAAACCTGAGGGAATTGCTGCTGACCTCTTCTGCCCATAGTTTTTTGTACTTAGGCCACCTAGAAGCTACTTTGGCCCAAGTCTTAGTCTCCTGAGCCAATAATGTCTTGAGGATAATTTCAATTCCTTTTAAGAAAAAAAAAAACTAGCCTACCTGGCAGGGTACTTACTACATCCCTTCACATACCTTGTATGCATTTTGTATATACTTATTTGTATACATGTTACCTCCCTGATAAAATGTAACCTTGAGGGCAAGGACTGAATTTTCATTTTTTACTTTGTACTCATAGTGCCTAGCACGATATCTGACACGTAGTCATCACTTAATAAATGCTAACTGATTATTTGATTGACTTATTGAATATGGACAGGGAATATTTCTTTCTCTTTTGTTTTTCAACTGGTCACTCTCATAAATATCTTCAATACTATACTAATTCCCTCAACATTCAGGGTCATCCCTACTGAGATACTAACAAGCCTACTCTCTGATCATGTTATACCTCCTGACTGCCTCTGATTCCCACCTGGCACTCCAGTGCCTGCCCTAGCACTCCAATGTCTACCCTGGGACCCCGGGCTCCTGAGTGTTTAGAATTTTCCATATGTAGCACAGATTCAGACCACCATGTTGCTTTCTGGTCGTCTTCATTTCAAAGTCATTGCCTGTGTATTCTTCCCAATCCCACTCCTCTTCTACTGCTAGCTCTGGAAACAATAATCAAATCACCATTTCCATTCCTGGAAAGAATGAGTCAATCAATTGCCCTGTGGCTCTATTCACCATCACTATGATTTTCCAGCCCAAACACTTCTCTGGTCCTTATTCCCCTGGCGTACTATCTCACGCAAGCTTTTGGAGGGCAAAGATTGTCTTGCTTTTTATATTGGCCACCCCAGCACTTAGTATAGTGCCCAGGGCATAGAGTAAGCACTTTATAAATGCTTTTCATTCATTCATTCTGGAAGAACCCTCCAGGAAGTATTTCCCAGCCAGATATTTTGCCAGCTTTCCCAAGAATCCACTTCCCTTGACAGGGAAAGCCCATGTAAGATCTGTCTATGGAAGGAATGTAAGTTCATGCTCCAAATTATTCTATCAAACGTATCTTTCTAAAGAGGAAAGCACTTAAAAAATCCAGACAATCATTATTTTACTTGTAGCAGAAGATAATCCATTAATATTAAAAATTCTTGGGTTAGCTAGGTCAGGTAAAAAATAAGCTACAACAGGATCTATTTTTCCATTATTTTCATTATTAGTATTACCATTATTGTCACTATGACTCATGGAAATGAGGAATTAGAAGAATATAAGCCAATAATTACTATTTTCAGTAATAAATCACAGCAACCATTAAGGGAAACTACTGCAAAGACCAACAACTTTTTATAATCACATAGCAGCTGGGTGTGTGTTTAATGGCAATGGAGGCAAAAATAACTGCATCCAGCCCTTAACAGCAGTGATATTCTATACCAAATACATTCTGCACTGATGACTACATATCTGGCATTGACTCTCTTGGCTTTAACTGCTGAAGCAGTTCTACACTTCACTGTTTATCAGTGAGGATGAAGACAAGAGCCACAGATTCTATTGACAGTAGGAGATCCCTCCACTGGGACAAATTTTAGGTAAAACAGGTTCACAAGGGGAATATAGGTCCCTAATTTTTAACTGGAATTTCTCCAGGAGTCTTAAGAATCAAGGAATTTTTTTAAGCATGTCTCAACCAGTAGGCATACTGGAGCAGTAAGTAATCCATGGGCTGGGCCGAGAAGGACCGCCAAGATCATCTAGTCCAAAAAGAGGGAGTCAGAGTACAGTGAAATGTATCGCTTCATCTCTCTGGGCCTCAGTTTCCTCATCTGGAAAATAAGAGAGTTGTACTAAACGATCTCTAAGGTCCCTTTCAACTCTCAGTCTATGATCTTATAAACTCTGTCCCCAAACAGAATCCTTTCAACAAACCCAACAAATAATCATTTAGCCTCTGCTGGATCGACTCCAGTGCGGCAGAACCACCCACAAGGACCAACTTTTCTATATTCAGATAGTTTTAAATTTTATGAAATTTTTTTTCCTTACATTGAGCCAAAATCTTTGACATCATAACTTCCACCCACAGTTGCTGGTATCACGATTTCAAGGTAAGACTAACTTTTCCCTTCTAAGACACACCCAGAGAGAGCATTATTAAGGCCAGGTAGAAGTGGAGAAGCCTCTCCGGACATACAAAATGGTGCTCTCCACACTGACCCCTTAATCAATTGCCTTGTCTGACAGTAATTTTAAAACAGAGGGGAAGGTTTTAGAAGAGACGTTCTATTTAGTATGGAACATGTACAAAATATGAGGTCTAAGATGTTACTAAGCCTTATGGAAATGTTTTGCTGATGTAAAGGCAATGTAATATTAGGAAAGGGGGAGAAAGGATAGAAAATCTCTTCTTAAACTATAAATGGCCTTAACTTTGGTTTATTAAAGTTAAATTTCAAATCCCCATATAAATTAGAGAGACATTTGGGGATAAAGGAAAGCATACTGGACTGGTAGTCAGGAGAATTTGGGGTCTAATTTCAGTTCTGCCACTAACAAGCTCGTTTAACTTTGGGAAATTAGTTTACTTCTCCTAGCTTTGGTTTCCCCATCTGTAAAGTAATGGGGTTAAATTCAATGACCTCTAAGATCATTTCTAGCTCTAAAATTCAAGGATATACAAATTGCTACACTCTAATACAATCTTCTATCCTTCCACTCAAAGTTATAAGTAGAGTGGAATAGCTGGGGTTTTTACTCAGGACACCAATATTTAAGGAGCGTAAAAATAAAACATAGGCATTCCTTCAGCAGCAAAGCTGATACAAAGGTCTGATTTGTGCTTAACTGGGCATATTTCTTGCTCCTTGTCCTAGATGTCAAAATCACCAGCTTGGCTCTGTTTTCACCTCTGACTTCCACATTCATACAAAACCTGAGCCAACTTCATCCAGACCTACTGTCCTCTGGCCCTTCCCTGTTCCGCCATCAACTGCTCCCTTTCCAGTTTCAGATGACTTCATAGCTAGCCTTAACTCCAATGTGTGCCATCTAAGTGAGCACCTAATCACCCTCCTATGAATCCTTATTCACCTGACCTGCTGCTGCTCCCCACCTAATAATCCTCAACTCTTGCCATCCAGAGTCTACCCTCCTATCCTTGGGTGACTAAGCAGCACTGGTGAAAGTCTTCAAATCAAGTACAACTTCAGCTGAGCCCCATATCCTTCTGTTTTTCTTCAGTCCTATCCAACTCTTCATGACCCCATCTGGAGTTCTCCTGGCAGAGTTACTAGAGTGGTTTGCCATTTCCTTTTCCAGCTCATTTCACAGATGAGGAAAGTGAAGCAAACAGCGTTACATGACCTGCCCAGAGTCACACAGCTAGTAAGTAATCTACTTTGCTCTTATTGACTCTCTCTTCCATTCTCCACAGGTACTAATTCAAATATTTCTCTCTAATCTTAAGTCACATACTTCTCTTCCATGATGAAAGCAGATGATCCAAACTCATAATTCACCAAAACAGTAGAGTACTTTGAGATTTGCAAAGCTCTTTACAAATATTATCTCATTTTATCTTCAAAACAACCCTGGGAGGTAGGTGCTATTATTTATCATACCCATTTTACAGATGAATAAATTGAGCCCAACAAAGATTGTGACTTGCCCCAAATCACAAAACCACTAAGTAAGTGTTGGGGGCCAGATTTGATTTCAGCTCTTCCTTACTCTAGGTCCAGTGCTCCAGTCACTGAACCACCTAGATGCCTTCATTAAGGTTATCCAAGAGGACCCCCCTCAACTCCCTTTCTCCTCTCTTTAAAACTTTCCAACATCTTCTGCTCTTTCCTCTTCCTCACTTCAGAGAAGGAGGCAGCCCTGTTCCTCACTAATACTGATCAGAGAACTTGACCCCCACCTCCTCTAGGTTTTGGTAATCAACCCCTCAAATGCAAACATTTTTAATACCTTTCTGTCCTCTAGCTCTGTCTCAGCCACCCACAAATCTTTTCAAGGTTCCCAAAAGCCTTTTCTTGTATAAAGCAAAGATTTCCCTTGACCCCTCTACCACATCAAGAAGTCTGAAAGATTGGTCTCCTCACAATGTTTCTACTTCCTTACTAACCCGTCTCCTGAGCTCCTTGCAGTCTCCATACCACTAGACTGAAATTGTATCTTAAAGGTTACCAATGACATCCCTGGTGGCACTGGATCCTTTGTCCTTTCTTTAGTTACAATCAGCCGTGACCTTCTGGAATCGTTTGAGACTGTTGACCACCTAACTCAACTCACTCTGGATAGTCTCTCCTGCTTTGGGTTCCAAGTCACTACTTTCTATGGATTCTCCTCCTACCTCTTCACTGTTCCTTCTCTGGATAATCTTTCTCTTACTTTCCCATTAAGGTCAACGTACCCCTAAAATTTTGTCCTCAGCCTTTTTCCCTTTCCTTCCTAAAGTTTTTTCCCCTCTTTGGCCACCTTGTTCCCTATGCTCAGAATGCACCTCCTACCCCATTATCCTCTTAAGTCCCTATCCATAATTTAAAACTGAGCTCCACTGCCATTTGCCATTTCCTCTGTGAAGACATCCTTGATCTTCCCCCTTCCCATATCCAGTCACTTTGTTTATAGTTCATAAAACTTCATATTCTTGTTTTGACAGTGGTGGTATAGTGAAAAATAGGTGGCAGCTAGGTGGCTCAGTGGATAGAGCGCTGGGCCTAAAGTCTTCCTGAGGTCAAATCTGGCCTCAGACACTTACCAGCCGGGTGACCCTGGGCAAGTCATTTAACCCTGTTTGCCTCAGTTTCCTCACCTGTAAAATGAGCTGGAGAAGGAAATGGCAAATCACTCCAGTATCTTTGCCAAGAAAACCTCATGGACAATATGGTTCACAGGGCCATGAAGAGTCAGACGTGACTGAACAACAACAAACAGTAAGGGAAAAAAACCAACAGACTGGAAATCTGGAGCCCTGAATTTGATTCTTTCTCTGCCCTAACTTACTCTGTGACCTCACCAACTCACTTTAATCTCTCCAAGTCTCAGGCTGTTCATTATAAAGTGCTAGCACTAATACCTATCCTGACCACCCCGCTGGGTTATTGTGAGGATCGAGTGAGATTACCCATTTAAAGCACATTGTAAATAACAAAATATTATATAAATGTCAGCTATTGTTATGTGTGTGTGTGTGATATCCCCCTACTAACCTGTATGCTCCATGAGGGCAGGGACCATATCTTTGTAAACTTTGTTATCACCTCAAACCTAGCAGAGCCAACAGTTTTATAAAATAGATTGAGTGAATGGAATGGAATGGGGGGAAATGATGAAGCTGCTAAGTTCAGGGATAGAGAAGTCCACAGTAAACATATCACTCAGAAGTCGGTATTTCTCTTCTCTGTTTTGTCAGGAATGTATGATTGATTTGGGAAAGGAGAGTGAGGGCTATCTCAGCACTACCCTGTGAACTGCTGAATTCATCTGAATCACTACCAAAAGCTCTCAGGAAAACCAAACAATACACGAGTCCTTGTGGGATGCCTCATACTCACTGCCCCCTCTTTCCTAGCTAACCACTCTTCACCATTAAGCCATTATTGATCCAGTGTTTAAAAATCACTGCGTGGGAGTCTTAAGCAAGAGACATGTGGTTTCCTCATATGTCCCCCAATAACATGAACTACTAGCCTCTTTCTGTTTCCTTTTTTCCATTTCCAAGGCAGGGATAATTATCAATCTAGTAATTGATCAACCTGACAAAGCCATTCAGAGAACTAAGGTCTTGAGATCCACTGCCCTCAGATTCCCCTCCCACCTTCATACACATTTACACTCAATAGTAGACACCTTGACTCCAAATCTGCCATTCCTAGCTTCCCAAAACCTAGTGCCCCCAGAACAGCCAGGTCATGGAAGAGTTAGGCTACCCAACCACTGAGAAGCCTTCTGGGATGGGATCAAGGAGCACAGATAGTACGGGCACCAGTCTGTTGTTATCATTTTCAGTAAAGGGCTGGTGGCCTTCAGGCTGTTTCACCTCTGCATTTACTTGATATAAAACGTAGGGGTTCGTAATGACAGTATCTCCAGCTCTGCCACCTACTTCCTGTGGGCTTCTGTTTCCTCATCTTTAGAATGACGGAGCTATTCCAGATGACGTTGAAGATTTCTTCCAGCTCTATATATTATCTCAAGACTCCCACATTTTCCTGGTCCCCACCACCTTTGGTTTTCAGTAAACCTTTGCACACTTATTTTTCAATATGAAAGCAAATAAATTCTAGAGTTTACCATGTATGTGTATTTAAGAAATTAAAATAATATAAATTAATTTTTCATTAAAAAACTAATTGTTACATAACTTTTTCTACTAACAATTCTACTTTTGGAATATTTGAATAGGACTGTATCGTCATTTACTGAATATTCCCTGTACCCCCCCTAACAAGTTTCTTGTTCCCCCTAGAAGTACATGTACTCCAGGATGGGAATTCCTGCCTTATCTCATTTAAGCCTCAAAACAAACCCATCATATGGTTGCTAATTTTATCCTCACTTTTTAGATGAGGAAACTGAGGATAACAAATATTAAAGAGGGGCAGCTAGGTGGCACAGTGGATAGAGCACCGGCCCTGAAGTCAGGAGGACCTGAGTTCAAATCCAGCCTTAGACACATAATACTCACTAGCTGTGTGACCCTGGGCAAGTCACTTAACTCCAATTGCCTCGCCAAAAAAAAAAAAATATATATATATATATATATATACACACACACACACACACACACAAACACACACTATATATGTATGTATTTGTATATATATATATACACACATACATATATATATATATACATACACATATGTGTGTATACATATATTAAAGAAATTGCCCAGGGTCACATAACTACTAAGCATTTAAAGTGGGATTCAAATCCAGGACTTTCTGGCTCTATATCTAACATATTCTCTGGCCTCCAAAGAATAGAATGTTATTGGAAAATATTAACTTTGTATAAATATGGCCTCAGCATAATAATTAATAATAATAATATTAACTTTGTATAAATATGGCCTTCAAAATCTTAGGGTGATAGCTTCATTGCAGATGTGAACAATTCATGTAATGTCATGGCGGGGGTGGAAGCGGGGGGGGGGGGGGAGGGGACTTTCTTACAATCCATAGGTTCTCATCCAGGCCAAGAAGTGAATTGTCCAGTTTTGTCCACACTCCAAACTTCCACCAAAAACATCATTCTTTTAAACACTGGATTCTTGGCTCTCATACAAAGCAACTTTATGATATAAACATCTGAGCATCAAGATTTAAGATAGTCATATAACACAAACAGCTAAGGAATAATAATTTGTTTTTCTCTACATGTAACATTATAGACCACACCATGTGTTTAACAGAGAGAATTAAACTTCAGTTTGGTTTTTTTTATCAAACTATAACCTTCCTCACAAGGTTTCTCTTGTGTGATCTGCAAATGTGTTGATTCTGAATATGTAAAAATATTTGAGAGAAGTAAAGGTAAATATTTTTAGGAAAATTAACCAACTTTCAACGGAACAAATATACAACGATATGGAATGGTAGAGAAGCCCTCCACAAGAACACAAGAACTTTTCAAACATCAACCCCTAAGCAAGAGTTCTTAACCATTTTCTTAGAATGGGGCTCCCCATCTCACTCCGGCTGGAAGTATGGGGGCTGCTCACAAGCCTGATCCAAATACTGATCAATATAGGAGCTTTAACCTGCTTGGTTGCCAACCCAGGCCATGTCACCTCCCCTTAGGAAACATGGTGGCCCCTGAAACCCAGGAGTTTACTGCATTGGTGCCAGACTTACTGCAGACCCCCCAATCAGCTTAGCCCACTACATCTGGGAACTCCTGAGCTCAAGACGGCCAACAGCTTCATCTTCCCTGATACCTGGGATTAGAAGTGGGTGCCCCCATGCCCAGCTTTTAAACCTTTCATATTATGGACCCCTTTGACCTTCTGGTGAAGCCTATGGGCCCCTTCTCAAAATAAAGCTTTTAAATGCATAAAATACAATACCTAGGATTACAAAGGAAATTAATTATATTGGAATTAAGATGTAATTTTTCCCATCCAAATTCACAAACTGCCCCAAAATCTATCCACTGACCTCCATTAGAACCATATCCCTCAAATTAAGAACCCCGGCCTAAGAACATAATGCTTTGCATATCACAAAGGGTTTGTTCGATAACAAAAATTGAGAATGCGCACAAGGATGATGATATAACAGCTGGAGGCCCTCATTAAGATCTTGGTACTCAATGAGCTTTTTCTTATGTTTAACTAGTAGCTGATCTAACATGAGGACGTATGTACATCCATTCAAAGTCCATCCAAACTGTGCATTCTTTACGTGGTTAATTTATTCCTCCCATGTTTCAGGGATTTGGTCCAGCTGCTGAGACAGAAAGTAGTAAATGGTTCATTTTTCAGAAGCGCAATGGCTTTTTGGAAATAGGTCGGCTTGGGCTGCCTCCTAAATAGACAGAAGTTCAGGATTTCTAGGCTACCTAGATGGCGTGTCATTGCCACTTCTTATCACTCAAAACTACAAAAAGTACAGGGGACCTACACCATGGGAGTTAAGCAAAGAAATGCTTAATTGCACGGAAGTCAGTCTAATCCTGGTTTCATCCAAACTATCTTGAAGTTCTCTGCAAGAGATCCCTTTGATAACTTTCTAAGCCACACTCTGATAAAGGAAAGAAATCCAAGATCCATTGACTGTACTCTTGTTGCAAAGTTGATATTTTTATTTTATTTATTCTTTTAATAGCAAATCCCACCTAGAATCAAAGGTATTAACTCTGATAATGACCATTTCTCAGAAGATTTTAGGGATAAGGGTTGGACTTGCAATTCCATTGGTTTAGAGGACTTCCAGGTGAGGAAACTCTGTCACTGATACAAGTTGGCATTCTCCTTTTACTTTGGAGTGTTGGTGTCTTAGCACTTAGTCTGGGGCACTGGGAGATTAGATGAGGTGCCCTGAGCCACAGAGGCAGTAGGTGTTAGAGGTGGGGTTTGAATCTGGGCCTTCCTGGCCTTGAGATCTGCCCTCTATCCATGATGCTATGGCAGCTGAAAGATGAAATCATCTCAATTCTCTCAATTTCCTCAGTGTCTCCAAGGGAATCTTAACCCATGCAAAATCGTTGCCACAAGGAGGCCAAAGGAACCTAGAAATTTCCCCATTTAGCAAACAGTTAATCTTGACAAGTGGAGAGGCACAGCAGCCCAAGACAATTCTGGTTTGGCATATATTTATTCACAAAACATTTAGGAAAACTACTCTTTACAAAACATGAGGGGGGAAAGGGAGTTGGGGGAGAGGAGGAGGAGAAGGAAGAAGAGGAGAAAGAGGAGTAGGAGGAAGAGGAAGAAGAAGGAGAAGGAGAAGAAGATTCTTCTTTCAAAATGCCATGAAGATAAAAAACATGTGGGAGCCCAACACGGAGAAGCATTCTCACTGGTGAAAGGGAAGGACTGATGGGATCATTTGCCCAAGGTGGTGCCAATACTGTATACACATCTATCCTTGGAAATGATCTTCACATTGCTGAAGTAAATTCACATACATAAGCAGACTTTCCAGGATGGATACCATTAAACACAGTATTTTGAGCTAGAAGCCAATGGGTAATCTAGTCCAAACCTCTCTTTTTACTGTTGAGGAAACTGAGGTCTCCAGAGATTAATGCTGAGCCCAAAGTCACACAGCAGTAAGCAGTAATCATCCAGTCTTGGACTGTACCTACATGACACAAAAGCAACCAATCAATTCAATGGAAAAAATAGACATCCTTTAGATGAGGCATATAGAGAACACAGTTCTGACCATGTTTTCTGCTCCTTACTTGATGGTATTGTCATTGAGTTGGCACAGTCTCAATGTAAAAATAACTAGACTTGGCCAGTGCATCCTTACTCAGATGGCTTCTGGTAGAGTTTCTTTACCAATAGGACACATCAGCCACACTGTGTTCTCACATAGTCACCAACACAATGAAATGATGTATTTGGCCAAGAGTTGAAAGAATTCTGCAATCCAAATATTTCCCCTATCTCAAATATCATGGTGTCTAAATTCCTTTATTCTTTCCAAAACTGAGAAATGACACCCTGTTCCCATGGCCAAAAACTTTGAATGTCCTATCCAATGAATAAAAGGAATTTTGGGAATCAGAGGATTCCCACAAGGCAGTATTTTGAAGATTTGAGATAATAAAATGGGAATCATGTTTGGGGTTTTTTTCCTGTAAGTTCTAATGACAGATTTTTAAATTTGCCTATATCAAAAATCTAAAAAAAATTAAAACATAATTAATAGGACCAATAACTCCACATGCTAAGTGTGGGGCATGGATACAACATAGGAGTTAGACCTAGAACAAACTTTAAAGATAATCTCATCCAAAATCCTCTATTTTATAGATTAGGAAACCAATGCTCACATAAATAGAGTCACTTGACTTTGTAATTGGCAAAGACAGGATTCGCACCCAAGTCTCCTGACTAAATGTATCACTGGTTTCACTACATCATCTTCTTTTCAAAAAATCTTAAATTTTAGCTTAATCTTTCATTGCTGCAAATGTGTATGGGCAAGCAGGAAAGAGAAAGCAATCACAACTCTGACCTTTTCCCAACCCTAGACATTCTAAAACTTCGCCACCACAAAAATGCAACTGGAGAACAAATTAGTGAAGGATAATACCCAGGACTCCTATGGAATGTTTGGGGATAATATTTCCTGCGTGTGCATTCTTAAACAGTGAGCAGTGTTCATACATACAAAGCATGGGTTCCATTTAATCCCTAAGTAATCCTGGTACTGTTATTTATCAACCAAACTTCCCTCTTAGAATCTACAAAACCCTTCGCCTTTTGACTAGGTTAGAGTGGTGTGCTTCTGCAAACCTCCAGAAAGGGCTCATGTATCCTTTATTTCTGAGCCCTACCAATGGCCCTAAAAACTCTCCATGACCCTTCCTGGAATTCAAGGGCTATTTGATGATGCTCCCACCGATCTCTGCTGGTGCCCTCAACACTCCCCCAAACCATGGGCTAAAAACACAACAACGGATTCTTGGGCCAAGATGGCGGAGGGAAAGCAGTGACTGTCTGGAGCTCTCTCCCAAAGCCCTCCAAATACCTAAAAAATTGGCTCTAAACAAATTCTAAAGCAGCAGAACCCACAAAAAGACAGAGTGAAACAAATTTCCAGCCAAAGACAGCCTGGATGGTTGATAAGAAGGGTATATCGCACCAGGCAGGGAGAGGAGCTCAGTTTAGAGTGGGTGCACAGGCCACAGCTACCCTGGAGCAGGCCTCAGAGGACTGAATCATGGGCAGCTGTGGCGGTTTCCAGACTTCTCAACCCAGGAACGCCAAAGACAACGTGGAAGGTCAGTGAGAAAAGTCTGTGACTGTGGTGAGACAGGAGCTAGGTCTCAGCCGCAAGTCTTGAGTGCGGCCCAGGGCTGCGGCTTTTTCCTGAGCTTCAGGCCCACAGACTGAGGGGGATTTGAGTGGCTGATCAGAGGGCGATTGCAGGGATCTCTTTGCCAGTGCTGAGGCAGGAACCTCTTGCTTTACCAGTGCTTGGATCTGGGTCACAGTTCTGGGGGGAGGTCCTGGGGCGAGGAGGAGTGCTGGCATGGTGGAGCTTGTTGTGGTGGTGGAGAGAAAACACCTCGCCCCTTATCATACCACCTTGGAAGAACTGAAAATTTACAGGTCCCTAGAAGTACCTCTGAAAACAGCTGTACAAACCGCCAAAGCTTGGGACAGTACACTCTTCACATTGGAAGCAGACTTTTACCTTAACAAAGAGTTTAAAACTCAAGTAATTGGCTGGGATCATGAGTAAGCAGCGCAAAAAGAGTTAGACTATATTATCTTACTTTGGTGACAAAGAAGATCAAAACATACAACCAGAAGAAGACAACAAAGCCAAAGCTCCTACATCCAAAGCCTTCAAGAAAAATATGAATCAGTCCCAGGACTTGGAAGAGCTCAAAAGGAATTTTGAGAAGCAAGTAAGAGAAGTAGAGGAAAAACTGAGAGTGATGCAAGAAAATCATGAAAAACAAGTCAACAGCTTGCTAAAGGAGACCCAAAAAAATACTGAAGAAAATAACACCTTAAAAAACAGCCTAACCCAAATGGCCAAAGAGGTCCAAAAAGCCAATGAGGAGAAGAATGCCCTAAAAAGCAAAATTGGCCAAATGGAAAAGGAAGTCCAAAAGATTACTGAAGAAAATACTTCCTTAAAAATCAGAATAGAGCAATTGGAAGCTAGTGACTTTATGAGAAATCAAGACACTATAAAACAAATCCAAAAGAATCAAAAAGTAGAAAACAACATGAAATATCTCATTGGAAAAACAACTGACCTGGAAAATAGATCCAGGAAAGAGAATTTAAAAATTATTGGACTATCTGAAAGCCATGATCAAAAAAAGAGCCAGACATCATTTTTCAAGAAATTATCAAGGAAAACTGTCCTGATATTTTAGAACCAGAGGGCAAAATAGAAATTGAAAGAATCCACTGATCTCCTCCTGAAAGAGATTCCCCAAAGGAAAACTCCTAGGAATATTGTAGCCAAATTCCAGAGTTCCCAGGTCAAGGAGAAAATATTACAAGCAGCCAGAAAGAAACAATTCAAGTATTGTGGAAACACAATCAGAATAACACAAGATTTAGCTGCTTCTACATTAAGGGACCGCAGGACATGGAATAAAATATTCCAGAGAGCAAAGGAGATAGGATTACAACCAAGAATCACCTACCCAGCAAAACTGAGTATAGTCCTGCAGGGGAAAAAATGGTCATTCAGTGAAATAGAGGACTTTCAAGCATTGTTGATGAAAAGACCGAAGTTGAATAGAAAATTTGATTTTCAAATACAAGACTCGAGTGGAACATGAAGAGGTAAACAGGAAAGAGAAAATCATAAGAGACTTATTAAGGTTGAACTGTTTACATTCCTGCATGGAAAGATGATATTTGTAACTCATGAGACCTTTGTCAGTATTAGGGTAGTTGGAGGGGAAAAAATTATATGTATGTATATATAGATATAGATAGATAGAGGGCACAGGGTGAGTTGAAGAAGAAGGGGTCATATCTGGAGAATAAAATTAAGGGATGAGAGAGGATTATACTAGGAGAATGAGAAAGGGAGAGGTAGAATGGGGTAAATTATCTCACAAAAAAAAAAAGAAAAGGCTCTTATAGTAGAGGGGAAACAGGGGGAGGTGAGAGGGAATGAGTGAATCTTATCCTCATAGGATTTGACTTAAGGAGGGAATAACATACACAATCAATTGGGTGTGGAAATCTGTCTTACCCTACAGGAAAATAGCGGGGGAAGGGGACAAGAGAGTAGGGAGATGATAGAGAGGAGGGCAGATTGGGAAAGGGAGTAATCAGAAGCAAATACTTCTGAGAAGAGTCAGAGTCAAAAGAAAGAATAGAATAAATGGGGGGAGTGGGATAGGATTAAGGGAAATAGAGTTAGTTTTTCACAGCATGTCTTCTATGGAAGTGTTTTGCATAACTGCACATATATAACCTATATTTAGTTGCTTGCCTTATCAATGAGGGTGGGTAGGGAGGGAGGAAGGGAGAAAATTTGGAACCCAAAGTTTTAAAAACACATGTTTAAAAAAAATTGTTTTCACATGCAACTGGGAAATAAGAAATACAGGAAATGGGGTACAGAAATCCATCATGCCCTACAGGAAAATTGAAGGGGAAGGGAAGGCAGACTAGAGGAAGGGGTATTTAGAATGCATGCCATCTTGGGGTGGAGGGAGGGGCGAGATGGGGTGAAAATTTGGAACTCAAAATCTTGTGGAAGTAAATGTTGAAAACAAAAAAATAAATAAAAATTACCATAAAAAATGAGATTGCAACAACAACAACCAAAAAAACATAAAAGAAATTTTTAAAAAAAGGAGGATTCTTGAAAGAAGCCGAGTTGTTTTAAGAAGTTGTGATTCCATTCTTTGTTTTAGTGGGTCACTTGTACTTAGTTGCATAAAATTGATTTCAATAGGTACTGAAATTGGAAGGTACTGAACCTGAATATGCTTCATTTTCAAATTAAATCCATGAAAAGACAAAAATAAATAGATAAATAAATAAATAAAAACACAACAAGGGAAATGAAAAGTCCAGATCATTCCAAAATTTTAACTGTATTTTGCTGGAGGACTTCTTAGCCCAGCCAACTCCTCTACTTCCCAAAGTCAATAGGGAAATGAGCCAAAATAGAAGTTGCTTCTCTTCCTACAAACCATAAAAACCAATTCTCAGGAACAATCTGAGTGTCCCACAGGATGACAGTCTTTCCCAATTTTCTTCACTGTCTGTGTGTTTGATGGCTCTAAGTACAGGATAATTCCCTTCTTTCCTCCCTTGCTGATAAAAAGACCAAAAAAAAAAAAACCATCTCACCATGGAATCCAATACTAGTAACTCTGTGTGGCTGTTACTTAAAGAGCTTTGCAGAAATAAGGATCTTATTTCTTCCATAAAAATGTCACTGCAGAATACACTGGCATCTGGAGGAGTGGGGGAAGTAATCAAATTTTAGAGAGACTAATACAATACCATTAGAAACTCCAGTGACATCTAGCCTGACATTCCTCCCTAAATTGTTATTGGGACAATTGGGCAGAGAGAGAAAATAAATAATTGTTCATTGAACAAAATAAAAGTTAAAAAAGAAGGAAACAAGAAGGTACTTCCAATGACAGATTTTTAAATTTGCCTATATCAAAAACCTAAAAAAAATTAAAACATAATAGGACCAATAACTCCACATGCTAAGTGTGGGGCATGGATACAACATAGGATTTAGACCTAGAACAAACCTGAAAGATAATCTCATCCAAAATCTTCTATTTAAAAATTTTTTAAAATCAGTGATTTTTTTTCTCCTGTGTTTGGTTTTTTGTATTAGTCTCATTATTCATGAATCCTTAAAGTTTTTTTTTTCTTAATAGGGAATGTCACTTTTCTAATACAAGTCTTCATTTTTCTCCCTAAAGACAACAGTGTTTTATAGCTGTAAATAACAATACTAATAATTCATGATCTATGCTTCTAGATCAGCAAACACCAGGTTATCCTCCCCATCATTTTCTTCTGTCCCCACCATGTGACAGTTTTCCAGAAACAATTCATCAAGACCTCCCTGCACAGCCTCCTCATCTCAGGCTTCCCCACCCTCCGATCATGGGGAAGGGACTTCCACGCAGAAAGGAAGAAAAATGAAATTGTCATTGGTAGACTCAAAGCAAAAAACCCAGCACTGGGTTACTCTTTAAAATTTCAAAGGGAAACATAGTTTTCTCTTACCTGGCAACACTTTTCCATTTGATAACTTTAATTCTTCCTCATCTTCTTCAAAGGGAAGGGAAAGATTGGAAAAAGTGGAATTCCCTGGAGTCAAAAAGAAGGCACAGAGGGAAGAGGTCAGCTAATGCCTCTATATGTTTCATTTCCTCCTGGGAGAAACGGAACGGTGGGTAAAGGGAGGACCAATGGGTATGTTTAAAGTGCCCAAAAGCATTGCTTGTGCTCAAAATGCTTTGTGGCTGTTAAAAACCAAGAAACAGTTGGTGTGATAGAAATAGATATGGCTCATCTTGTACTTAAGCAAGTCCTGGTTTCAAATCCTACCTCTGATATTTACTAGCTAATAGTTACTAACTATTGACTAGTCTTGTCAGTCAACAAGCATTTATTAAGTACTTACTAAGTGCTAAGTTACTAAGTCCCTTACTGTTTCTAAGCCTCAGTTTCTTCCTATGAAATTCAGACCATAAGATTTATAGGACCTACATGCAACAGGGACACTGTGATGGTCAAACAAGATAATACCCTTCTTAAACCTAAGAAAATGCCAATTAAGTGTGAGTTATTATTAATATGGGGCCAGCTAGGAGGTACCATAACACATAGAGCACCAGGCATGGAGTTAGCAACACTCTTTTTTCTGAGTTCAAAACTGACCTGAGACACTTAACTAGCTCAGTGACCCTAGGCAAGTCACTTAATTCTGTTTCCCTCAGTTTCCTCATCTGTAAAATGAACTGGAGAAGGAAATGGCAAACCACTCTGGTATCTTTGCTAAGAAAACTCCAAATGGAGTCATGAAGAGTCAGAATGAATGAAATGACTGAACAACAATAAATGATTGACACACCTTCTCCCTTAAAGCTTGTAAAAATCAGATGCCCAATTACCCTGAACCCTGTCTTCTTTCTTTTATCCTTCTTTTTCCATCTTTATCAAAACACCCTACCTGTCATATCTCTTCCTTACCACTCCTAATGAAGGAAAGAAACAAGCTTTTATTAAGAACCTACTATGTGCCAGGCATTGTGTTAAGCACTTTACAAATATTATCTCATTTGATCCTCACAACAATCCTGGGAGGTGGGTGCTATTATTACCCCTATTTTACACTTGAGGAAACTGAGGCAGAAGTTAAATGACTAGCCTAGGGTCACACAGCTGGTAAATGTCTGAGGCAGGATTTGAATCCAGGTCTTCCTGACCGCAAGCCCCATGTGTTTTATGCACTGTTTCACCTAGATGCCTCCTAACATATTCTGAAGTAGGTTTTAAAATATAGCTTGTATTTATCAACACCACTTCCCCTGCTTACGCCTTCCAGTCTGTCGACTTTCCCTCTACTCTTTGCATATTGTGCATGTGTCTGTTAATGTTCACATCCCCACTTCTGACCTGTCCTGCCTGGGTGACCCTGAGGTAGTGATTTACCCTCTGGATGTTCCATGTAACCCTTTAAGACTTGAATTTGCAGAGAAGGTGCCAATCTCCACTGGTGGAGAGATGTTTCTCATCAGGGAATCCCCTCTAGCGGTCTGTCTACACAGAGGACAAGAGAGAAGGAACTCAGCCTGCTTCACAGTGGGGTACAATTGTTCACCCTGTGGGGGTGTATAGGGGTCTTTAAACCATAACAGTCAAGAGACAGTCACTGCCATGAGCTCCCAAATCCCTCCATTTCTGGAAGATGTTAGAGTAAATGGGCTTGGGGTCAAGAAGACCTGCATTTAAATCCTGACATTTACCAGCTGTGTGTCCCTAGGCCAGTCATTTAACATCTGCCTCAAGGGTAAAATGGGGATGATAGTAGCATCCTCCTCCCACGGTTGGTGTGTAATTATGAGACATATTCTGGCCGTACTCCAGATGCACAGAGAAGTACTGACCACTAAGCATCTGGCAGTGCTCAGGTCATCATTTACTGCTCCTGATCATGGAGCACAAGGATGTGGAGTTACAAGTATGAGATTACTAATTCATTACCGCCATTCCCATTTTACAGATGGGGAAACAGGCCCAAAGAAGCAAGTAGGTTTGCCAATAAGTTAGTCATTTTTATAGTAATGCTCTGAGAGTTATGGCCACTGTCTTGTTATTTTTTTTTTAGTTCTGATTTTGGTAGCCCCCAAATTATTTGTCCCAGCTTATGTGTGGGCCCTGCTCACCACTATCAAGGCCACTAAGACCAAAGAAATCCACAAGGACAGCTTTTGAGCTGCTCCTCTGGGACCAGCCAAATGCCAAGTAACCTGGATCTGGAACTATAGCTCCTCTGTCCACCTGAATATAGAGGCCGCCAAAATATTAAAATAAATCAATCAATAAACATTTATTAAGCACCTAAGGCACTAGGGATATGAAAGGAGGCAAAAGATAGTCGTTGCTCTTAAGGAGCTTACAAGGAGACAGACAGCATGCAAACAAATATATACAACTTAGCTATATGCAGGAGAAATGGGAAGTAATTAACAGAGATGGCACTGAAATGAAGGGGGAGGTGAAGATGAGGAAAACTTCCAGTAAAAAATGGGATTTTAGTTGGTACTTAAAGAAACCAGGGAGGTCAGGAGTTAAGCAGGGAAGAGATAGTGCTCCAGACATGGGAGAAAGACAGAGAAAATGCCCACAGTCAAGAGATGGAGGGTTTTGGTAGTGGAACAGCCAGGAGGCCAGGGTCGCTGGATTGAGGAGTATTTGTCAGGGAGCAAGGTGGAAGAAGACTGGAAAGATAGGAGGGGGCTGGGATATGAAGGGCTTTGAACGCCAAGCACAGCATTTTGTCTTTGATCCTGGAAGTGATAGGGAGCCACTGCAGATCATTAGGTACCAAGGTGGCATGATCTGACCTTTGTTTTCGGAAAATCACTTTAGCGGCCGAGTGGAGAATGGACTAGAGTGGGGAGAGACTTGAGGCAGACTGGTCCTTCAGCAGCTATTGTAGTATCAAGACGCGAGAAGAGGAGGGTCTATACTAGAGGGGTGCAAGTGTCAGAGGTGAGAGATGTCATGAAGGTGAAACGAACAGGCCTTGGTAGCAGCTCGGATGTGGAGGATGAAAGAGAGTGAGGAGTCCAGTATGACCCCTAGGTCATGAGCCTGAGGGTCTGGGAGGAGGGTGGTACCTCTACAGTAACAGGGAAGGATTGGGGAAAAAACAACAGATTGAGTTTAAGATGACTGCGGGAGATCCAGTTTGAGATGTCAGAAAGGCAGTTAGAAATACAAGACTGGAGGTCATCAGAGAGGTTGGGGCAAGATAAGTAAACTGGAGCCACATCAGCACGGAGAGCGTAGTTAAATCCGTGCAGCTTTTGAGATCACTAAGTGAAGAGGCATAGAGGGTGAGGAGAAGAGGGCCCAGAACAGACTACTCCTCCCCAGTTCCCTTCACCCCTCCTTCATCTCCATCTCTATTAGCATCTGGACAAACGTTGACAACAGGGATAGAGCGGCCTGAGACAGAATCACTGGGTGCCAAAGAGGTGTCCGTCCAGTGTTCGGTGGCCAGAAGGTACCGATAGATACCGAAAGGCACAGAATTTGAGCCCTCTATAGATTTTGAGCTGGAAGAGACATCTGAAATCAGCTAGTATATGTAGGGAAACTCAGACTCACATATACTAAATGACTTGTCTAAGCTCAAACAGTTACTTAGTACTGGAACAAAAACAGAAGCCCAAATGTCGTCCCACCCCATTCAATCATCTTGCTTCTTCACCGAGTGACTTCCCTTATTTGACAGATGATTTGGATGTGCTAATATTCATTCAGGCACAGATTCTGGTTCCCCCTCTGCAACTAAATATAGTCTGATGGAAGGAGGGCATTAATTAGCCCCAGGTCTGTGACCAAGTAATTAATGTATTAGGCAAGCCTGGCAGAGCAGGTGAATTCCTACTTTTACCTTTAAAACAACCCACTGCACCATGAGGAGGGAACAGAATAGGATCAGCAGTAGTATAGTTATTTCTCATCACTTCTAAATCTGAGGCCCTGTACATGAAACCCATTACTATTCAGTTTTTCACATAAATAGGCAGGGAAATAGAGCTAAAAAAAAAAAGTTTATTTGACACAAAGTGTAATTAAACATGTTTAATATATTGTAGATAGTATATATGCTTATATATGTTTGATGTGTTTAATGACAGTGTCATTATACACACATATATACTTACATATACATATTATATGTGTGTGTATGATACAATTTACATAACTTCATTCATCCTTTTTTCAGTGATTACCCAGATTTACTCAACTTGGCAAAAACAGTCCTGCACTCTACTCCCACAGCTAGGACAACCTGCCAAAATATCAACGGACCAGGAAGTAGCTGTACAGCATCCAGAATTGACTGTAATCTGAGAAAGCCTGAGGGTGAAAGGTGTGGTTCCACGAAGAATAAGACAGATACTTGGTTAAGGAGAATAATTAAGAATTTGTCCTAGAACACTGTCCAAATATGAAGTTCTTCACCAAACATGACTTTTAATTCCAGTTATACATGTTAATAGCAAGCAGTCCAGTACAGAAGACACAGTGGCCTCAGCCTTACACAATATTTCTCTCCTTCCTAAAATTTTCTCTCTTCTGGCCCATCAGCCAACGGCTTTGACTGTAGCTCACTCTTGACACATGACTTTTTCAATCCTCTTTCCACTCCAGGAGATCCCTCTGATTTTCAGAAGTCTAAGGTCATACCCTTCTCATTCCATTTTGCATTGACTCTAGCTGAGAAGCAGTTCCATTCCTTTCTTCCATGAGCCTTCAGTCTTCACTTTTCTTTGCTTTATACCTTTCTCTGTTGAATCTTCTGTCCAATTTGAACCTATTGCTAACTTTAGGACCCTCCCCAATTCATAACCTCCCTATTTAGAACTATCACTGAAAATTCTGAGCACCTGGGGCAAATTTTGGAGGGAGGAGGTTAAGGGAAACAGACCCTTGAGATGACAACCCAGGGATGAGATATGCTGCCATTACCACAGATCCCTGAAGTCCCCAAGCCTAATGGTACATAGGCAGTCCTCCTTATTTTGATAGACCCACATTGGTGGGGGAGGTGGAAGGAAGCAGACTGCAATGGAACACTAGGAGAGGAATAACATCCCTGGTCCTCCACTGGCCGTTGGGGAGAAATGTGTCCTTATCTTTATCCACTACCATTCCCCATTCATTGGTGCCCTTGGGGAAGGAAACAGATCACTATCGCCAGCAGGAGGTTAGGCTAGCTTCCATTTCTAACTTCTATGATCTTAAGAAAAGGACTAATGGTGAAGATTTCAGACAAGTTCAAATTTATATCTGCCTAGGCAGTATTTACATCCCAAGTCACTTAAGCATGTTTATCTCAGTTTCCTCCTCTGTAAAATGAGCTGGAGAAGGAAATGGCAAACCACTCCAGTATCTTTGCCAAGAAAATCCCAAATGGAATCATGAAGAGTTGGGTATGACTAAAAAACAACTAAACAACAAGCAACAATAAAGTAGAAAGGTTGCCTCTAGATACACTAATAATAATAACAATAATAATAATGATAATAACTAACATTTATATAATACCTTATGGTTTGCAAAGTGCTTTACAAATAATATCTCATTTGAGCCTCCCAACAACACTGTGAGGTAGATGCTATTATTTTCCCCATTTTACAAATGAGGAAACTGAGGTAAGTAGAGATTAAGTGACTTGCCCAGGGTCACACTGCTATTAAGTGTCTGAGTCTGGATTTGAAATCAGATCTTATTGACTCCAGGTCCAGAGCTCTGACCACTGTACTAACAGCTGCTTCTAGCTAAGGAACTCCCTCTCACTAGATACCTTCAAACAGACTAGAAAATGATCACTTGTCAGGAATGTGAAAGAAATGCCCATTCAGGATTAGGATGCACCCAGCAGACATCCCTTCCAGCTCTAATAGTCTCAATTGCAAGATTCATCCTCTCTTGTAGCTGTGCATGACCCCCTGTCACCTCACAGTGGTCAGTTTCATCATTTTCCCACAGGACAAGAAGTTGGAGGAGTAGGGGATTGGGGGAGGGGACCAAAGCTAGCCTTCAGAGCAGCAAATGGCATCTGTAACCCTAAATGGGAATTTTACTGGGGCCCCCTGTCCTGGCAGTCAGACACTATTGGTGAAGCTGGAATTATCAAAGTAAAACCAAGCCATCTGGTCAGTCTACCCACAGCCATCATCTGCTACAAACTCCTCAGCTGAGATAGAACTGCGTGGTTTCTATAGGCAATTTCACATCCTGCCAGATTCAATCAGTGTGGATTGCAAGGCGATGCTGACATCAGCTGTATCGGTCATTGAGAAAATTGGTATTTTCAAAGGATGGACACAAGTTAGATGGACATTGCTATAGAACCTCATGCGTGCATTTTTTAACCAATAATTTCTTCTGCTAGGAGCAATGAGTAGAAGTGAACAAAAAGCAGATTTTGGCAATGTCAGAAAGAAATATCCTTCCAGTTACAGCTGTCCAAAACTGGAATGGACTGTTTTGGAAGGTAGCAGAATCCCCGTTTCTGGTGTCCAAGAGGCTGTTGGGGATACTTAAAAGGTGCTTTTACTCGGGTAGGCACTGGACTTTTAATAAAAGTCTTCTGAGGTCCCTTCCACCAGTGGGCTTCTGTGAGTGCTGAAGTATCTCCCTTGTCAGTACAAAAAGGCCACTGAAGATAAAACTATGTCATGGGGTTTTTTTCCGAATTTAGGCTGTATAGCTTCATGTGCGCTGGTGGTGACAAACACAGGAAGAGGTTTTGATCCTTAAAAATCATTGGGTTTCCAAGCAACCAATTTGTCTGTCAGCTTCCAACAGGAACAGAAATTGATAAGCAAATCCCTCTTATTTCCCATCAGAGCAACTACAATTTGCCAAGACTCGTTAGACACTTGATTTCTCCTGAAGTCTCAGACACAGCTGACTCTTGCTCAGAAGTTATCTCATTTGAACCAAACCATTTAGGTGACCAGTAGAAGGCAAAGGAATGTGCCATATTTTACTCTAGGTTTTCAGAAGGAGTTTTGAGAAGAGCAAGGCTGATGGTATTGGAAATCTGGTTTGCTCTTAACGGGAACAGTTTCCCTTTAAAGGAACCCAAATTCAATGAACTTTTGCACAGCAGTGCTCTTCCCTGACTCATCCTGCTCTACTCAGACTAGCTCCCTTAAAAAATTATTACAAACTTATCCATTAACAAAAACAAACAATCAAATGGATATAGAAAGCAAAATCTTACATAAATGCCTTTAGCACTTAACTATCACAGAATATCTGAGTAGGAAGGGATCTTAGATGTCATCTTGGCCAACCAGTACCTGAACAAGAAGCCCCTTTACAAAGCAGAACAAAGCAACTTAACCAGTAAGAAACCAACAAAAATTAGTTTGCTCTGTGTGTCCTTCCAAGTCTGGAAGGAAGTCGTGCTCCCTTTGTTTTCTTTTTTGTACGTGGCTCTGGTTTCATTGATCTTGATCAGCATCCTTTCATATAGGTGTAACCCACAGGAGTGCACCCTGGATCCAAAGAGATTCAGGTTTCATTTGTGTGAGCGTCTTACGGTAATAGGTCTTACTTTGTCCCTACCTAGTACAAAATCAGAGAACTTCCTAAGTTAACAGTGGCTTAGGTTTTCAATTGTTCCCCATGCTATCAAACCCAGGCAAAGAACTACAATGTCAACCGTAACATGGCACTGTTGACCATGGTCCTGCTCAACACGTAGGAACCAGTATTGGACTATCCTATATTCATATTGGCAGGTATGTGCATCTGAGATAAAAGCCTCAGGAAGCTCAGTATGGTTCTCCCATTCTTTAGTACTTTAGGGAGTGTGGACAATTGTGAATTTACCCAATACAATCAATAGGGAAGGAAGAGAAAGGTCTCTTTCTCTGTCAAACCCTACTTTTCTCTGAATTTGCTCTATTTCAAGAAAAATCTACACACGACCTTGGCATTATGAAGCTGATTCCCTGCATGAACAGACAAAACATGCTTAACTGAACTGAATATTTTACTCTTGGCATAGAACCAATAACACCAAATTAACAACACGTATGTAAACACGGGTTTACCAATGTTTATCTATTTGAGGCTTTGAAAGCCTGGAACTGAAAACTCAGTCCTTCCCGAAACTAGGAGACATCTCATGGGAGGTAATAACATCAGAGAAATGTGCAAATTTAACATGAACCAAAGAGATTTTGAGGATATATATTCTTATAGCTCCCCCAAAGCAGGGCAAAGATTAAGAGAATCTGCTTCAATTACCTTAGGCAAAGCCAGAAGCATCAATAAGCAGTTTTAAGTAATTGGAAAAGGTTTGGAAAGTAGAAGGAGGAAGAAGTCTCATGGAGACAGGGACCTTCAGACAAAATTTCTTTCTGTTTTCTCCTGCCCTCCCCCTACAAGTGAGCTAAAGATCCCTTTCTCCCCTTGCCTTGATGGAAAAAAGAGGGCTTGACCAAAGGAAAGGCATGTCTGAGACATGCCTAAAGGAAGAAACTGGAAATAGTGGTTCCTCCCAAATGAGGGTGAGAGAGAGGGAGGGTAGGTAGTTCCCCTCCTCAGCCAAACATGACTTATCCCTTAACCAATGTAAGACGTAATCACAATAATATCATGTATAATGAAGCATCTACCCCTAAGCTGAGCCCCTGAAGCCTCTACCAGACCCTGGCCACATCCAGAGAGTAAGTAAGTGGCTATACACCTAGAAGTTTTAAGGAAGATACAGTTTGAGTTCATTGAGTTCCCAATTGCCCTTATTCTTGTGAGTGGGGCAGGGAGGGTAGACAATACAGTATAGTTTTCCTCCCACACCCAAATACGTGAAACTCATATAATAAGGAGGGCCACCCAATATACTGAGGACACAGAAAGTCTGGATGCAGGATTGAGCATGGTGCATGGAAGTCCCAGAGACCAATGGTTTTCTTCACCATAGATATTTAATCACCAACAGGGAGATCCAATTGATTTTCTGAGACTAGTCCATAGCAGAGCAGATTGAGAGGATCAGTGCATTCATTAATAACAGGCCCAATATGGGACAGAATTGTCATTCCAACCTAGTGAAGGAGAATTACCCAGGTATTCATTCAATGTGACCTGCTAATAGAAAAGTGTCATATACAGGTAGCAACAAACACCTGAAAGACTCCCCCATGCGGCCATGAAAGAGATTAAAATGTAATTGGGAAATACTTAGCAAAATAAATAAGAACACAATAGAACACAGATAATGTTAATCTGTAGGTTTCTAAATCAACATGCTGGGCGTGTTTTGAGCATGCCGCCACTGGGCTAAGATACAAACAACAGCTCCCTTATGTCTAGAGGCAGTAACTCAGATTCACAAGGTTTCTGTTGTCTGATCTTTTGGAGAGTTTATAAGATTATTAACAAAATGCAAAAAAGAAGAGTTCATTATTAAATAAGTTACAGGGAGAGTGGGTGTGTAGAAAGAAAAAAGGACAAGGACAAAGCTCGTGTGCAAGATACTGTAGAAGGTATACAAAGACAAAAACAAAAATCACACGCCTGCCCTCGAGGAGCTCACATTCTGCTGAATGAGCAGAAGAACCCTAGATATTTCATCTTAGAGCAAGAAGTCAACTCCAAAGCAAGACATTTCTGAAAAAGAAACCTCCCCAGGGACATTAATAAAAAGACTCCAAATACTCAGTTCCAGGTACTCCTAGTCAGGAAACTCCAAAAGGAGAGGAGAGGTTAGAGATGGAACATGAGTAACCATGCATGCTACGATGGAAAGAACACTGACCTTAGAGTCCATTCTCTGCCTCATGATTATGCCATTTCCTCTCACTGAGCCTCAGTTTCCACATCTGCAAAAATAAGGAAACTGGACTGGAAAGCCTCTAAGATGCCTTCCAGTTCAGAGGCAGCTGGTCTGTGAAGCCTCCCGAGAACATGACGTGAGCAGGCCTCTCTGTTATAGAGTACTCCATGCCCAAGCTTGAGGCAGGCCACATCCGACTCCTCCCTCCACATCCAAGCTCATGGCAGTCTCTTCTTCCCATGGCACACTTCCTCCCTATCTCTGGACTTTTTAATCTGCTGGCTTCCCAACAAGGACCTGACTCCTGGAGTCTGCCTTGCTTGCTCTTTGTTCAAATCCTGAAACCAGCACGCTCCTCCTCATCTGAAGTTTTCTCCGGCTATAGACAGAGCCAGTGAAATATTCCCATCTTTCTACTGCTCCCAAATGGCCCTTGGTCATCACAGCCTCTTCTCCAACAGTCCTCACAGCCTTGGTTCACTCCTCAGGCCTCAGGCTCTCTATCCCATCTCTGACACTTAACTAGCTGTCTAAACCTTGAACAAGTCATTTCACCTATCAAATAGTAGGGAACACCCTCTGCCCTGCCTACCTCAGTTGTAACCAAATTACTTTAGAAACCATAAAATACCATATAAACATGAGTTAATGGAATTGCCATTTTCAATAATAATAGTAAGACAGATAGCAAAGCAAATAAGAAAAAGCTTTTCAGGTAAGTGGCAATCACCCACAAGAGAATTTTCCCCAGGTTAGAGAGCTTATGAATATACTGAATCTGAGAAAAACTACTAGAAGGCAACCTGTGTTGCCAACAAAGGATGCCTAGAGAAAAGAGGCACCTATAAGTGCAATTAATACACCCGGGAAGAGCTACCAGAATTTGGACCTAGTTATACATCTAATGATCTGCGTGAATGTAATGGAAGGAATTTGAACAAACCTTTGCCTAGCTTTCACATTCTGATGAACATCGGAGAATGTGTACAGGAGTGAGACCCTAACCCACTTGGGCCTGTTGAAATCCTGATTCTTTAAAATCCAACTCTTCCATGAGCCTTTCTCTAATTGGTCACAAGTACTCTGCCCCTCTTGTGAATTCTTTTTGGGTACTTTTCCTGTGTACTGCCTGTATCCTAATTTGCATTACAGTTACTTATGTACAAGTGTTATCTTCCCTACCATACAGTCAGCTCCTTGAGGTCGGGGATGATATATTATCTACTTTTGTATTTCATCGTTGGTGAGAGACCTTGGTTAATGTAAAAATCTTTGAAAAAACTTTGCGTTTAATCAATAATTGTTGAATGAATAAACGAATGAATGAATGTAGGCATTTATTCAATGATTATTGAATGAATGAACAGATTCTGTGACTAATGTTAAAGTTAACCAATTTGACACTACATACTTATATCCATTATGAGCTTATATAAAGCTGGCAAGGATAAGGCCTAAGAAAACAAGCCCAGTTGAAAAACATCACTGTAAGGTCAGAAGAGCTAGATTCTAACAAATGACCTAGTTCTACTGTTGATAAGTTCATAGTGCCTCAGTTCCTTTACATGAACAAAGGGGCTAATGGAATCTGCTTCTTATCCAACTGACTCCAGGACCAGAATGCTGAGATTGTAAGAGGTTGTGATTTGCCCAGGTCATACAACTAGTAAGCTTTGGAGGCAGGATTTGAACCCAGATCTTTCCTGACCCTAAGTCCAGCATGCTTTTGTTATACGACATTATTCTCCAAGTAAGTGTTCCAAGACTTACAGATGACACATATGCTGTGACCATTAACTAAGGCATTTGATCTCAAAAGCTCCACTCTTTTCAAAAGTGCTATCCCTAACCCCCTTTGGGGGTTTTCTTCTTGAAGGGTGCCTTGAGTAGAACCAAAAGACAAGGACAAACTCGGAAGGGCAAAGACCAGAATGGAGACCAAAGGCTTCCAGGCGATCCCATCCATCATAACTGTAACGCATTTCCAAAGAAGATATACTTGGCAGAGATGTGACCCAAATGACTCACTTCTTACAAATGGTGAGGAGGCAAGCCATCCTTGAACGGCCAAGTCAAAATGTTTTGTCAGTTGTTAGTAAATGAAAAGATTTTATTCCCCCCAAAATGAGAGGAAATGATCATTCCATCAAAGGTAGATCTCATTGGATGTTTTGAACATTGAACTCTCTGGAGCTCCCCTTCCTCGGGCAGCAGGTCTGATTTCCATAGCCAGGACCAGGTACCCACTCCCTGTAGATGGCATCCTCCAGAGAATGCCCTAATGATGTCTTATATTAAAGCATCTAGTTGACATGGGTCCGTCTCATTGTCCCTGGGATTGCCCCAAGCAATAGAGCAATTTCACACTTAAGTTGTCTTAATTGGAAGTGGAATCCTCCTAATCCAACCCCATCATTTTCCAGATAAGGAAAATGAAGGACAGCTAACATATGAACCCATGGCTTTACACTCCAAGCCTACTACACCATAATTGAAGTATCTCCCTGGACATGTGGGAGAATACCCACACTCCAATGCCAGGACATTTACATTTTAAAAAACCACGGACATTAAACTTAAATGCCCAACCCAAAAGCCTAGGAATTGTTGAAAGCAGCTTGAGATTATAAACTCTATAAGAGGAGGGACAGATCATCCACTACCTTTGCTAATCCTCAGAGCTCCTGCTCAATCACTCCTGCCACAGATTCCATAGCAGTAAAGAGAAATGGAGTCCGTAGGTCAGGGTATAGTCCAATGGCCTGAACAGGAGTCAGGGAATCTGGTCAGCTCTAGGAAGGTGGGCAGCCTCTGTCAACTTCTCCCCAGCATACTTATGCAGCTGAGAGGTAATGCCTTTTAGTGGACAGAAGAACTTCTTGACTTGGGAGTCAGGAAGACCTGGGATCCAATCTAAATGCACACAATTACTGTGTGGCCCTAGGTAAGTCACCTAACCTCTCTGAGACTCAGTTTCTTCCCTTGTAAAATGAACACTGTTACAGCGTTTCCCTCACCGGGTTATTTTAAGGACCAAATCAAATAAGTTTATGTCTACAGAGCACTCTGCAAACACTAAAGTGCTTTAAATGTCATTGTTTAGTGATACTGGATACAAGCGAACCTCAGAGATAGCTCTGAAGGGAAACCAGCATCACCGAAGGACCAAGAAGGCCCAGGAGCTTCGCAGAAGGCAGGGGGGAAGACATTTAACTCTCGTACCCCTCCCTCCCCCTTATGAGCTGAACGCTGGGACGAGAATGTCTCAATATCAGTTTTGTAAGTACCACTTCAGATATCTCCGTCTTTTCTCCTGTTCTACTTGGACCTCCCAGTTGCAGACCCAGGACAACAGTTTGCCAATCCCTAAAGATGAACCTGAGGCTAGGTCCCAGTCCTACCACTAACCAGAAATATAATCTTGACCAAGTCATCAGAGCTTATATAGTTTTTGTGGCATCTGGCAACTGAGGGGGATAGGGAGAGAGGGCAGTAGTACCTCGCTCTGCATTTATCATGGGGTGTGGTAAAGATCAAGTAAGATGCATGTGAAAGCATGCTGAAAAGTGCAAAATACTTCACCAACGTTGGGGAGAAGTACTGTTATTCCTCCTATTCTAATCTTTTTCTATGGTGTTAAGCAAGAAATAACCCTGGGACAAGTTGCTATTTTCCTATCATTCTTATATATTTGATATTCTTCAGACCACTACGCATGTGGATAAAGTGATTGGTTTTTTGGTAAAAGAATAAAAGTACAGGGATGTGAGTTCAACTTCACCAAAAGCACCTTCAAGAGAACTCCAGCGGCCAACAGACCCAGTGAAGCAATCCTAACTCTTAGCCTGTCTCCCTGTGATATAAATTTCTTCATCCTTTGTTGTTGTTCAGTATACAACTCTTCATGACCCTGTAGACCACAGTATGCCAACACTGCCTATGGGGTTTTCTTTGAAAAGATATTAAAGTGGTTTGTCATTTCCTTCTCCAGTAGATTAAGGCAAAATGGGTGAAGTGCCTTGCCCAGAGTCACACAGCTAGTGTCTGAGGCCACATCTTAACTCAGGTCTTCCTGACTCCAGGCTGAGTGCGCTATTCACCATGGCGCCACCTCACTGCCTCCTCCTTCACCTTGGGTATCGTGGGTATCTATATCGTAATAGCTTTTCATTCAATATAGTTTAAAGAAAAGTTTGAGGCAGTATTCGAACATAGGTCTTCTTGACTACAAATCCTGCACTCTATTCATTGTGCTACTGAACTGCCTCTAAAAATTTGTGTCCAGGGGCAGCTAGGTGGCGCAGTGGAAAAAGTACCAGCCCTGAAGTCAGGAGAACCTGAGTTCAAATCCGGTCTCAGACCAAACATTTGATACTTACTAGCTGTGTGACCCTGGGCAAGTCACTTAACCCCAATTGCCTCACAAAAAAAGAAAAACAACAACAACAACAACAAAAAAAGATCGTTCTTAAAAATTTGTGTCCATAAATTTTTGTGCATCAGTGTTCTGCCTAAGCAACTGCTTTGTCTGGGATGGTGTTCCAGTTCCAGTACAACTTATTTGTATTATTGTCACAGATATTTTTGGGTCTCTCTGTATAATACGATGATTTATTATTGGTTCATTTGTAAAGGATAACATATAATTATAGGCACCTAATTGTATCTTTCTCGGTATGTGTTAAATGTTTGCAACCTTTAGTGATATATGCCACGGGTGTTCCTGTTTCCGTGGCCTGATCTGTATTAATCAGTAAGCCCAGGCCCTTTGAAGATCACCTCTCTGTAAATCCTGGAGGCAATGACACGATCCTATACCACCGTCAAAAGACCTAGTGTCTCCATAAGCAAATCTACAGGATTCAGCCTTGTTCTACGTGTCTATTGATGTATTATTGGTTGAGTTCGGATACAAGGGAGTAGGGATGAGGTGTAGGGAAAGGGACATTTTGATTCCCTTCTAGGACCTTATCCATAGTATAAGTCTATCCAGAGGTAAACTATTTTTATTAGACATTGGACAAATCCAGTGTTCTCTTGTCAGCCCTAGTGAGTAATTTTTTTTTTAAACTACTGCCCAGTGAAGTAATACATTTGTTCCAGAAGAACTGCTATAGTTTTTTTACTTGTTTTCATCATGTACACCAAAGATATCTATCAGTCCCCTTCTTCCTTTCTGATAAAGAAGTGTTAATTTATAGCTTCCTTGTTAATATTATATGATGTTTTGTTATTCTATCATTAAGATGACAAACCCACTGAAAGGAGCACTTTATTTTACCACTTCGAGGTTGATGTAGTTGAGGAAAAGGTAAGCACTTTAATTTTTAACAAATTCAGGTCACAGATTTAGAGTTGGAAAGGAACTTAGGCATCCTCTAATCTAGCCCCCCCCTTTTTTTAAACAGCTGTTGAAACTGAGATGTGTGACTTCTGATAGAACGTAAGGGCGGGGGAGGGGCAGAGCCAAGATGGCAGAGGGAAAGCAGTGACTTGCTTGAGCTCTCCCCCAAACCCCTCCAAATACCTGTAAAAAAAAATTGCTCTAAACAAATTCTAAAGTAGCAGAACCCACAAAAAGACAAGAGTGAAACAAATCTGCAGCCCAAGACAACCTGGATGGTTGATTGGAAAGGTATATAGGGCAGAGAGAGGAGCACGGTTCAGCATGGGCGCGCAGGCTGCAGCAACCCTGGAGCAGGCCTCAGAGGACTGAATCGCGGGCAGTTGTGGTAGTTTCCAGACTTCTCAACCCATAAAAGCCAAAGACAACTTAGAAGGTCAGTGGGAAAAGTCTGTGACTGTGGCGAAAGGTAGAAGCTAGGTCTGAGCCACCCCGGGGCAGCGGCTGCCTCCTGGGCTTCAGGCCCACAGACTGAGGGGGATTTGAGTGACTGATCAGAGGGGGATTACAGGGATCTCTTTGCCAGAGCTGAGGCAGGAATCTCTAGCTCTGCCCATGCTTGGATCTGGGTCACAGTTCTGAGGGGCAGTCCTGGGGCAAGGAGGAGTGCTGGCCTGGTGGAGCTTGTCGTGGCAGTGGAGAGGAAACACCTCGCCCCTTATCATACCACCTTGGAAGAACTGAAAATTTACAAGTCCCTAGAAGCATCTCTCAAAACAACTATATAAACCCCCGAAGCGTGGGACAGTACATTCTCCACATTGGAAGCAGACTCTTATCTTAACAAAGAGTTTAAAACTCAAGTAATCGGTTGGGATCGTGAGCACAGCACAAAAAGAGTCAGATTATATTATCTTACTTTGGTGACAAAGAAGATCAAAACATATAACCAGAAGAAGACAACAAAGCCAAAACTCCTACATCCAAAGCCTCCAAGAAAAATATGAATCAGTCCCAGGCCTTAGAAGAGCTCAAAAGGGATTTTGAGAAGCAAATAAGAGAAGTAGAGGAAAAACTGGGAAGAGAAATGAGAGTGATGCAAGAAAATCATGAAAAACAAGTCAACAGCTTGTTAAAGGAGACTCAAAAAAATATCGAAGAAAATAACACCTTAAGTATGTAAGGGCAAGAACCGTTTCATTTTTGTCTTTGCAACCCTAGCATGTAGCCTGATGCCTGACACGTAGTAGGTGCTTAATAATTTGTTATTGATCTATGGACTGATTGCCCAAGGTCACACAGGTGAGTTGCAAAACCAAAATTCGAACCCAGGGTCCTCTGATTCCAGATGACACTTCTTCCACTACACCAAATCGTCTCTGCCAAGCTCAAGCTAAGTTCCTTACCAAAAGAAATTGTTCCATTCTTTGTCTTGTATCCCCAGTACCTACTACTGATAGGGTGCTTGGGTGCTTGTGCTTGGACCCCAATTTCTCCCTAGTCTCAGAAACACTGTCTCTGATAACCACTCCCCAGCCCAAGGACACTGTGCCTAGCAGTTACTCATGCGTGGGCCCCAGCATGACCCTTATTTCTCTCCCTGGTGCAGCTACACAAAGCTGGGTGAGAGAATGCTGGGCTGCTCAGGCCCCAGCCCTCAGATCATGTCTCTGGAAACCTCCCAATTCCTTAGTAAGTTACTGCCTTGTGAGAAAGCTTTCCCTTGTTGCAGAGCATTGTCTCATCAAGACAGAGGGAGAGGGGTGCCTTGCCCAGCCAAGGAGTTTTGTCTTTGGCTGGTCTAAGGACTCTTCCTCCTGCCAGACTCCCAAGAGTCATACCTCTGTCATCTCCCTCCCTGTCTGGTATACTCCCTGTACTTTCTCATCCATAGCTCCCAAAGACACCTGGACCTTTAGATTACCTCATCAGTGTCCCTGGCATTCCTTTCCCATGCCCTTTTCCATATAAACCCTAGCTCCATCCTCAGTTGCAGGTTCCTTAAGAATCCCTGCCCGCTGAAAAGTGTAACAATAAATCTTTGCCACCTTGACTTGAAGAATGCTTGAGTCTATGAATTCATTCCAGACGACCCTGTCCTGCACTTCAGTCTTTGAGAGGTCTCAACCTCTCAGACCACAACACTATGGTGTCTAGCACACAGTAGGTACTTAATAAAAGCTTGTTGATTGATTGATAGATTTCCTCCAGATCACTCAATTCAATTCAACAGGCATTTATTAAATATCTATCATATCCCAGACACTGAGCCAGGTGCTATGAATTCAAAGACAAGAACAAAACATTCCTTTCTGTTGGGCCCTAATGTCTTATTTTCCTTTTGTGACTCTAGGTTATTTTCCCTTTGAATCACATCAATGATTTTGAAGGATGATTTTTCTTTCTGGATCTTGCACAAATCTCCTCTATTCTTTAAGGAGACAAAGGTTTTGCAGTTCCTATTTGAGTTTAAGGACAAATCTAACCCCATTACCACACTCCTTTTTGGGTGCAAAACTCACTAACCACCCCCGCTACAACCCTTGGCTTCTTCAAAATATTTGCAATTTTCACTGACCCCCCCTTCATCTATTTAAAGAAAAAGAACTACACACACACACACACACACACACACACACACACTCACACACACACTCACACACACTCCTTCCACCTTCCACCCCAAGAAAGACAAGAGGGGTTATTGTTGTTCCGTGTTTAGCCGTGTACAGCTGTGCATTGTTGTGATAACGAGCTGATTTTTTGTGCCATTGACAGAGCTTGCTGCCAGAGCTTGTTCTGCAGAAAAGCAAAGAAGTCTGATTTACAGCAGATTCGCTGCTGATTCTGTCTGTAAAACAGACCCCAAGAAGGATCCTGGTGGACCCAAACTCTTTAGTTTTCCTGATCCTGGAAATTAGGAGAAGGCTTGTGTACCCCAAAGTGTGTTGATTCTGCACCTTTACAGATGCGAAAGGTTACTCTGTCTCTTATATCAATGAATTACTCAACACAGACAAGAAAAACCTAGAAGGAAATGTGGCTCCCCACAACCCCTGTGTTTTTTCTGATAACACAGCACCACCTTGTGCCTATATTCAGAACTACATGGTAAGTATCAAACTGATTTTTTAAAATTCTATTTTAAAATCTTTTTCTAGACTTAATAGATTTTTTAAAACATTTTTAAAGGAAATAGTATGTTTTAGATAATGCCAGTTTTCCTTCATCCCTAACATGTCATTTTTTGTCATTTTTGCCAATCTGATGGACATGAGCTGATCAATTTGTTTTTCTTTAGTGATTTTTTTTAATATGATTGTCAATAGCTCAGATTTCTTCCTTTGAAAATCCCAGGTAATATGATTTGACCATTGAGCTATTGGGGAATAATTCTCATTCCTATGTAGGGAGTCCCAAAAGTTTTAGTGCAACTGACAGCTGAAGAAGTAAGTTGGGGTCTAATCCTCTCTCTCATGCTCCACCTTGCAGTCCTCAACAGTCAGTCAGCAGATGTGCAACCTGGCTGCCCTGCCCAGCCCAGCCCAGCCCAAAACAAGCCCTGCATCTATCGCCTTAAGGTTTTAAATGGTGGGCCAAAAGTAACAAGCTGAAATTTAATAGGTACCGGAGTTCCTCTGACTCTACGAAGGAATACCCTCAATAAACTGACATTCAGTCACTCAATAAGCATTTATTAAGCACTTATTATATGCCCAGGAACCTCAGAGTTTAAGGTGAGGAAAGCAGAGAACCTTCAGTGTCTTCTGGTTCCAGAGACTAAAGCAGGGGTGGGGAACCTGTGTGTTCCCCTCCCTGGGCAAAAAGGTTTGGACCTTCCCCCCTCCTTTTCCATAAACTTCCAGAGTTTGAAGGGATCCCCCTCCAGTAGGCTCAACATGGCGGAGTCTAATCTTCAAGGCCACTCACTGCCTGCAGAGGCAGCGCACTGTACTTGGGGATCACTTGTTGTTAGGCAGTTTTTTCCCCAAGTCAAGCAGAGATTTGCCTTCAAGCCACTCCTACCCAAGGCTCCTAATTCTGCACCCTGGGGCCAAAGAGGATAAGTCTGATCCCTCTTCCTAGCTTCAGCCCTTCAAATACTGCCAGGTAGCAGTCATCTCCCTACTAGTATAAAGATATCCAAGCATCTGTTGATAGGTGCTGCCAATCATACTTATCAACATGGAGATACATTTTAATAGCCTGTTTATTACATGCTCAGAGCACAGTCCCACAGTACACAAAAACCAATGGGCCTGAGTAGTGTCTCCAAAAAAGCTTATATGAGACAATGCAGGATGGATTCACGGAGGATGAAGAGGAAGGCAAAGATTTACACGACAAAAAACTGATAGCAGAAGGTGTATTCCTATGTCAGGTAGATCACCAAATACTAGAGGATTATCTGGAATATTCAAACCAACAAGGAAATGCTCATCATAAGTAAACAGAGAAATTCTTTTATTTTTAACCAGTTAACGAGTTAAACTTTTGAAGACTCAACCAAATTTTTTAAAAATAAGCTTCAGCTGGTTATATGACTTGCTTTTAAAATTAAATGACTATACTAGAGTCAATTTTTAAAAATTAATATTCTCTTATGACCCAACCATGTCTTCGCTTGTCCAGGACGACCATTTCCTTAAACTGATCCTCATAAAGCATGGCTCTGCAGCCCTTCAATAATAATTCAATAAGTATTTATTAAGCACCTACTATGTGCCAGGCACTGTGCTAAGCCCTGGTGATACAAAAAAAAAAAAGCAAAAGACAGTCCCTGCCGTCATGGAGCTTACAATCTAATGCGGGACATAATATATGCAAAGCAAGCTACAGACAGAATAAATAGGAAATTATCGAAAGAGAAAGCACTGGAATTAAGGAGGAGCTAGGGAAGGGCCCTACTCTGGACAGTCTCTAGGGGTCAATGTTCTTCTTAAAGCATGAAGCCTAGAACTGGACACAATGCTCCAGGTGTGGTCATATCAGGGCAGAGGATTCATGTTTGCCTAAAAGGTTTGCATTGGTATACATTACTTTTAGAGAGAAGGCATTATGCCTACTAAAGAGTGGAAAGCGACCTACAAAAGATGGCTGGAGAGTGGGAAACTCACCCCTAGCCCTCACCACCTGCGCTTACCCCTACAAGTATCAAACAAAATCTCCATCAACATGTCAATGATGTTTGGCATTTATTCTTTCAAATTAAATATTGTTCCCTCTAAAAATGCAAACACCTTGGGAGGACTAACACTTGAAGATATCAGTTATTAGCAATTTTGAGCTGACCCTTTCCTACAGCAAACATGGTTTCACAGGAGAAAGGGTGTGCTTTGGAAACAGGTCTGGAGTATGGGATCCTGCCTTGAGAGCACAGACGTCGATGAGGAGAGCCCTGGGTAGCCAGGGCTACAGGAGAGGAACAGGGAAGCCTTGAGGCGAGAAGATAGTATGATAACAGACTTAGACCCAGCCCAGAGAGGTGAACTAAGTTGCCCATGGCCACACAGATAGTAAGGGGCAAAGACGGGCCTGGAACCGAAATCTCCCGACTGAAAAGCCAGTACCTACCTCCCTAGACAACCTGCCCAATTCACTAGGTTGGCCCAGAGCCAGCCCTCACAGACCTCCATCCTTCCGTGAAGGGCGCTTCTGTCCTTTCACTGACGAAGCAGAATTGGTGGAGGTTGGGGTCACAAAGAACTACCTCTATCAAATGACAAATGATGGTGGGGAGAGGGGCGGTCGTGGGCGCAGACCTCTCCAGGAGAAGATTTAGGCCCGAGCACCCGAGGCCTGTTGTATTTTAGACTATGTCATGGAAAGAAAAGGGGGAAGGCAGTGAGCTGCACAGTTCTGAGAGGCTTCAGAAACCCACAGGGCAAGAATCTCTTCCTTCCCTTGAAAGGTATCTCTGCTTAGACTCTGCAGATGATTTGATTCCACACTTTCAGACAATGAGACATTTTCCTCACACAAAAGGCCTCTTTTTCTCAGCAGTTAGCTCTTCCCCATCTCTATACCTATCAGGATTCAGTCATCCTAACCGGCTTTTTATACCTTGGTAAAGTTTTCCAATATTTAAAGCTCTGGCCCTTTAAAAAAAAAAAATAGGGACAGCCAGGGGGTTGCAGTAGATATAGGACCGGCCTTGGAGTCAGGAGGACCTGAGTTCAGATGCGGCCTCAGACACTTGATACTTACTAGCTGTGTGACCTTGAGCAAGTCACTTAACCCCAACTGCCTCACCAAAAAATAAAATAAAAACACTGATGGTTTCTGTAGCAGATTTTTTGTGTTCCTTCTCTTTAGGGCTGCATAGAATGTGATTATGGGTGTTGGGCCTAGCTTTGCCTAGTACCTTTGGTATTTTTGTCCTGCTCCACTGGAAAAAAAGCCAAATTCAACTGAGGTGGTGTGGGGCAGGGAATAAAGATGAGAAGAGCTCTGATCCCTACCATCTATGTTAGAGTTGTCAAACACCAGCCAGACAGATTAAAATGTACCTGAGAAAGGTTACACGAAATAAACAAAAATACAACAGAACACAGGCAGTGTTGGGATGTGGCTATGCAGCCGGAAAGAATCCTTATTTAAGTTTCAGTGACCCCACTTCTGTTTGAGTTTGACACCACTGAGCCATTCAATCATGTCACTCAAAGTCTCTTTAAAATGAAGGTCATGTCTTCAGAAAAACCTGGAAAGACTTGTGTGGACTGATACTGAGTGAAGTGAGCAGAACCAAGAGAACATTGTACACAATAACAGCCACGTTGTGCTATGACTATTATTGATAGACTTAACCCTTCTCAGCAATACAAGGATCTGAGACATCTCCAAAGGCCTCATGATGGAAAATACTATCCACAAAGAAGAAAGAACTATGTAGTTTGAATACAGATCAAAACATACTATTTGCTATTTTTTTCCTTCTGTTGTGTTTTGTTTCTACTTTCTGGGGTTCCTCCTATTGGTTCCAATTCTTACTTACAACATCACTAATGTGAAAATATGTTTAATAGGAATGTATATGTATAGCCTAAATCAGATTGTACACCATCTTGGGGAGGGAGGTGGGGAGGGAGGGGGAGAAAAATTTAAAACTCAAAAGCTTATGGAAGTGATTATTGATCATTCAAAATAAATTAATTAAAAAAATAAATAATCACCAATAAAAAAAGAACTTGCATTCTAAAAAAGAAAAAAAAAAATGAAGGTCATGCCTTGAAGGTTTCCATAAGGGTGTTATATCATCCTCTCCAGAATGTTTTCTTAGTCATCCACCAGACATTCAGGACCTGGCTCCCATTTTGCTTTCTCTACTCCAACCCTGCTTAGGGGAGATAATTCACATAACATGCTTTGCCACCCCTAAAGTGCTACAGAAATGTCATTTTTTGGGACCTCCTATGCCTCCTCCACCTACTCACTCTCTCACTTTGGCCTTCTCCCTCAGGGTCTCCCTTCTCTGGGAGTTAAACTCTCCTCCTGTTGCTGGGGACCTCACTTCTCAATGCCTCGGCTCATCCTTTCACTGTGTGATTGGTGAAGAGAGCAAAGCCTTACCAGATACCCTGTGGGATATTTCAAAGTTCCTTTGTGAAGGTCACACTAATGGCCTGGTCATTGTTTATGCTTGCCCAGCAAAGTGTGGAAAATTCTAATAACAGCAGATCAACAGAGTGTCAAAAACACCTTGGATTTAAAGAGAGTTATTTGTTATTTTTGCTCAGTACCTAGCATGGTGTCTTGCTGACGGCAGGTACATAATAAGTATATTTTGAATGAATAAGTCTTTGCTGGGGTAGTACCTCCCCCCAGAGCATTTATGGACACAGGATGAAGAGAATGGATGGTTTGGAAGAAGCAACCACATCTATGAGATTACAGATTCATTGAAGTATTTAAAGAATGAATTTCTAGGTTAGTTGTTTGTTTGGAGAAGAAGGATGGTATTGGCCAAGGCTTGTGATTTCATTGATGGGGGCAACTTCCAGGGAAGGAAAAGTCTTCTACCAATGCAGATCAACAACTGTTTCTGCAATTTACAGTCTTGGAGCATTGCCTGGGGCACTGGGATATTAAGTGACTTGCCCAGAGTCTCACAGCCAGTATGTATCAGAGAAGACTTGAACCCACACCTTCCAGTGCCCATTCTACACCAAACTGCCTTTCACCTCTGCATATCCTTTCAAAAAGCCTCAGGATTTAGGGCTGGAGGGGACACTCAAAGTCATTTTCCCCAACTCCCTCGTTTTATAGGTGAGAAAACTGAAGCTAGGAGAGGTTAAGTGATTGTCCAAGATCCCATATCTAATAACAAGCACAGCTGCAATGACAAATATTTGTAATTATAGTCACATCTATCGCCTTTCATTACAAACCCAGCGGTCCTTCTACCATCACCTCCAATGCCTCACCAAAACAGTGGTTTCTGTCTGGAAGACATTTTTGACACCAGGAAGGTGTAGGGTTTCCAGGGTTAAGTTTCTGGAAGGGTCATAAAACAGAACATTTTCTACCTCCATCCCCTTTGGCAGTACATTCAAAGACAGCCCAGTATTGGCAGGGCTGAAAAAGAAAGCAAAGGATGAGATAATGTGACTCAATGACCCTAACTAATTCCTAGTAGACTTGCTTTTGTCTGATACAACCCAGTTGTATTTGCAGCACAATTCCTAAAGGATCTATCCAATGTGCTAGATGTCTTCCTCGTGTGCTTTTAATAGGTCAAGTTCCCTTAATTTCCCGCCTGACTGTTGGGTTCCAGACATATCCTGAACTGGGGTGTCAGACTCCTGGCCCTACCTACAGCTGCAAAAGCCTCCAGTGCCAAATCAGATTAAAATGTAATTGGGAAATGTTTAACAAAATAAATAAAAATGCAATACAACATAAGTCACGTTCATTTGTGTTTTCCTAAGTGGAATTATTTCTATTTGAGTTTGACACCACTGCCCTAGAGAATAAGAAAGTACTGCCGAGGTCACAGCCATCGCTTGCTTTGTGATAGGGCATCAGCACTACCCAAGGCATCAGGGGCGTGTGCGTTGTGCCACCAACAGCTTACAGTAGTACAGATCACTGAACAAGACTCTCATAAAGGATGCATACAACACAGCCAGCACAGAAACACAAGGAAAGTCACTCATGTAACTGTATTCCCCAGGGCTATATAGAAGGTGCCTTTACTTGTACAGGCAAGCACCTGGCAGCTATTATGGGTGGGAGAGACCGGTGCCCTCATTAGGGCTGTGGCAAACAGCTGCCACCTTTCTAGCCCATTTGTCGACTGTCACGCCTTCATTTCAACTCAATTTAAAAAAAAAAGATTATGAAGCACCTACTCTGTGCTAGGCATTGTGCTGGGAATACAAATAAGAAAAAGAAAGACAATCCCTGCCCTGGAGGAGTTTACAATCTAATTGAGGAAGACATCGCACAAAAGGGAGCTGAAAGTGGGGGGAGGATGGGACACTGGAGTATGACTTTCTGGAAGGTCCAAACCAAGCATTGCTGCTGATGGAAAATAGTTACCTAGAATTATTTATCTTCATGACTGAGGTAGTACTACCTCATCTCTTCATCTCATCTTTAGTGTATATAACCCATTCCTGTCACTCATGTCCTCAATGATATCTTGAACACAACCCAGTCATGATTGGTAACATACTACAGGCCTATGTGTATGCACAAATATTAAGCCTAATGCCATAACGTTTCAAAAGGAGCCAATATTTATTAAGAACACTGAAACTCTAGGTATTTTCTTGTTCAGTAAAGACATTCACTTTTTATTTCTTACAACTACAATGGAAGAGCCAGATCACAGATGACTGAATGGGTGCTATAGTCAAGCTGATCAAAAGAAATATTTTTAATAATCTTTCACAAGGCAAAGCATATATGAGATAGTAGAGTTAGCATATGAAAGGCAACGAGTATTTATTAAGCACCTACTATGTGCCAGGCACTGTCCTTGGTTTTACAGGTATTATCTCACTTGATACTCAAAACAATTCTTCGAGGTAGGTGCTATTATTATCCCCACTTTACAGTTGAAGAAACTATAGGGCTTAAGTGACTTACCCAGGATCATTCAGCTAGTACATGTTGAATTAGTAGGATATAGTCACTGAGTTATGACTGGAACACTTTGGGAACAAGTAACATATTAACAGGATATAGCTATAACACGGTAAGTAGGATATTTCCATTGTTTCACCCAGACACAGAAAAATTTCCCAGGGGAAAGACAATTTCCCAAAATCCTTCCATGTAGCAATGTCCAGGCTACCCAAAGTCCTTTGCAGTAATGTCAAGTTTCTACAAGTACAGCAAAATAAGACAAGCCCAGGATTCCAATTTCACAGACTGACCTGAAATATTTAATGCTAAAGGTAACCATTAAAAAGATGGCTAAAAAAATAAAATAGATCATATCTATTATGTAGGGATTCTAGTTAAAAAAAAAATTATATCTACATAAGGAAAGCAACATGGGCTGTCTGCTGGGACATAGACACAGCTTTGTTATAATGACCTGAATGTAATGATGTTATTTGTTAATGGGAATCTACCTATATATTTATGTAGATAGTAGAATAATAGTATTCTAGAACCAAAGTTAAATACTCAACCAAAGTTTCTTTATCTGCTGATTAGAAATTGATGTTTATTTGTGATTCAAGTATTGAAAGTTATTAATGAAAAATTACAAATTACTAATTACATGTCTCCTCCAGTGCCTAGCATTGTGCTCTAAACATAGTAAACACTTAAATATTTATTGAATTGAATTTTTAATTGAAATTATGATAAAAAGTGACAGGTAGTAAAAAAAAGAAACAAAAGATGATCATTGAAGCATTTTTTAAATGTACAGAAGAGAAAAGAAGGAAAGTCAGAAAGAATTAGGGACAAGCAGGACAGCTTTGAAAGTTGCTTATTGAATGTATTGTATATTTTTTTTAAAAAGCAAGCTCTACATAATAGAGATTTGCAATTTAGTATACATTCTTTTCCTGTTCTACTATGTAAATGGAAATATTCATTTTATCTGGTGTTTGTTAGGTTCAGAATAAAAAATATAATTCTCTTTTTAGTTTAATTTTTACCAATTAATAAAAAAATCTATTTTCTCTCCCTCTTGTCTTCTCCCCCTTTGGAAAAAGATAAAGAAAATCCTTATAACAAATAAGCAAAATAAATTCCCACATTGACCATGTCCAAAAAATAAATGTCTCATTCTGCATTTTGAGTCTCTTTCCTCTCTCTGAATAGACAGATAGCCTTCTTCCTCACAGGTCCCCTGGAATTGTGGTTGACCAAGAAAGAAAAGAATCTATTAAAATGATAGACAGTGAACTTTAGCTTCTTTGAAAAACCAATCTGGAAACCCCTGGTTCAAGTTTACTAGGAAATCCAACAAAATCTTATAAATTAGGACTTTCAAATAAAATGTGGCCTATTTGTGGCAGAAGTTGATACAAGAAAACTTTCAGAATTGGAAAGGCATGGACTGAAAAATAAAAATAAAAATATGAAGGAGAAATTAAACAGTGCTGTCAGTACTTAAGCCAGAGTTAGGAGATCAAAGGAAAACTATTCTCTGGATTGCTGTTTGCAATTAGATAGCAGATACACTAAATTTTGTAATGTTATCAATTAGCCTGCTTAAATAAACTGTCTCATTATCCACAAGACTGAGTCCTAATTTCTTAGCCTAACATTTTTTTCTGTGTCTGTGCTCATCCATATGCTTTACATACGTGCATTTGAAAGTACAATTTAAGGCCCTCCCTAATTGCCCCATGCCTTTCTTCCTGACTTTATCTAGAGATAATGACCACGGGGTGTGCTGGAGCCAGCACCAAAGAGCCAGAGATAATCATTAAATGTTCAGTTGTAACCATTTACACCCCAGAAGTCAGCAAATGCTACAAGGCTCAATTTATTGTTTTATTGATTGTATAGACTTAAGAAAGTGATGGAGAAAATGTCAATAACATAGATTAATGAGCACATTGCTTTGTTTTTGGTGGATTTTTTTTTTCTGAGAGCTAGTTGTTAAACATTTACCAGCACACCATAATCACCAACACATCTTAAACATACATTAACCATAACAACATAAATCAAAAGATCTCTAAAAGGAAGAGAAACTCTGGCCTCAGAGTGTGGAATGCTGAAAAGCAGAACGTGGAATATTGGTGTACAAAAGGACCATAGGGAGAATCCTGTCTATTCCAGTCCTTCTTCTGCAGATGACAGAGACCTAGAGAGGTGAAATAGCTTTCCCAAAGCCAAACAAAAATGAATGCCAGGCCCAAAGTGGAACCCAGGTCACCTAGCCCTCACCTAGATCTCTTTTCACTGTTTCCAAAATGGAAAAATGCTATCAATCATCTTTTGGTCATCATTCAAAAGGAATAAATCGCTAGGACCGGCAGATAAGCCAACAACATTTTAGTTAAATCGGTTAAGCTGCAACTAACTACTAATTGCATCGCAGAGGCTTTGTTATTAAGGGCTCTGATGAATAAAAGTCTGAAATAATGTTTTGGGGCATTGTTTTCAACGTTGTAGAGGATGTTTGGTAACTCACAGTGAAATAAGCACCTGGGCAGCAGAGTGTGAAAGAAAGAACTCAGGCGTGGGTAAACTGGGTTCCAAAGCTGACTCTCCCTGCAACTGTCTCTGGGTGGTACAGGACAAAAAGCCCTGAACTTAAGAGTCCAAGGACCCCAACTCTGCTACTTACTAGCTTGGAAATGCATCTGAAATGCTCTGTCTGGGCCTCAGTTCGTGCATCTGGGAAGGGAGACAGTTGAACTGAAGGATATCCAAAGTATCCTTCCAACTGTAAATCTAAGATCCCAGGACTGTGGGCCCCTGAAACTTGGTATAATGAGCCATCATCGAGGAATTGAGGACAATACATAACACATTCCAGTTCTAGCACCCTATGTGGAAATGTTTTCTAACATCATTTGTAAAGTGTTTATTAGAATAATGCCTGCCACATGGTAGGCACTTAATACATGCTTCCTTCCTTTCTTCTTTCCCTCCTTCCAAGAATATCATTCTTTTCTCTTCCCATTTCATGTGTTTTTGGCAAAACATTTTTGGAAATAATTGAGGTCTTAACAATTTTAATAATGATGATGTCATTCTTTTTAGTGATAGGCACTTAAAAATAAAGTACTCAAATCACTCAGGGAGAATCTGTACTCAGAACTCATTGCATGCTCAATCTCAGGGCTCAAATCATTAGCAGGTCAACGTCCATCCAGCTCCAGGAATCCACATCTGAAGGCCTGAAATGCATCTGCAAGTCGCCCTGGGATCCCTACCCAAACACACAGCCATACTCACACTCACTGATTAATGTTTATTTCCTCCACGACTGAAACCCTCTCTCCCAAACTCGTAACATAGATCACTCTGAGCCTGCCCACATACCCCTTCAAAAAGCTCAAAACCTCCTTGGGAGATAGCTTCAAACAAGAACCCCACCACCATTACCAATGTCAGGAGAATATCTTAAACTCTTTTATAATTTGAATGGCAATTCACTCCTGCAGGCAGCTGTAACCCAGCCTCCTTCTCCTGAGCACACAGCTGTCATCTCTTCAAAGTGCATTATTCATTAAAATGTGAGTTGGTCTTTCACAAACCACATCACAAAAAAAGGTACCTGACAACACGGATGTTAAACTAACTAAAACTTCAGGCACTGCCACCTTTCTTAGGTGTAAATTAGTCCCCTGAGTGAATAATGAAGGCAACGATTGGATAGGATGAAGAATGATAGGCCACATCTCCGGGAGACCTTCAAAAGTCTAAATCTCAGAAGTTCCTGAGAGAAGTAATAGCTGCCCTCTGAGGACCCAGGAGCCTAGGAGAGAGATTCAAAGAGAACCACACTCTTGCTGGGATGAGAAAACCAGGGAGTTGGAAGAAAAGAGGCCTAGGCAGATGCAACCACCGTAAAGAAAGGGGACAGACCTCTGGGAGCATGGTTGCTCGTGCAAACCAGGCATAAGGTGTGTTGGGACAGAAGCTACTGTGGCTGAAATCCTCCCACCCGTACTTCAGACCCCCTGGATCTCCTTTGGAACAGAAAATCTTTTCCCTCTATGCACAAGAAAATCTGTATACTTTTCTTCTTTTCAAGTGTTTGCTTGGTCTTTTAAAAACGTAAAGCAAGCAGCCAGAAAAACAATTCAAATATTGTGAAGCCACAGTCAGGATAACACAAGATTTAGTGGCTTCTGCGGTTAAAAGATTAAGTTAAACTGTTTACATTCCTATTTGGGAAGATGAAACATGTAACTCCTAAGAACTTTATCATTTTTAAGGCTGTTAGAAAGAATCCACACAGACAAAAGGCATGAGTATGAGTCGATTAAGTTGAAATGATCTCAAAAAAAAAAATGAAGGGGTAAGAAAGAGGGATGCATTGGGAGAAGGAGGAAGTGAGCAGTAGAATGGGGAAATTTTTCTCACATAAAGAAGCACACATGGCAGAGCTTTTATAGTGAAGTGAAAAATGGGGAGGGAATAGTAAATAATGTTTGAACTTTACTCTCATCAGAATTGGTTCAAAGAGGAAAGAATATATGTAGACACTCAGTTGGGTAGAGAAATCTATCTTACCCAATAGGCAAATAGGATGGGAAGGGGATAAGATATGTGGGGGGAGGTCATAAAAAGCAGGGTGGATTAAGGGAGATAGTGATCAGATGAGAAACTTCTGAGGAGGGACAAGATAAGAAAAGAGAGAAGGATGAAAAGAAAATAAGGTGGAAGAAAATACACAGTTAGTAATCATAACTGTGAATGCAAATGCAATGAGCTCACCCATAAAACAGAAGCAGATAGCAGAAAGAATGATAAACAAGAATCCAACAATATGTTGTTTACATGAGACATACTTGAAACAGAAAGATACACACAGAGTTAAAATAAAGGACTGGAGCAGAAGCCAATATGCTTCAGCTGAAGGGAAGAAAAAAAGCAGGGGTAGCAATCACGATCCCAAAGCAAAAGCAAAAATGAAAAATGACCTAATTAAAAAGGATAAGCTGGGAAACTACATTTTGCTAATATATATATATAATATATATATATACACATACATATATATATGTACATATGCCATAGACAATGAAGTAATATCAAAAGTTTTACAGCAAGTTTTTCTGAGAGAGAACTGAATCAAATTTATAAAAGTTATAAAAGTATAATTTGTAATTCATAAAAATAAGAGTATTACCCAATAGATAAATGAACAGGATATGAACAGGCAGTTTTCAGAAGAAGAAATCAAAGCTATCCATAGTCATATGGAAAAAATTGCTCTAAATCACTATTGATTAAAAAAATGCAAATTAAAACAACTCTGAAGTACCACCTCACACCTATCAGAAGTGACAAGGGCTGGAGGAGATAAGGGAAAATAGGTACACTAATAAATTGTTGGTGGAATTCTGAATTGGTTTGACTATTCTGCAGAACAATCTGGGACTATGCCCAAAGGGTGTAAAACCATGCATAGCCATTGACCAAGCAATACCACTACTAGGTCAGTACCCCAAAGAGAACAAAGAAAAAGGAAAAGGGCCTTTATGTACAAAAATATTGAAATAATCTCTTTTTGTGATGGCAAAGGATTGGAAATAAAGTGAATGTCCATCAATTGGGAAATGGCTGAACAAGTTGTGACATATGATTGTGATGAAGTATTATTGTGCTATAAGTAATGACACATGGTTTCAGAAAAAAAACAAAAAAACATGAGAAGATTTGTATGAACTGATGCAGAGTGAGGTGAGATGAGCCAGGAGATCATTGCGCATAGTGGAAGCAATGTTGTAATTATGATCAACTGTGAAACACTTAATTACTTTGGTCAGTGCAATGACACTGGACAGTTCCAAAGGACTCATGATGAGAGGGTACTGTTCACCTTGAGAAAGAGAACTGGTGAACTCTGAGTGCAAATTGAATTGTGGTTTTCTCGCTCTGTTACTATTATTATTTTATTTCTGCTTTACGGTTGATATGGAAATGTGTTCTCATGATTTCACATGTAAGGTTGATATCATTTTGCTTGCCTTATCACTGTTTTGGGGGGAGGGGAGTAGAGGAGGAAGAGAATTTGAAACTCAAAATTTAAAAAGAAGAGATAAATAAATAATAAATTTTTAAAAATAAGTAAAATGACACTGCTCAGGAGATATATTGGTATTGGCTGAAGAGGTTCAGTCATACTTTGTGGGGTCTGAATAAAATAGCAGACAAGATTGGAACCGCACATCCCAATGTCTATCTAGTAAGAGGTGGAAGCAAACTCAGCCAAGATCTTGAGAGAAACTGGTCAGGGGAAGAGGTTCAGAGACTAGCTGCATCTCCTCCTCCCCAAATTGACCAGATGGAAAAACCTCTGAATCTTGAAAGGCTGGAGGACCTGACCTTCTCATCTGCATCATAGCCACTGAAGACAATTGTCTGTTAAGGACAGGAGCTGAGGGCAAATTATACACATTAAAGAAAGGTACCTTCAGGACTCTATAGGGAGCCAGCAGAAAGTTAAAAATGCCTAAGGGAAACTGCATGAAGGCTCCATGAAGGGGAGAAAAGGACCAGCAAAAGAATTTCCAGGCACTGAACTACACAGCCCTCCACGCCCCACCCAACTCTACGTGTTCTCTAAGCTTGATCCCACCTTCCCCCGACTTTGAGAATACTTGTGAAAGCATATGCTCCCAGTTTTAAGGGATGTTTTATACCAACTGCTCTTATTATACCATCTTAGTAAAACCAAATTGACTAGCCGGTTAATTGACATCAACTGATAACCAGTAAGAGAGGCCTATCAATAGGGGCTCACGAGTGAAAGCATTAGAAAGATACCCCCAACCCCTCAGTGTTCCTAGAACTCTGAGAGGAAAAGTAGTGGCTGCTCTTGGACTATCCAGCCTGCCAGTATCAGTACAGGTTGGGGGAGTGGTTCCAAAGCATCTGCTACAGAGACAAATGTTAACCATTGGGAGTATTTATTGTGAATACAGATGGGAAGAGATAAGTGAGAATAGAAGCAGACCAAGAGAAGAGAGAGAGAGAGATCTAACACTGAGAAGCGCTATCTCTGGCTAGGGCCTCAGTGGTAACAAAAAGATGACTGAGAAAACCCATCTGGGCAACAAGTCAGTAGTAGGATGAGGGCCAGATAGGAATGGCTGAACAGCCATCACTCCTACAAAATGATAAGCAGTAACTGCACATCTCATCTTTGGGAAAGAAATAAGAGCTAAGTGCAATTGCCCATGGTGGCTTCCAAGTTTAAAATAAGATTTTTGGCAACATAATAGTGAAAAAAGCATGACAAACGTGCATGTGTGCTTGTTCATTCAAGAATCATCTGTTAAGCACTTACTACAGATAACATACATTAATTCTTAGTACCTCTGGAGATCATATGGTTTATTAAAATTGACTAGTTAAATTCTAAAGTTAATACCCCTCTTCATGTTCTCCCTCTGGAAGTGATACTAAAAAGCAAACAAAGAAGTCAAAATATGATGGTAGAAGGGGGAAGGAGAGAAATAAAATCCCTGGATAATCTACAAACCAAAATCATAATTTTCTGAATATTCTAGAGTCGACTGCACCATAATTTAAAGGCTGTTAATGAAGTCATAAATTTTCAAACTTAGTTAAATATTTTAGGCCAAAGAATTTTTTAAAAGTTCATTTTCAATTTCATAAAAGCAAATCAACCTATACATCTTGCCCTTAAAATTGGCCAATGAATGTCACAAAGTATAGGAACAACAATACATCCTTGAAATGGTCTACACATATTTCATTCTATTGGCTGTGACATTAGCTTCTGGGGAGTTCATCACACTGACCTTTAAGGGAAAAATAAAAAATCATTCTCTGCCCTTATATAATTGCTCAGAGCTGTTTAAGAATACTTGGGCATTTATCAATGTGTCTGTGAATGAGCTAATGTTCCTTTTTGGCATTTTCTCAAACTGTTTAAAGCGAAACTAATAAAATTAGAACTTGTGACCTAACCCAATGTGCTTAGAACAGTTTGTAGAGCAAGAAAACACACAGATGTTTAAAAAAATAGTCTGCATTGCTGTTTCCCCCTAAAAGCTGCTGCTGAATAGAAAGTCGCTTAAAAGGATGTGCATGAATGAAGGAATAAAACTATATTTTTAAGTATTTACTATATGCCAAGAATCAGGGGCTACAAATACAAAAGCAAAGACAGTCCCTGCCCTCTAAGAGCTTATATTTAATGGTGGTGACCACACACTGGTGAGCTCAGCCTCAGGGATGATGGAAAGGCCAGTGAATCCTAAGGGCTCAGTAGCACATCAGACATCAAGGCCCAGGGCTCCTTAGAGCTGATGGACAGATCAGATGACAGCACCCAGAGACCTAGAAGGGTTAGTGGCAGGTGTGTGGTCAGGCCCAGATGACTTAAGACAGCAATGGCAGGACAGATGGTAATGCCTGGTGGTCCTCCATCCTATTAAAAGGCATACAGTTGGTGACTCCCAGACCTTTCTTCAATAAACTAGGTCTTGACAGCCATTTGAACAACCCTTGTGTGTCTCAACCAGAAAGGGCTGAAAAATGTTCTGATTTAGCCCAAGGGCATATAGGCCTAGGGTGGTCTCCAGCTTCAGGAGCAGCAACACGTCCCCAGAGGAAAAAGAAGCAGCTGTAGCCACAGCAGCAGATGACATCTTACACAGAAGATGGCTGCAGAGATTGAGCAGAGGAAGAGGAAGAGAAGAAGGGAATCACCAATGACAGAGCCCAGAAGCATGCAGGCAGGGCTGGGCAGGAGGAGGCAGAGCTTAGAGAACGCAGGTCTGAAAGGTGCTCCAGCCACGACACAGCCCTTTCTCAAATCAGAGTGTCAGTGCCCATTCCCATGTTTGTATGGGTGTGGGGAGGGGGAAGAAGAGATGAGGGCGGCAAACAGATGCTGACAGTAAGTCTATTGCTTCATTTTCTTTTTTATTTACTTTGCTGTTATGTCCTTGTCGAATCTTTCCAATTTAATTTAACAAATAGTAATTAAATGCCTACCATGTAGAAAGCATCTTGCTAAATCCTAGAGACACAAAGTCAGAAATAAAACAGCCTCTGCCTTCAAGGAGCTGACATTCTACTGGAGAGAATCCAACATGTACTCTGATAAGCAAATTCAAGGGCACCTGAGAACATAAAAAGCACCGGCCACTAAGCTTAAGTTATTGGAGACATCTTCCCATAGCTCTTCCAAAAGTTTTCATTTTTGTCTGCTGCCATCTTTGCCAATTTGATGGGCATGAGGTGAAACTTCAGGACTGTTTTAATTTGCATTTCTCTTATCATTGGTGATTTGGAGCCTTTTTTAAAATTTCTTATTTATCAGGAGTTTTTCATCTCTTTTGTTTCCTGGATCCTTTTGCCAGTCTGGTAAAAGGTCTGTGGACCCTTTCTCAGAAAAATGTTTCTAAGGACATAAATTAAACATGACCAGTCTTATCTCTGAAAGAGAGAAGGAACATTAACCCCTGGTAAACAGTAACTTAGTTGACTAATTAATTATTAAGAGTTTTCTACTATGTGTCAAGCACTATGCTAAGCGCTAGGGATAACGAAAGAGGCAAAAGATAGTCTTTGCCCTCAACGAGCTTACAATCTAATGGAAGAGACAACAAGCATAAATATATACAAAGCAAGCTCTACACAGGATAAATAGGAAATCATTAACAGAGGGAAGGCTTCCTTGACTAGAAAGGCAAAAACTCACAGCATGGGTATGCTATTATCATACATATATGGTTAATAGAATTAGTCCAATAATACAACTGCTACCCTCTACAGTAAATTATTGTTATTATTTTATAGTCTTTCTAATGACATGGATAAGAATTCTGGTAGAGGAGGAGGAAAGGGCTTCAGAGCTGCATCAGCAGCAAGAACGAGTAGCCTGCAAAGATTAAATCACAGGTCCATCAAAATTTCCTGAAAATTAGCGACCCATGCATGGTGTCTGGATGTGGATTCCTCTATTAAACAGAATATTTAATTTAATTAACCAGCACACCACATAACAGGCTAAGTGCAGAGTTATTCCTCAAAGCATAGGCACCCACCACATACACATAGGTATACACAGAATTGGTCCTTAGAAATGAGTAGTTTTGAGAGCATCCTTCGGGTTTTCTGTCAGGAGGATTTCTTGGTCATTTGAAATCAAAAGATCCTTTTGTTCAGGCAGGTTCTCCCCAAATACTTCAGAAGGCAAAAAGAGGCACCTAAACAGACTATTAATGGCTCTTTGTCCTCGACATCTTCCCCTTGGACAGCTCTACCTTGATGTCTTATCCACAACTCATACTCAACATATCTAAAGCAGGACTCATTATATTTCCCCCAAAACCCATCATTCCTCCAAACTTTGCTATTTCTCTTCAGTGGGCACCGCCATTCTTCCAGTTATCTAGCTTCAAAATCTCTGAGTCATCCTTGACTATCCTTTTCTCTCACTGTCCACATTAACAGCCAAGTCACCCCCATCTCTCACATCCACCACCTTCTCTCTAGGTCACCCTACTTCTTACCACCCTACTTCAGGTTCTTATGACCTTTCACTTGGACTGCTACAAGAGCTTAGTCTCCTAGCTTCCAGTTTCTCCCCTTACCACCCCAACCTGGACACAGCCGCCAAAATATTTTTCCTAAAACACAAATGTGACCATGCAAGTCATGGCCATGCACAAAAATCTGGACTTCTCAAATAAAATACAAACCACCCAACCAGGCACCTAAAGCTTTTACAACCTGATTCCACTATGTCCAAGTTTATTTCCTATCTCTCCCCTTCTGTACACTCTACACTTCAGTCACTTTGACCTATTTACTATTCTCCAAACCCTCAACCTTATCTCCTATCTCTGTACCTTTACTGACAAGCCTGAAAAACACTCCTGCTCCCCCTCCTATCTCTTAGAAATCCTAGCTTTCTTCAAGGCTCAGTTCAAGTGTCTCCTTCTAAGTGAAGCCTGTCTTGACTGACTGCTGTTAGTGTTCTCCCTCCTTAAATTACTTTACAGTTAATTTGTGTATTTGTATATATAATTTGCATGATATGTATTTGTTATGCTAACTAATACTAAATATATAACTAACACTAATTCCAATAATAGAATATTGAAATTTATCTCCTATAAATCAATTGCTAGAACAAGGAGACCAAAAGAACGGAGACACCAATTCACCCGCTCAGGAAACAAGCAATTGATCTTCTTGACAAGTAGAGAAATATGGCAGCCAAGGGCAGTGTGGGTTTAAAATTTAAAGTCATTTGTAAAATTTTACAGAGAATAATAATGAAAGGTTATAAACAGTATCACTTTATAAAAAAGAGAGCAACAGTAGTGGGGAAAGTAAGTCTAAAGAAAGCTCAACAAGAGATCCAACTAATGTGGTTTATGAATGTAATGAAATACTATTGTGCTATAAGAAATGATGAGCAGACTTCAGAAAAACCTGGAAGGACTTCTATGAACGGATGCTGAATGAAATGAACAGAACCAGGAGATCACTGTACACAGTAATAGCTACATTATGTTATGACTGACTTTGATAGACTTAGCTCTTCCCAGCGACACAAGAATCTAAGACAACTCCAAAAGTCTCATGAAGGAAAATGCCATCCACATTCAGAGAAAGAACTATGGAGTCTGAATGCAGATCAAAGCACATTATTTGCCCTTTTTTGTTCTGTTTTGTTTTGTTTCTTCTTTCTTGTGGTTCCTCCTATTGGTTCTGATTCTTCTTTACAACATGTCTAATGTGAAAATGTTTAATAAGAATGCACATGTAGAGCCTATATCAGATTGCATGCCATCTTGGGGAGGGGGAAGGAAAGGGAGGTGAAGAAAATTTAAAACTCAAAAGCTTATAGAAGTGCATGTTGAAAACTAAAAATAAATAAATTAATTTAAACATTAAAAAAAGAGATTCAACTAAGCAAACTCATCCTAAGTGCATCTAAGGATAAAATGGGAAGGAAAACAAATAGGCAGGAAAAAGGAAAGGAGGTTAAAAAATGTATACCAAACTCACTTCACCTTCAAAGACTACAGGACCATTTTATTTGGACTATGACATTCAGTCCCAGATGAAGAGAAAGAAGAAATAGCAATGAAACGAGCAAAGATGGGGGAAATAGATGCATTACACCATGTACACACAAATATCAGTTCTAGAGTTGAGACAATTTTGAGGGCATCAATTAAGGCACATGGAGGAGAAGACAGCTAGGCTAGAGAGAAAAATCTCAGACATTACTATTATCTAAAAACATGGCTGAGAGAATGTCCCTAACTCTCAACTGATGTGTCTACTTTCTCATCTATGCAAAATTTTCTTGAGAATAATTTACACATGCATCCCAGGCATCCTTGATACACATATTACAAAGAAACAGATAGAAGTTCACTCGGAATATTCCACATCATTTCTGCAATCACACAATTGACTAAAAGGTGTAGAGAATACAGGTACTTATTTGCTGATTATTTATTGGGGGGGGGTGAGAAAGCATTCCATTCAGTCGAGCAAAATATTCTAACAAGGTGTCTCCCATGCCAAAATCACACAAAAGACTTTGAAAGATGTAACAACAGACAAAACTTTGTTTAATGATCCCCCGACTACATCTAGCAGGGTATAAAATAAGGAGATGCGCTTATTAAAGGCGTTCAGTACTCTCGTGGAGGTAGTTTAGAACAGAGTCCAAGTTGAAGAGAGATACCCTAAAGTGACAGGGTCCTCTGGATGCTTCTATTTGCAGGGAACATTGTGCTGATGGCATTAAGGCCCAGAAAATTCCAATCCTCTTAAGATCCATAAGCCTTCAAGAGTTTTGTGTTACTAAAGAGACAGTAAAAAATATACAGGTAAATAATGCCTAATATCCCAATTGTGATATGAAGATGGTAATGCCCTCCCTCCTTAAATTATTTTGCTGTTACCTTATATATGTTTTGTTGCATGTCATAACTAACACTAATTTCAATAATAATAGAATACGGACATTTATCTTTTGTAAATATATTGCTAGAGCAAGGGGACAAAAAGAATCGAGATAACAACTCAGCTAACAAACACTTGCTCCGGAGAACCTTCAGTGCTCACCTATCATTATAAGAACATTACAAACAGACAGTGAGCTGGGCCAAGAATTCTAGGAAAGAGGATGGATTACTTTGGAAAGTTGTCCTTTTAATGACCCCAAGCTTTTCCCTGAAACAAAGGCCCCATCTTTTTAACACCAATATGGTTTGGGTTGGACACAGTGGCACAATGGATAGAATGCTGCGTCTGGATTCAGTAAAACTCCTCTTCATGAGTTCAAATCTAGCCATCAATCACTTACTACCTGTGTGACCCTGGGCAATCACTTAACCCTGTTTGCCTCAGTTTCCTCATCTGTAAAATGAGCTGGAGAAGGCAATGGCAAACCACTCCAGTATTTTTGCCAAGAAAACCCCAAATGGAGTCATGAAGAGTCAGACACAACTGAAAAACGTCTGTTTTTGGTGCTGTATAATGACACATAATTAAGAACAAAAGCCTCAGGAGAAATGAAGGTCTTTGGGAAGTTCTGTTTTCCAGGAATGTTAGGCCAAAATTCCTTATAAAAGCTTCACATGCCCTGAAGTCCAAAGGAGATGCAATTCTGGAGATCAAAGCAGTGAGCACTGCTCCAATATTGACTGACATCATGGGTAAATCACTTAACCTCTCAGTTTCCTTAGCTGCAAAATGGGGATAATCTCATCATTAGTATTCCCCTCTCAGTGGATGCTATGAGGATCCAGGGAGACAATATATATGTAAAGTGTTTTGCAGACCTTAAAGTCTTACGTAATAATAATAGCTAGCATTTATATAGTGCTTTAAGGTTTGCAAAGAATTTGATACGTTATATCATTGGATCATCATAGCAAACCTGGGAGTGAGGTACTATTATCATCCCCATTTTACAAGTGAGGAAACTGAGGCAAGCAGAGGTTTAAGTGACTTACCCAGGATCACACAGTTAACAAGTATCTGAGGTCACATTTGAACTCAGGTCTTCTTGATTTGAAGTCTAGCATTCTATCCACTGTACCATCTAGCTGCCTACATATAAATGTCAGCTATCATTATATACCAATGAGCACTTCCATGTTTTTTAATGGTATTTGAACTTGATCTTATGAAAATATTTCCATCTAGGAGACGGATTAGGGGATGGAGGGGGGCCACAAAGAACAAATAAAAATGCTAGAAATTAGCAAGCAAAAAAATTGATATAATTTAACCAGCAGATAACTAAGAGAAAGGGTGTTTTGCATTAAACCAGAGAAACAAGATAAATATCTGGGTTCCTCACTGAATGGGAAGCCGGTCTGAGATGCAGTCAGAGAATGTGGATTTGAAGTTATGCTCTCCTCATAACCCCTTGTGCAACCTTGAACAGGTCACTTTTCCTCTCTAGAGCTATTTGCTGGTCTGTAAAAATGACGGGATCAGAGGAGACAGTTTCTAAGAGCCCTCCCAAATCTAATGCCAGGCTCCTGTGAAATGTGCATTCTACATGTTCTCATTCTTTTTCCAAGTGCCATTAAAATAGAGATAAACAGCTCTCACAAATACAGTCAGTTCTGCTATCAGGACATATGGGTTCTTTCACATCGCGCCATGCAAAGCGGCTCAATAAAATCCACAGGGAGAAATAGGATGAGGGAGGAGCATGATCCTCAAAGCCTTCATCAGAGACACATTAAAAAAAAAAAAAAAGATTGGCACCTAATCAAAACAGTAGCACAGTTTTATACATATTAAAAGGTTAAGAGATAGATAAATACTATAATAAATAGAGGCTACTTCTGTCCACAGTCCCAGGCTGCTGCTCCATCTGGGGCTGGGGTTTAAGGACCAGTCTCTCTCTGCCCTTCAGCTCCAATGCACCAGAAAACATCAATAAATATGGCACTTACCTTGAAAAAGACCTGAAATCTGCTGGGGGAAGTGGGCATTGCGAGGGTCGGAGCTTGTGCGTGACTCCTGTGAAGCCGGATGTTTTCTACATTTTTGCGGTTTCTCTCAGAAGGAAAAGCGAACTCAAAATCGAGTTATGCTTAACTCGTTCCTTAATACATCAATTGCATTGGAACAAACTCGAGTTTTCTAGACAAGAATTTGTAGCCACACTGTACAAACTGATGGGTAAGTTACCGCACTGCGACTGTCACATTGAGGCATGTAGGTGGTTCCCTGGATGGAGCCAGGAACACCTTAATTAAAATTCTGCCGCACTTACAAACTGTGCAACCCTGGGCAAGTCACTTAAAGCTACCTGCCTCAGTTACCTCAGCTGTAAAATGGGGATAATTATTGCACCTGGCTCATCCTGAGGATAAAATGAGATATCTGTTAAGTGCTTCGCAAACCTTAAAGCCTATACAAATAATGCGCTAATATCTCAAAGGGATCGGTTTTTTGCTCTCTTCCTTTTCAAGTTTCCGAGGCAAGGGCCTAAGAGATAAAGTTGGGGACCAGGCGTGGGAAGAACCTGGGTTTCAAAGCCAAGCGCTCTGGCCTCAGTCACTGTCGGGGGGAAGGAGGAAAAGAAACCACAGTGTTGCGGTCAATCAGCAAGTATTTATTAGGCGTCTGCTGTGTAGCGGGAGCGGCGTTCTGCCAAGCTCCTGGCCTCGCACGCTCTTGGGGGCGGGGTCACACAGTCTGGAGCACATGGGAACTTCTACTCTACATCTGGGAAACCAGCACTCGGGAGACACGCGTCCCTCGCCTCCCCACGTTTGCGCCTGCGCGGCACAACAGGTGGCGCTTCCAAAGGGCGGGGCCCGCGGGCACCTCCTCCGCTGACGGTTCGCCTGCGCATGCGCTTACGCGGGCGGCGTGACAGGTGTGCGCGAGGCGCAGCTAGCGTCGTCACGAGGAAGTTGTGAGGCCGCGCTGGGCCGGGCCGGTCGAGGCGTGGCCCGGGGGTGGCGCCGCCGCTGTCTCGTCATCGCTGGGAGATGATCGGGAAGCGACGTCCGGGAGGAGGAGGAGGAGGAGGAGGAGGAGCCGGAGCCGGAGCCGAAGCCGGAGCCGGAGCCGAAGCCGAAAGTGAACTGGGTCGCTCTCTCGGGCTCGTCGGGGGGCGTCTGTGAGCGCGAGGCGCGGCGGGGGGCCGAGCCGGAAGTCGCGTCCTCCCCTGCCTCTGCGGGGGGCCATGGACGCCGCGGCGTTGGAGCGGGACGCGGTGCACTTCGCTCAGCTGGCAGTGCAGAGGGACCAGGGAGGCCGCTACCAGGAGGCGGTGTTCTACTACAAGGTGCGGGCAGGGGCGGGGCGGCGCGGCGCGGGGGGCGGGGACCCCCTCCGGCCTTTGCTTCCCACCCCCCCCCGAAGCGTCCCCACCAGACCCCGGAGTGCCCCGCCCCCGGGAGCGCAGACCGGCCCACCTTGGGCGGCTTGGGGCTCTCTGAATTGGTGGGGACCGAGCTAGATGGAGGAGGCTGAATTGTAGCCGGTAGTTGAGTGACGTTTTGGGGCGATGGAGAGTTGAGCTCCACCGACATCACCTTAGAGCGGCCCCTGCCCCACATGCCTGCCTCTGCGCGGAGACCCCTCCCCAGGCTGCCGCCTGGACCCTGGACGCGCGTTCCCATCGCCTCCGCTTTGAGAGCGCTTTAATCGCCCCCCGGGCTGCTCCTGGGGGGACCGAGGGAATGCAGTGAGAAAGAGCGTGGGGCGCACACGGACCGGGATGACTGCAGGCGGCGAGGGCTCGCTCCCACCCTCCGACTCACTGCCGGCGGTCAGAGAACTCGGTCTGCTTTCCTAAGCCCAGCAGGATCCTGTGAACGCTGGCAGTACTCGGTCCCCAGTGATGTAGCAGTTTGACAAAAGATCTCTAATTGCATTGTGCTTATTAATGAATTGAGTAGACTGAGATCGCGGATTTTTTTTTTAAGTGTAGATGCACCTTAATTCTAAGGTAGACCAGATTTAAAAATGTATATCTCAAAGTAACATTTTTGGAAGGGAGGTAATTTTCTTCTCACAAGTTTTGGTATTTAACCCACACACTTCAGGTAGTTCATTTTCCCTATTCTTTCTGTATGTGCAATGCCAGCGCCTTTGGTGTTATAATGTAACATTATTTTCACAATATTGAGAACGTTAGAATTACTAGATGCAAAAAATGGCCTGTTGAACGCAAAGAGGGCCTTCGGGTTCAGGTGCGCATCTTTTTTTGCAGTAAGCTTCTACTGTAGTTCTCACCTGCAATGACTTGTTATTGTACCAGATAGGCTCCTCTCTCGTACATGTCACAGGAACCTATCAGATCCCCTCTTCCTTTCCCATGCTTGGCAGCAGAACCACTGGCAATGTCGAGTAGCAGTGAGTACATACAGTATAATTAACCACTTAATTCGTCCATTTAATTCCCACCACAAAAATAAATTATGTAAGGTGTTCTATTTAAATTTATCTAATACAAGAAAAGGCCTCTTTAAAATGAACTGTCCTTCATTTGCTAGAAGAAAATGATGGAAATTTATCAACTAACAATATAGTTTCTTGTCATCTAAATAAGTCTATTTAGACTGTTTTTAATATTATTTTGTAGTTTGTAATAATTATGCTTAATTTCCCCATATTTTGAAAACTTGTGTATCAGATTAGGGATATTGATTAAGACAAATGATTAAACATACACATTTCTATTACTTTAAGAAAACTTATCCTATACAATCCCACACACTTAAAGAATGTACTTTGATGACAGAGAAAAGTTGAAGTTAGTAGAAAGTGAACAAAAAGCATTAGTTGACCAGATTATTATTTACTTCCTAATGGGAAAGAAATACTAAATTGAAAAATTTATTCAAATAATATAATTTTGACGGTTTAGTGAGAATGTTGAATATGGAAACATTTAAAGATATTTTAAATTGTAAGCAATGGGGTTTTTTTTGTTTTTTGTTCTTTTAAAAAACGTCTTGTTTTGTTTTTAGGAAGCTGCACAAGCTTTAATTTATGCTGGGATGGCAGGATCAACCCTGGAAAATATTCAAGATAAAATAAACGAGTATTTGGAAAGAGTTCAAGCTCTTTATTCAGCAGGTAAGTGAAGGACTTTGTACTTATCAGTAAAATCACAGATCTGCTGTTAGAGGAAACATTTTTTAAACTCAGTAGCTAATAATAAAGATCACATTTCTTTAGCACTTTCATTTCTATGGGGAGGCAGGTGATAGGGATATTATCTTCATTTTATAAATAAAAGTGCTGAGGCCTGGGAGAAGTGGCTACCCGTAGTCCCATTACTCTTGAGGAGCTGCTAAAACACAGAACAGTTTTCTTATTTCTTTCTCCTACTTTATGCTGCTTTTTTCAGAAGCACCTATTTATGGCCTGGAAGATTTCTGCTTTTAGAGTAAATTAGTCTGTCCATAAGTTATTCTCTCTGTATTGCATGTAAATTAATTTTACTTTTTTTTAGTTCATTACTGTTTTCATATAAATGCCAGTGGTTATTAAGAGAATTGTGACTAGTCAAAATTAGGAGGTATGATTTTTACATACCTTAAATGTTAACAGCCTTTTCAGAACCATGTTCATTTTCAGGTTAAACCTTCAAGAAATATTTCTCCTTTGTACATTCCACCCAGAGCCGGAATGGAGAACCTTTTTTCAGTTAAGTCATAGATAAAAAATTAGTTGGGAGTTACATATAAGTTACACCGCAGAAATAATGATGCAATCTACAGGACCAAGTGTTATTTTGTGGTTTTAGTGATTTCATGGGTTGCCATGACCAAAGGATTCATCACCACGTATCCAGTCTATGGTACTTTGCAAGGCTCTACGAAAATAGGGGTGGAGTGGATTGCCTGTGGGCAAGTTCTTTATGGTCCCAAACATTTCTATGGAACAAAGGTTCTTCTCTATTAATACCACTATTCTACCAATACTGTCATAGTGGTTCTGTGTTATGGAATACCACAGTCTCCGAAGAATTACCAGAGGGCAATGGAAAGACAACTGGTACTACAAGTAGGGTAAATATGTTACTCACAAGAAACTGTAAGACCTGGAGAAAAGGATGTCATCAAAGAAATATGTGAGCGAAAACAGCTGTCAACGTAACAAGAGCAATAAATAACCACTGGAAAACCCATGTGCTTTATTGTTATCCTCAGGTTGTCAAAAGAAAAACACTCCCAGCATATTATTGGGTGAACCCTTTAGAGCAAATGTGGGTAGACGTGGACAAGAATGACATGGGTAGGTTACGATCTGCCAGTGGACACAAACCTAGATCAGTAAACCACAGATGCATTTGAGTATGTGTCTATTCATACATATGTAAAAACGTGCTTACATGTTTTGGGGGGAGTGTGAGATTACTTTTAACCATAAGGGTGTTTATCAGTTATACTTGGCTAGTATTCATAATCAAGAATTAATTGTGTATCTATATCTGTAACTATACACTGCTATCTCCCGCAAATACAAAATGATGGGTAATCAGGAACCTTATTTTGTAGTTTGTTTTTATTTTTTTTTAGTCCCTCTGCTTCTGGAATTACCAAAGCTTTATTGTAGCGTAAATAAAATTCTGCTTGCATGATAGAAAATGGGGTAGTGTATTCTCCCCCCAAAATTTCTCTTTTTTTTCCATAGGTATTAAATAGCAAAAATGTCATGAAGAAAGGTTAGGTGGTAGTAGAGATAAGGCAGTGATGTTGTTCCAGTAGCAGTGAGCCTGGTCTGCCCAGGGCATGTTTACCCATCTCTCCCAACACCTCTGAGCCATCTTAGCCACCTTGGGTAGCACTGTGCATCAACCTCTAATAATCCTCACATTTTTTGTATCAAGGACCCTTTTGATAGTCTGTGGACCCCTTCTCAAAATGTTTCCTAAATAATTGAAAGAAATGCTAGATTTCAGTTAGTGATTAAGGAAAAATAAAATGTTTTTTTTTTCCTATCCAAGTTCATGGATTCCCTGTAATCTTTCCATGGACCAGTCTTTGGACCTCAGGTTAAGAACCCATACTTTAAAAGTTTCAGTAAGAGCAGCTGAAAAGTCATGAAAAGGGAAAATCTATTATTCCCAAAGAGTACTTTTTTCCTAACTAGACAAAATTGGATTTGATTTGGAAGCAAAGAGGAGCCGGGGTGGCTTAATGTTGTTGTCAACAAATACATTTAAGACAAGGCAATCTTAAACAACTTTTTTTCCCCCAGAAGGATTTAAAGAGCTTATTGTCATGTGACAGACACCTTTAAGAGGCTTACCAGTTTCCTATCCTGTCGTTTCCAACTAATTCAGAACTTCAAACTGAATGCTGTGACTTGATTGCCCTGTGGCTGTGCTTTGGGACTACACAGAGGCAAAAAGATGGGCCTGGTCTCAGAGGGAGAAAGCAGTGTATTTGTACTCCACCTTGCTCAGAGGAGGCAGCCTTACCATGATCAACTACCAAAAATAACAGAAATACTAAATAAAAGGGGAGAAGTGCCCTCATGGCCCAAAAGTAAAATCTGAAACCTGAATTATTCTTTATGAACATTAGATGCATCAAAAAAATGAACCTGCACTGCTCCACTGATCTAATCTACTTAAGCAATCAGTAAACATTTATTAAGCACTTACTGTTTGCCAGGCACTGTACTAAGGGCTGGGATACAAAGAAAGGCAAAAGGCTGTCCCTGCCCTCAAGGGCCTCACAGTCTAGTGGGTGAGGCAACGTGCAAATAAGAGATGTACAGACAAGCTAAAAACAGAATAATTTGGAGGTCACCTAGAATTAAGGGGAACAGGAAAGCCTTCCTGTAGAAGGGGGCATTAGCTGGAACTTGAAGGAAGCCAGGAAATGGAGATGAGGAGGGAGAGAATGCCAGGCATGAGGAACAACCAGTGAAAAGGCCCATAGTTGGGACTTGACATGTCTTGTGTGAGGAACTGTAAAGAGTCCGGTGTTGCTGGATCTCCAAGTAAGAGCAGTGGGTGAATAAGAGGGCAGATTGTGAAGGGCTTCAAACACCCCTTCGGAGGGAGAAATTCTGTGGGGGAAAAAAAAAAAAAATACTGTTTGCAAAATTTAGGATGGGAGTTGAAGAGTGCTAAGAGGTGGGGAACTTGAGAAAAAATTATGGAAGTAAATATGTTTCTCACCACACGTGTCACAAATAAAATTGGAATTTGCTATGTGGAATTAGAAAAAGAGTTATTTGAGTTTTCTCACCCCAAGCCTTAAACTTAAAATTGAAGCACGAAAACAAATGTAAGCTGTTATTAAAGTATGGCTTTTCTGAGTCTGCCCAACTTTTTTTTAATAAGGGTAATTGGGGAATTTGTGGCAAAGAATGTCTTAACTAACTTCCATACCTCCAATATTACCTTAATAATGCTTATTTTATTTGGTCCTAGTTCAGTCACAAAACTGTGACCCTTTGAAGCCAAAACAACAGTTGGACTTGGAACGTGCCCGTTTCCTGGTGACACAGGCTTTTGATGAAGACGAAAAAGGCAATGCTGAAGAAGCTATAGAATTGTACACAGAAGCAGTGGATCTCTGTCTGAAAACAGTATGTTAAGCTAGCAGTTAATTTGGTGGAATTATGTTAGGGTAAGAAATTCTTCCACTTACAAGTGAATCACACTTAGAAATTGGCTGGAAAAAAATGTAGTACCTGTACCATCAGTTGCAGAATACACCATTTCTTACTGGCTTTCTAATTTATGTCCTGTTAATAGTTGCTTAATCTGTATTAACTATTACATAATTTTTGGCATTGGTACTTAATAGATGTTCATTTAGCCTCAGTTTCCTTATCTGTAAAATGGGGCTAATTTTTACTCCTTCATGAAAGTCTTAGTCTTACATTTAATGATGGCATGGAAGTGGTTGTAGGGTTCTGGAAGCTATGACAGTAGAGTACAAACCCTGGCACATCTTACCAAACTGAAAGTTGTCCATATGAGCCAAGCAGTGAACAAGATGGTCTGTTGGCAGAGGAACACCTGAACTCATTATAGACTGACTCATTATAGGGAAGTTGACTCTTGGTGATGAGTTGTTTAGCAACTCCTATGAGGGGAAAGAGTACCCACATCAATTAAACCACAGCTCTTTCAGAGTAATATTTGCTCTACTTACCTTACAGATTTGTTATCAGAATCAAATAATGTTACTGTATGTGTGAAAGCACTTTGCAAACCATAAAGTGCTGTGTAAATGGAAGCTTCTTTAGAATTTTATGTAAAACTATTATATACAAGTTTTTTCACCAGATTACTTCTGTTGTGGTCTGTAAGTTTGCTATAAATCCAAATGTAAATCCTTCAAAATCAGGGGCTCCTAATTGATCTGTTAGCAATTGGACAGTTGACTTGGTCAAATGATTTATTTTTTGCTCAGCTTTATAAATGGAATCATTAAAAATGGTTGTTCATTTAAATTAGTGTAGAAGCATAATGATGATTCTTAATATGTTAAATGTTTGGAAGTTAAATTAAGGAATCACTAGGCAACTTTTTAAGTGCTTTTAAAATGAATGAATGAACTACAGGTACTACTTGTTTAAATTAACTCATTAGGGAGAGCTCACCATCATGATGTAACTACACCAAGTGTGGTTATATTTCTTCCATTTGTCACACACTGAGATAGAAAATGTAGCTTGAAAGTGCTTAAATAGTTTATGAAGTTTGTATTGTGAGTTACTTAATGTTTACAGAATAACACTTAATAATCAATTCAACTTTTAGGTGTTTATTTCTCAGTGGACAGGGGCTCCTAAAATGATGTAATCTGATGGGAGTGGGTTAGGCAGTGGAGACTGGGGAATAACTGGAGGACCTTCCTAGATTGACTCTGTCCAGTAGGAGGACTTTTCTCGTGCCTGCAGCAGCGCTGTTCATATTGGAAAGAAGCTGTCATAGAAGCCCTCTAGCCTAGGTGGGTGCTTGGAGCATTACACCGAGGGTAACAGTACTTGGCGGTGTCTTTTGCAATGCCTACCATACAGACTTTGCTTTCCAGTATTTTTGTAGCCGTCCAGCCACATTACCACAGTTCCGAGTTAAGTGCTCTTAAATACAAGTAGACAAACTTTTAAAGTATCCTAAAATAGCAACTTTAATTTTCCTTTCTTGTTTTACTTCCACTTGTAATTAATATTAAGTAAAAACCAAATTTATTGTAAACTGTACTTACAAGTCAGGTCATTGCTAGTGTGCCATGCTAACTTAGAAGTATCCCAAACCAAGCAATTTCTGTGGGAAAAAAAGTTTTTCATACAGCCTTAGTTGTCTCATCAGCAACTTATCCATCTTTCCCCCTCAAGTCTAATGAAACTTCTGATCAGTCCTTGCAAAGTAAACTGAAACTGCTGGCTCGGCAGGCACTGGATAGGTAAGTTGTTACACAGCCTTTCAAATTCTTATTTATTATTTTGTAGTGGGCGGAGTGTTTTGTCTAATCTCAGTTTTCCGGTGCAGGTTGCTCTTTTATCATAGTCCTGAAATTAGAGTGTTCACAAAGTTGGGATTTGAAACAAAAACTTAATTTTTTTTATATTCTGTCTCAGCTGCTAGAATGTGACTGCCGTTAGAAGTCCTGTGAGCAGCCCCTCTTCACTCCCATCCCTATGACATTTCCTTCATTAGTGCTTCTGGGAAGCTTGGCTTCTGTTTCTGTTACCTTCTGTGTTTCACAGAGACCAGTGTAACAGAAGCATCTGTGATAACTGGTCTGCTGGTCCTGCCTTCTTTTTTACTCCTTCTTGTCTTGTAAAATTTTAAAATTTAAAAAAAATTCAAGGGAGTGCAAAGCTATCACCGAAAGTTGAGAAATTGAGTGTAAGGCTACTGGGAACCAGTTCTGATCAAGTAACAGATCTGGGTGTTAGATGGACACGTAATGCATGTTGGAGAGGGGTCATAAAAAGAAAAATGAAGAGATAGGGAATTGCATGTCCAGTTTCTAGAAATGTTCAAAACCTCCGTGAGTAGCTTATGGTGGGAGAATCTGGGTAGTGATAGAAAATGTTGTATGTTCATAATGGTTTTAAGAAGCTTAGGACCTAAAGCTAATTTTTTTTTTCTAGGAAGGCATGATGTAGAGAAATAATTATAACAGAATTTTCTGATTTTAACTCCTATTTTAGAGCAGAAGCACTGAAAGAATCCATGTCAAAGCCATCTCAAAAGGACAAACCAGCTGCAGTTAAATCAAATCAGCCAGTCAGAACATTTTTTCCACTGGGACCTGATTTTTCTTTGAATGACAAACCTCAGACAGTTAGAACTGTGCAGTCAAGTGAACCACAGGGGCAGAGATACACAGCAGAAGAAATAGAAGTGCTCAGGTGCGTCAAGAAATGCTTTGTCACTGAGAAAAACAAAAAATTGTTCTTGTACTTAAATGGAATGTGCATATATTTGATTATTAGATGTTTTGTGCTCAAAATTTTAGGCTTAGGGCTTCATGAAAAAAGTTGTATGGCGTTGTCAATTCTGCCGTCCTCAGCCAGTTCTGATCTGTTTTAGTTTAGGGAGTACTCACGTCAGTGTAAACACAAATCTGTCAAAACATAGAGTGGCTTGCAATAATCATCAAACCCACGTTTGTAAAAATGAAAAAGAACCTACTTATTTTGTGGCTTTAAATTTTTCTGCAATAAAATATATTAAGGTAATTTTTCATTGTTTGAGAAACAGTAAAAGTTATATTATTTAGTGTCACCTGTTGGTTTGATATTTAATGCCTTTAGTTCATTATACAAGTAACGCCTTCCTCTCTAGACTGTGCTAACATAGGTAGGATATGTGAGAGGCTTTTTGAGTTGGAGCCTTCAGCATAATTCTGGGGATGATCCTACCAAATAACCCTAAAAGCTGTAATATTAGATCTGGAAATATTAGATCATTTCATTTCCACTTTGGTGAGTAGGATGCGCATTGTTAACAGTTTTTAAAAATATTTCTAAGTAGTTTCTACATTTGATTAATTTCATTCATTAATTATTATTTATACAATACTTTTATAAAGCTATAAAAGGTTCCTTAAGCATTTATTAAGTGCTTAATTGTATGCTGCTGGTGCTATGGGGTACAAAGACAAAAATGGAATGTTTATAACCAGAAATCAAGTTGATCAGTTACCCTCATACTCTCATAAACTATTGTTTTGTGAAATTTCGATCTAGCTACAGGAACAAGTGTGACATGAGTCTCATAGTTCTTTAAGAAACTAAGAAACACATTTTATTGTTACATAACCTTATATCACTTCCAGGTTTTAATCTGCTTATCAATATTATATAATAAAATGGACTTCACAATTTTAGACTTTTTTAGTCCAACAGAACTTTTGTTTTCCTTTAGAAAGACATCTAAAATAAATGGTATTGAGTATGTTCCTTTCATGAATGTTGACTTGAGAGAACGCTTTGCCTTTCCTGTGCCATTTTCGTAAGTACTATTTACTGATTTTTGACTCCAAAGTTACTTGTTTAGTAACATATTTTTCCTAGTGCTCTGAACTGCCCGTTTAATTCACAAAATTAAAACATGTAACTGAAAAGAATAATTTGGTAGGAAAGGGAGGATGATTAAAAAGATTGGGGCAGAAGGACGAGAGAGCATTGGAGACATACAGGAGGCTGCCAGAGGTTCACTTCTACTTCAGGGTCTTGTTCTCCTCTTTATTTCGTCTCCCTAAAACAACTAGCAGACTGAGCGGTCACATGATTGTAGAACCTGAGGTGGGACAGTCCTCATAGGATTTCTTGTCCAGCTCATCCCTGAGCAGCATCTCCTCCACAGCGTTCCCTGCAAGTGGTCATCCAGCCTTCACTTGCAGACCTTCAGTGAGGAGGAAGCCACCGTCGCCCCAGGCAGCCCTTTGGAGAGCTCTCATTGTTAGAACGGTTTTCCTCACATGAATCCTACGTTTTCTTTGCCAAGTTCATGTTGCTCCTGGTTTTGTTCTCTGGAGTGAGGCAGGACAAGTCTGTTCCCTTCTCCATGTGACCGTCTTTTCAAGTGCGTGAAATAGCTGTCATGACCCTCTCATGTCCCTAGGCTGACCATCCCCAGCGCCTCCTTCTGATAGACATAGGGTATGATCTCAAGTTTTTCTGCTCTCCTCATCATCCTCTCCTGGATGCTCTCCAGCTCATCAGTGTCCTTTCTAGAATGTGGTGCACACAGCTGAATGTGATGCTCCCCATGAGTCTGACCAGGGCAGCTTATCACAAAACTATCAACTCCCTTGTCCTGGGCACCGTGCCGCTTAGTGCAGACTGAAAACACGTCATCTCTTTGGCTGCCATGTTACATGTGTAACTCATTGAGAACTTAAAGATTAAAATCCCAGAAATCTTTTTCAGAAGTCTACCAGGCCTCTTCCATCTGTGGAGTGGAGGTGTCAAACACAAGGGCCACAGCACTTCTGAGTGTGCCCTGAACCAGATTAAAATGTAATTCCTATCTGATTTTATGTGTGGCTTAGAAGTCAATATGCAACCTACTGGCATCCTCATCTGTGGTTCAGTGGCCCCAGCTTCATTTTGAGTTTAACCCCTCTCCTGTGGAGGATGTAAGAGCAGTAGACAATTAACTGGCACTTACGGGGCAGAAGGGAACAGCTCCATGGAGGAAGGGGGCCTTGAAAAATAGGTAGAATTTATAAGTTGAGAGAGGAAAGACAAGACATAGCACAAACAAAAGGGAGAAGGGTGTGTGTTGAGAACTGTGAGGTAAAACCTCACAAAGGGTTTGTGTTGGCAGGAAATAAAGTTGGATAGGTTTCAATGGGTTCAAATCAAGGCATCCTTTGAAAGTTGGACAACAGTTTAGACAAGATGAGGTAGTGAATAGGTTGTCATTGAAGGGACAGTAAAAGGGTCCTCTTAGAAAGACTGATATGGTGACATTATGTAGCATGGATTGTTGAAGGAAGAGGAGTGAGCTAAGAGACAGGCCCGAGTGTCTCTAGAATGAGGTGGGAGCAATGGGAAGCCAGAAAGAAAGGATAGCACTTAGTGATAGATTTGTGGTAGCAAAGTGAAGGAAGGGGAAAAGTCATCAACTGAGTTGACTTTACAGCCTGGAAATCTTTGCTGCCTCTGGGGTCTTTCTGTTTCATCATAATATGCATGCCACTGGCACTTCAGAAAGGAAGTCTGTTGAAATACATCGACGTAACCACTGCCCATGAGAAAGCAGATGAAAGCGCTGTCCAGCATTCATTGCCTTCTGAATCAGGCTTTCACACTGTAAATTCATTCCAACATCAGATACCCTTCATGAAAAACAAAAGCATCTGTACTTATTCAGATGTAGATGAATTTTTGCCTGTCCAGTGTGTGTCATCTGATTTTGGATCTCAGAGTTTCAATTGGCCAAGTCAGTTTGTCAGGGACTTCAGCTTTGTTAGGGTTGGTGGAGGCATGATGGAGAGGAGGCCAGTGTTTATTTCAATTAGTTTGGGTGTTTTTTGGTCTCTGACTCTGCAGTTGTACTGATGTAGTCATTCTGCCCATGCTCTTCAGCACTTGCTCTACACTCAGAGCATTAAGGAGATAGAGACCTGAGGGCACTAGGATTTGTCCAGGGTCCCATGGTCAGGATGCATCAGAGGCAGGACTTCAACCCAGCAGGCTCTCTACCCACAATGCCACTCTGCTTCTCAGGGCTCATTTTGGTAGTTATGATTGCCTCATAAAGAAATAAACTTTTGGTTAAGAAAGTGAATTTCAAAATTATTATGAGTCCCACAATACTAACTTTATTTTTTTTTATATACCTCAGTGATAAATGTGGTAAGCTACCGTTATCACCAAAACAAAAGGCAATATTTTCTAGATGGGTACGGCCAGATGATCTCACCAACAATCCTACAATGATCTATACTGTTTCTAGCTTCAGCATAAAGCAGGTAAGCATTTATTTTTTTGCACAAAGTTAGATTAAATTAGAAACTTAAGATAATAATTTCTATTTCACTTAAAGTTTTCTTAGTTTTTCATTGCATGTTCAAATTTGGCAATTCATATCAGCAACTAATGTATAAATTATATTCTTAAAGAATTGCCTGGAGGCACTGAGAATTTAGGGACTTTCCCAGGGTCACACAGTAGCTGTGTGTTAGCCCCTGCCCTAAATAATCTGACTCCAAACCACCTTTCTAGGATTTAAACCCACACTGTCTTAAAAAGTTCTGTGACACAAATTCTGAGATACTGAAAACATATTTTCTTTGAAAATCTTGTTTTTGTTACAGTATATTGGTTTTATAGCAGATTTCAGGCCATAAACTTTTCAGTTTGTCAGTTTTAACTTCTCAGTTTTCTTATTTGCGTACCATATTAAAATTGAGTTTCTGAGAATTTGAGTTTCAGCTTTGACAAAGGGTTAGAAAAGATGAAAAAGAGTAACAGCTTTGCCTAAATTAGTATTTCAGTAGCACGATTGTATTTCTTTAATGGAATTGGGTATTTAGCATTCTTGTGTGGGTGTGGTTTCTACTGCAGTATTCAAGATTTAGTAATGTCATATTATGTCAGCTATTTGTAATTGTTTTAAAATAACTTCAATAAAACATTTGAGGATTGATTGGATTTTTCTGGTGTTAGCCTACTTTTGATGGAGCTGTGTTGTTTCCTCTTACAACTTTCGTTAATGCCCTTAATGAGAACAAAGAAGATTAATGGGTGTAACAGGTAGGTTTGTTAGAGGATTGTTTTTGAGTTGGACAATTATATACATATGTTTTAATATTTTTCTTTTATCACTAGACAATAGTGTCAGATTGTTCCTTTGTGGCATCGCTAGCTATCAGCGCAGCTTATGAGAGACGGTATAATAAGAAATTAATTACAAGGTAATTAATGCTCCTTCTTCTGTAAGAATTATTATATGTAAGTCTTGTTTCAAAATAGTTAACTTAGGGAGTGTCCACATTGAGAAAGTGGTTGTGCTGAATGATAGTTATGATCCTTTTCCAGAGGTCTGGTGGATTCTTTTTAAATTGGGAAATATGGTAAATTATCTTGAGAACATGATAAATATATAAGTAAATGCATTCATACCTAAAAATTAATGTTACAGATCTAACATTATACATGTAATGTTCATTTTTTTCTTGCAACAACATTGTGAAGTTGGCCAAATAAAGCAAGGTTGTTGTACAATATTAAGTTTTACCACAGTATTATTGAATTATATACTTAATAAATTACAAGATATTCTGATTAAGAAATTACAAAATTCAGAAAGACATTTTTCAAATGGCTGCTGTGTCCTGCGTGAGGCAGAGACAAAAAATAACCTCTGTCTTTAAGAACCTTACATTCTACCGTGGGGATATAACGTATATACCAAGTAATTTCAGAAGGAGAGAACTTTAACAACTGGGAGGAACCAGGAAAGGCTTCACGTAGCAGATGGCCCTGGAGCTGACCTTTGAAAGGATAGAAGGAAGGCTGAAATGATGAAGGGCATTCTAGGCATGAGGGACAGCCTCTGCAAAGGCACAAAAGCCAGAGATGGCCTGTGAAGGGTAGGGGACAACTAGTAGTCCATTTTGATTGGAATGTACATCAGAAGGAGCAATATGAACCAAGCCTGGAAAAGCAGGGTGGAGCCAGATTTGTAGGGTTTTCAAGGCTAGGCCTCGGCCTGCATTTTATCCTAGAGGAAATAGGAAGCCAGTGGAGCGTCTTGAGCCGAGGGATATTATGATCACGCTTGTGTTCTAAGAATATCAGTTTGGGGGGCAGCTAGGTGGTGCAGTGGATAGAACACTGACCCTGAGTTCAAATTCAGCCTCAGACACATAACACTTACTAGCTGTGTGACCTTGGGCAAGTCACTTAACCCCATTGCCTACCCAAAAACCAAAAAGAGAAGAAGAAGGTAAGTTGGAGACGATACTAGAAGCAGTTGGAGAAGAGTTGGAGGGCTCTTGCAATAGTTCATATGAGAGTTAATGACCTCAACCAGTGCAACAAGTCACTGACTATAGCTTTGGTGTTGTGGAAGTAGAGTCAAGAAGACTTTGCTACTGATCAGACGTGGACAGCGAGTGATTTAATAGCCGGTATTGGCAGCCGTGGGAAGAGTGGTTGTCAGTGGTATCATTGGAAGCCGGGTCACAAAGGGTTAAGAACTGAACCAGGTGGGGAAATGGAGGCAGTCCATTTAGATGATTTCTTTCCTCAAGGAGTTTGGTTGTGAAAGTGAAACGATATCCGTTGATAACTTAGGGATGACAGGCTCAAGTGAGTGTTCTTAGAGAAGCACGGGGAGACCTGAGTATGTGTTTAGACAGCAAGTAAAGATCCAGTAAGAAAGGAAATACTGAAAGTGAGTGTATGAGAGACAGAAAGAAGAGAGGAAAAAATAGAGGAGCCAGCAGCAGAACGACATCCTGGATGACACAGGAACGAGAGGAGACGGGCCGATTCTTCCTCCTGGCCCAGAGCAAACGAAGGTGGAGTGGGGGGTGATGAGCTGTGGATTGGAGGAGGAGAGGAAGCAAGGTCCTTAGCTGACAGGGAGTAGAGAAGAGAAAGAAGGAGAGGTTAGGCATCATCACTTTGGAGAATGTGGCAGTGTCAGGGAAGTGTACGGTGGCTAGGGCCCAGCTGAGGCAAGGCCCTGTAAACTTGTCGAGGAGCTGTTGGGCACAGTTCCATGACTCTTGTCCAGCATCATTCAGCAGTGCACGAGTAGGATTCAAGAAGGTAAGACTCTGGGGAAACTGAAGGTTGGAGTTTGTCGATAGATTGGGAGAACAAGAGGTGGAGGGACTAGAGGTCATAATGAGGATGAAGAATAAGTTTGGGGAGAGCTTGCGGTTAGTGGGAAGAATTTCATAATTGTGGCTGGTGGAGATAGGCTGAGGTAGAGAAGAGATGGAGGTCGTGGAAGGTGAAGTCAGGGCATTTGTATTTTGAAGTCGGTATGAGGGCAAGAATTGTAATGAAGAAGCTGGTATTGCACTTCTCCAAAGAGAAGGGAGAAGAATCTGGTGGATTACCACAGCAGAGATTTGGAGTCGGGGATCTAGGTGGGCGGAGTGAATGTCAAAGATGGGACGGTACTAAGTAATAGTGTCAAAGGAGCAGTCTAGACTGGGCAGGGAGGAGCAAGGAATGTTCTGGCTCCTCCTGGCCCAGGTTCTTAGCCAGGGCAGGAGAGGTGACCAGACTTCCCTTATTGCATTGAAGAGGCACATAAGATAATGAAGATGAAAAAAAGTTTCAATTGAAAAGATCTAGGATGAAAGGGAGCAGGAACTTGAATAACAGATGAAGATAAGGGCTAGAGTGGGATAGATCTGTGGTAGATAAGAATGAGAGGAAAGGCCTTAATCACGAAAGAGGTGGAGCAGGAGTGTGGGGCGCCATCCTGCAGGGTTCTATAATGAACAGACATGGACGCAAGGCAAGAGTGGTAGTGTGGGACAGCGTGATGGTGCAGTGGATAGAGCTCCAGCCTTGGAGTCAGGAGGACCTGAGTTCAAATCTGGCCTAAGACACTTGACATTTAACTAACAGTGTGACTCTGGGCATGTCACTTAACCCCGATTGCCTCACCAAAAAGCAAAAAAAAAAAAAAAGTGGTAATGACAGCTTCCTTAGCCAGTCACTCCAAATGCAGGGGAATGAAGGGTGGGAGCAGGAGTGGGTCTGTCTGAATAAGGGAGTCAGGAAATAACTGGTGTTCTAGTCTCCTTTTGAGGTTGAACTCCTGCCCTGAAGCCTCATCTGAAAGAGGTAGGAAATGAAGTACTCTCAGAAGACAGCCCATGCCACCTACCCTCTGATTCCCAGAACACATAAGCCATCTTGTCTGTGCTGAATGTCAGTCCCTTTCAGAGCAGGTGTAAATCCAAACACTTAGGACCTGTGGTGAATTTAAAGTAAAATATAAAACCACTTATGAACATAATTAACAAGATTTTTAAAAAAATTTTAAGCCTGACTAGACTTGCCTAAAATTGGTAAAAGCCACTTTACGGTGGCTGTGCATGTCCCTGTCAGAAAAGATAAAAAATAACAGGAGGCTAATATATGCAAGCTTTACTATAAATTTCTTTATTTCCTGAAATATGAATTTGAAATCACATGGAAATTTTGAAATGAAATTTTTTTTTGGTTTATCAGTGATACTTTGAGTTAGGAGTCATGGTGAAGATAATAGCATTAGTCCAAATTTAGTTTTAATAGAATGCCAATAACATTCAATTCCCCAAGCATTTATTAAGTGCCTACTGTATGCAAAACCCTGTACTAGGTTCTGGAGATACAAAGATTGAAAGAAACTGCCCCTCCTCTAAAGAAAATTGGGGAGGGAGGGGCAGGGTTAGGAGAGCAAAGATTACACCATTGACACACATCAGTGAATACAAGGTATTTTGGAGAGGAAAAGAATCGGGAAAGGCTACCCAGAGGAGGTGGCACCTGAATTGAGCCGTAAAGGAAGCTAGGGATTCTAAGTGGTCAGGGTATGGAGGGAGTGTATTCCAGGTGTTTCCGGCAGCCCATGCCAAGGTACAGAAGCAGCAGGTGGTGGGTCCCATTCATTGAATAGGTAGTCCAGTTTAGATGGAATACGGAGTGTGTGAAAGGAAGGAAATGAGAAGCAAATCTGGAAAGGTTGGCTAGATAGAGCTGGATGGTGTGGGAGGCTTTAAATGCAAACAGAAGTTTGCAATAAGGACTGGCTAAAGAGTATCTGAAAATAAGCACTGCCCTTCAACCTTACAGAAATTGATCTTTCACAGCTGCAACCTTTTCTTGTCTAGGACTCAGTTGTGATTGTTTTCCCATTCCTTCCTGATTAGAGTAGGGAGAAGATTCCCTTTAAGGCTGGGAAATGTTATTATTTTTCATACTTTCTTGAGCAATGTCTGAAAAAACCTACTGGGCAGTTTTCAAAATACTGTGAAATATACTTAGCAATTCTTTTATGCTTATTTCTAGTATGGATTTATAATAATTCTAATTAACACATTAATCAAAGATGCTGCCATTTTCTGGGTTTCAGATCTCACCCAGGTTTGAAGCCTCATTGTTACCCTCATCTCATTCTTACCCTACAAATCCAGATCTTATCATTTCTACCTTCACAACACTTCTGTCCGTCACCTTCTCTCCACTACCACTGCCGCCACCATGATTCAGGCCCATTGTCACCTTTTACCTGGATTGTGGCAATAGCCTCCTAACAGATCTCCCTACCTCATCTCCCCATTCCAAGCCAAATAGATGTTAAATTGATTTTCCTAAAGTGCAAATCTGACCATGCCATCCCCTCCTTCTGCCGCTCAGACTCCAGTGGCTAACTGTTAACTTCAAGGTCAAATAGAAAGTTCTTGGGCATACATAGTCTTTTTATAGTTTACTCCCCTACAGGCCAGCAGTACTAGCCTCCTTGTTGCTCACACACGACCATCCTTTTCACTCCAGCTCCCGGGCTGGGATTGCTCTCCCTCCCAGTCCCTGCTTCTTAGACTCTCTAACTTTCTTCAAGACTCAACCCAAATACAGCCTCCTGCAGAAAGCTGTTCTCAGTCCCTCTAGATGCTAGAGCCTTCCCTTGTAAGGTTTCCTTCCATCTATTCTCTATGTATCTTGTATGTACATAATTATTTACACGTCTCCCCAACTGGAATGTAAGCCCCTTGTGAATAGAGACTGTTTTTCCTTTCTTTCTACACAATTCTTGGCACTTAGTAAGCACTTAATAAATTTTTGTTAACTGATAGATAAATCTGAAATTAGCTTTTTATGTGCTTAGTTATATGAAACCATTTATGATATGTTTCAAATTTATAGAAATGCTAAAGGAAATTGACTTTGACATCTATAAAAATTGCATAATATACTAGAGCATATTTTATTGTTTGTGTCAAATTTCAACATATAATCTTTTTTGTCTTTGCAAAAGCATAATTTATCCTCAGAATAAGAAAGGTGAACCAGAGTATAATCCTTGTGGAAAATATATGGTAAAACTTCACATTAACGGTGTTCCAAGAAAAGTAAGTATACTTTTAGGTTGACTAGAGTAATGTCGGATAAGATGAAATTCAATGCATTTTCACTTTTTCTTTGCTTCTTTCCTTTTAAAATTCCTAAGGAGATTTATTAAAAAAAGAACAGTTTTGAATGAGACCTTTTAAAATGTTATGTAGACTACAAAAACTTAATTTATGGATAGAATAAAAGTTCTTGACACTAACTTTAATCTGTATTGGTAGCTAAAAATAAAATTAGCATAATCATTTTTAAAGATGTTTATAGAAAAAAATTGCCAGTTAATTACAAAAATATTTATAGGAAGTATTTGAAAGAACATTTGAGTTCTAATATAATGTGTTGGCATATTAATGCTTAAATGAACTTTCAGACTTTCATACCTTAGTTATTTCAAAAATATCCATTGAACTAAAAAGAAGCAGAACATTGAGTAATTGTGACAACCCATTGTGTTCGTGGAGAAAAGATCGTGAGACAAACCTTCCCCTTTTGTTTTTTTTCTTTTTTTTTTGATGAGGCAGTCGGGGTTAAGTGACTTGCCCAAGGTCACACAGCTAGTATGTGTCAAGTGTTTGGTCGGAGGTTGGATTTGAGCTCGGGTTCAAATTCTTCAGGGCCAGTGCTCTATCCTCTGTGCCACCTAGCTGCCTCCTCCTTCCCCTTTTAAACAAGAGGCAAGGAACTCCCAGAGCAGAGTGTTGAATACCATGACGGACAACGATCACTGTGGCCCTAGTTTTGGCTTCCTGTTTTTCTTTGTTGTAAGGGAGAATTCAGTTCTATGAGGAAGGGAAATTACTGTGAAGTACAAACAGGAGGCATTATCAAAAATACATTTTTTTCTATCTGCTTTTATGGCTGGCTGGATCATTCTGTCTGACTAGCATCACAAATCTCTTTGGCGGTTTGGAAAAACCAGTTTGTTTATAGACAAACGCTATGGTTTTAGAAATCTCTAAAGCTCTGTTTTGTTTTTTTTTAATAGACCCTAAGTGCTAAATTACCACTGCTAGGCCTATACCTAAAGGAGACCAAAGAAAGAGAGAAAAGATCCTGTATGTAAATATAATTTAAAATATTTATAACAGCTGTTTTTGTGGTGGAAAAAATGAAAATTAAGGGGATGCCCATCAATTGGGGAATGGCAGAGCAAACCAGCTATTAAAATGTGATAGAATATTCTTGTGCTATAAGAAACAAGGAGATAGGTGTTTTCAGAAAATCGTGGAAAGGCTTGGTATGAGCTCATGCAGAGAGAAGTGAGCTGAACCAGGAGAACAACGTATACTTTAAAGTCAGTATGCTAAACTGATGAAGGAGATAATAACAATTTATACAATGACAACGACATTGTAAAGACAATTTGGAAAGCTGTAAGACTACATCCAATGTGTTGACCATTCTTGATGCCAGAGGACCAGGGGTGAAGCAGTCTACCTACCTCCTGACAGAGAGGTGATAGATTTATCGATTCCAGTGCAGAATGAGGCACATGTTTTTGAACATGGAATTTGTTTTATTTACCTTGCATATTTCTTACAAGGAATTTGTTGAAGATAATATAACTATTTAGGCTTTAAGAAAATGAAATTACCAGTGTCTCATTTCATTACTGGACAATTATATCCCTTTTCTCTTTAATAAACAGCCTTTCTGGGCACATAAATAATTTTTCTTGATGAGATAGATTGTTTTAAAAAATATTTTGCCCAACTGTAACTATAAAATTAATTGTTTTCTCTTCAAAGGTGATAATAGATGACCAGTTACCAGTTGATCGAAATGGAGAACTACTCTGCTCATATTCTAACAACAAAAGTGAATTGTGGGTGTCTCTCATAGAAAAGGCATACATGAAAGTCATGGGAGGATATGATTTTCCAGGATCCAATTCAGTAAGCATCAAATGGTTTAGAAAGCTTTAAAAGGAAAGTCTTCATTTAAAGAGAATTGGAAGTGAAACACTGTTTAACCTCAGAAAAGTAGTATAAATTATTTTAAGAATTCAAGTTTCCTTGTATTGTAGTAGCTTATGGATGTAGATGGAAAAGAAAAACTTTTAAAATTTTGTTTTCTTTGCTCTTATAGTGCCACGTAAGTACAATTTTTTTTTTCTTAGCCAGCTCAGATTAGAAGGACTGTAGCCTTCTGTCATTACTTTGTTAGCCATCTGAATTTAGGCAAGTCATTTAACCTCTGTGGACTTCAAGTAAATTAGAGGGCAAGATTAGTTCATCTTTCTGGTCTTCTTCAGCTCTAAATCTCTGATCTATGAACAATGATCAATTATCCCTCAGCACGATCCTGGTCTCTCCACAGGAGAGAAAAAGGGAACCCCATAACTCTGTCTTTGTGCTGAAAACATGAAGCCTGCCCAAGTGCCTTCCTAATTGGAAGAGAGTAATTTTCTGTCAGATTTTCTGTTTTTCAGTCATGTCTGACTCTTCATGACCCCATTTTGGGGTTCTCTTGGCAAAGATACTGGAGCAGTCTGCCATTTCTTTTCTCCAGCTCATTTTACAGATGAGGAGCTGAGACAAATAGTTAAGTGACTTTCCCAACTAGTAAGTGTCTGAGGCCAGACTGATTTGAGTAGAGTGTGCTTTGTGATCCAGTGACCCTGGCCTCCTTTCAGTTCTTCAGAAAAGGCCCTTCATCTCCTGACTCCAGACATTTTCACTGTCCTTCATGTCTGGAACTCTTATCCCTCCTCATCTCTACCTGCTGGTTTCCCTGACTTCCTTCGAGTCTCAGCTCAAGTCCTACCTTTGACAAGAAGCATTTCTTTCATGATCCCCCATGATGCTTGTGCTTTCTATCTGTGATTATCTTCAGTTTATCCTGTGTTTAGTTCATTTGTATATACTTGTTTGTATGTTGTGTCTTCCAAGGACTTTGAGCTCCTTGAGGGCAAGTACTGTTTTTTGCCTGTTTTTGTATCCTCAGATAAGCCCTGACACCTTACCCCAGGTTAAGCATAATGTGTGTCACATAGTAGACACTTAACAGATGCTTCCTGAGTCATAGGAAATTATGATTTCCTAGATGAGCATGATAGCTTACCAAATAATGCTAACACCATATTCTTAGTATGTCTCTTTTACTTCATAATCACCAAATCCAGCGAAGAGAACATAGAATTAAGGACATTTCTTAAAAAAAAAAAATAGTACTTCTGAGAGGAGAGTATTGTTGCTACAACCAGGGAAAGAAATCATTCTTAACCTTTTACTGCTTCGCAAAATGGTCATTTCCCCTACGTAGATCCATAATTATTGAGTTCTCTCATTTGATACCAGTCTTCCTTTCATAAGTGCTTTCCATTCTTAAGAGTTTTATGGCGCATTATATGAGGGGCTCACATTCTGCCCCAGTCAAGTCTTGCCTGATTCCTTGGGTCCTTCTGTGCCAACGTGATTCAGCTGGTAAGTTTAGATAGCATGTCAGCAAACTGAGACTATTTCATAGAATCATGGACCTAGAACTGGAAGGACCTTCTAAGCCCATTGAGTCCAACCCCCTGCATTTTACGAATGAGAAAATAGATGCCCAGAAAGGCACTTGTTTCTCTGCCAAAAAGAGGGTTCAGCTAAGTTCTTGCAAGTGCGTTAATAAAATTTACTAATCCAGTTTGTCTGAAACAGCTTATTGGGATATAATGTTGGAGAAATTTTAACTGTTGTGCATTAATTTTTTTTTAAAACATTTACCTATATAATCATTCCCATTTTCATTCAGAGTCGGGAGAGGCAATGTGAGAAGTGAGACAAGAAACTGAGACTAAACATGTAATTAATTTCAGGCTTGAATTGGGTTCAGGGGTTTTTGAAGTGAGATGAAGAATGAACTACTGTAGTAGTTAATAACGTACATATTTTTCTTTATTGTTTAAAAAACAGAATAATAAACTACCTTTCAAATTTACTAAGGACTTTCTTGCATCTTTAACAATGCCCAAATTATGCTTATTTTTACAGAACATTGATCTCCACGCACTTACTGGGTGGATACCAGAAAGGATTGCTATGCATTCAGATAGTCAAAATTTCAATAAGGAGAGCTCTTTCAGAATGCTTTACCAAAGGTTAGTTGTTTTTCCTTTTTTTTCATGGTAATGGAAGCTTCTTAAAGTGTCACTGGAATAAGCTGAAAATAGTAACCCAAAAGGAGAGATGCAAATCCTGTTTTTTCATGTCATTAGTCATATTTTTAAATTGTATGTGCAGGTTCTGTGGTTAAATAGTAACTACCCTCACTCACATATAGGACAGAGTAGCACAAATCCAGAGGTGGTCTTTTTAGTAGAATATACTTTAATTTTTTTTCTTCTGAATGTTTTCCTTCAAAATTGTTTTTCTGAGTATATTAATATTTAAAATAATAAGTAGTAAAATTGTCATAAGCACATACTGTTTTATTTGGGGGTAGGTGTTTTTTGTTTGTTTTTTGTTTTTGAGGGACAGACGAGGTCTATAGCACATTAATGCCAGAGGGAATACACGTTGTGATTTTAAAATTGCTCTGAACTGTTCCCCAAATTCATAATCTCCATGTGGATAACTGAGAGCTATCTACGATGATGTGCATTCCAAACAGCAGTCTAAGAAAGTAAGAAATAAGTGTGAAATATCAGCACCTTTTTTGAGGTATATTTAGTATTGACACCTTCATCCTTAAATGTAAGACTTTTGAATATTTGACATTCAAGTTTGGTTTTCCTTCTTAAAGATCACAGTTTTTTATAATTCTTAACAAGCAGTTAAAATCATAAAACATATAAGGCAGAGACTTCAGTGTTTAAAAAAAAATATGTTAGGCCATGGGGCAAATCACTTCACTGTCTCTTAACCTTGGGTTGTCATCTGTGAAAGGAGAGTAGACTAGATGATTTCTAAGATCCCCCCCCCTTCCTCTCAGTGACAGTAATAATCCCTATGTATATCTTGCTTTAGGATTTATGGAAGGCTTTCCTCACACTGAGCCAATATGGGGGTACAAATAAGTTCCATTTTAGAGACAAGGAAACAGTGACTCAGAGACATTGTGTCGTTTCCCAAGGAAATGTTAGAGCTAGGATTCCAATTCAAGCTTTCTGATAGCAAGAACAGCATCCTTTCTATATCATCACAATGCTTCTCAAAAGGGAGGCCTTTATTTAAAGTTTGTTAAATTGAACTCTGAAGATTCTGTTCTGTTTGACATGTTGCGTAAGAGGTGTTAACTTCTAGAGATGTCTTTACATTTTTTTTTTGTTTGTGCATTTTTAGAGAACATTTTGTGCCAATTCTAAATTTGTGAGAATTTCTTGTCTTTAGGTAGGATAGTCTTTGACTTTTGTATGATTTCCCTTAATCACCCCCCTCCCTTTTGATGCTCTTCCAGATTTCACAAAGGGGATGTTCTTATCACCACAGCTACTGGAGTGATGTCTGAAGAGGAAGGAGAGAAGTGGGGTTTGGTGCCTACACATGCGTATGCTGTTTTGGATATTAGAGAATACAAGGTTTTGAGTTGAAATATTTGTTTCTTTCCATTAAAAAATGTGTTATTGGATGTAAAAGGACAATCAAATGGTATATTGAAAAAATTTAGACCATAATAGGTATAATTTATAATAGGTATAATAATTTAGACCATAGTAGAGGCAGATGAGATGGGAAGATACTGGATCTGGAGTCAGGGAACCTAGGTTTAAATACTGACTTCCACATGTGTGATCTTGGGCAAGTCACCCCCCCCCCCCCAGCCTCAGGTTTCTTCATCTATAAAATTGGAGTATAGAAAATCTCTAAAGTTCCTTCCAGCTGTCAGTTATCAGCATGGGCAGAGTGAAGAACTTGCCTACTTTTCATGTCTTAACTACTGACCTCATGCTGGGGATTAAGAGAAAGAAGGAATAGGAAATAGAATTGCATTCCAGACAATTGAGAGCCTGGCCCCTGAATTCAAACCAGTTCATTAAATGTTTAAGTACCTGCTGAGTGCTAGAGATAGAAAAACAAACACAAAATAATTAAGAAGCTTGTGTTCTTTTGGGAGATACAACTTACACAGAGAAGTCCTGTAAATACAAAATGATGGAGGAGGAATGCTCAAGGACATAGGGAAAACCTCCATGAAAGTCAGGACAGCATTTTTACAGACTTGGAGAGAGAGTAAAAGTATAGCCAACCTTTCGTTAAGCATCTGTTTTATTCTAAAGAAACATTATCCTGTCTTAATTGGATCTCTTTCTTCCTCCTCTTTTTCTTGCTGTTTTGAAGTTATGTAGGTTATGATGGTCCATCATTCTCCTCCATAAGTTCTTGCATAGGAGGGTATATTCTAAATCAGTACTACCTTGGCTGCCATATTTTTCTCCTTACTGGTTTTTTTCACCTCCTTGTTGATTTCCTTATATCATTTAAACTTTTGGGGAGGTGGTAGCATGTGCCTAATAAGTATTTTTATTCCACATCTTATTTTCTAACCTCTCTAGCTTACTTAAATAGATCAGGTTAGAGCTGTATTTGTTGTATACCTTATCTATTCATTTTTATTTTTTTCTAATTTAGTATTGATTTTGTTCTAATTAGTTGATTGTCTTTATCTATACAGACAGCTGGTTCACAAATGATTTCCACTTCGATAATCAGTTGTTTCTTATCAATTTAATGTTATATGCCATTTGGGGCACTCACCGTGTCCACTGCCTCCCAACTCTTTTATTGAAGACAGTATTTACAATAAAAGCATGAAATTTCTGTCCATCAATCTACAAACCTTTGGGCTCTTTCACTTCATTTCTTAATCCTTAGCCATATTTCCCAGAATTTTTCATCATCTTTCCTTTATGTACCTTTGCATTGAAACTAGTGAATATTAAAGTATATGTTGATTTAATGTGGTGAGTATTAATTGACTTCTTTGTAGAATTTCTGTACTCTTGTCCTCCACGTCCAATAAACATAAACTTTGGTAATTGTCACAGTGATCTTTTTTGCAGATACCTTGAGCACTGCAAGGAAAAGATGAATATGTTCCATAAAATGTTTCTTACTGCCCTTAGATACATGATAAAATCAACTCTATCTAGTCTTTCAAGAGAGAACCTATGAGCTATATTTCCATTTAGCTGCAATCTCCTTTCCATATTCTGGCTTCATTTATGATTTACCTCCTCCAATAATATGTCAGTGTGATGATTGAACAAGCATCACACATTTAGAGTACTGACAGCTCCCTTTTCTGAAGGGTAAGACTGAGGAGGAACACTTCGTATTTTACTTTTTTTATGGATTGCCTTGGCCAAAGACTTTATAAATAGCAGCAAGCCTACTGGTGATGAGTCTCTCCTTCTATAGCCTTATTCTTGGAAAACAGACATAAGTTCCTATTAGAAACATTTCCAGCATAGTGGAACCTGCCAGAACTCCACTACTGGCATAACTTGCTAGAACTCTGTGTCACTTCTATTGTGGGATTAGGTAACAAAAGGCAACTATTCAAGTAAGCATACTTCCACTCTGAACAATGTAGAATAAGTGACTTAGGTCTCTGCCCTAGCATTCTGAGCATTCAGTCTACATTAGAGAGGTGAGATTGATACATATGAAACAATAGCAAATTGCATAAGAATAGCTAATTAAGTTAAATCCTGTAGTACAAATTATAAGTATTATGTAATCATAGAGGGGAGAGATCAATGAAAACTGGAGTGGTCAGAAAAGAATTAGTGGAGGAAGTAAGACTAGAACTGATTGTAGATAGTGAACTGAGTAAGCTGCTTGATTACTTTTTAGAAATAGAGTAGATGGAGAAGAGGCTATGTTGAACAGAACAACTTGTGCAGAAGATGCACAAAGGTAGAAATAGGATTGGCTTAATCTGCAGAAAGCTGAGTATTTAAAAATGATGAAAAATAAAACAGGCCAAATAATGAAACAGCTTGGATGCCAGGCTGAGTAAACTTGAATAAAGCAGGAAGCCATTGGAGGTTTTGGGACTGGATTTTGACCTGACAAAGCCTCTAAAAGATGAGGTTGGTAGACATGTGCGGAGGGTGGCTTAGAGGAAAGAAGCTTTAGAATGGAGCCCTTGAAAAATGGATTTTGAATAAGCAGCTAGTGGCAGTTTTTTAAATTAACTTGAATAAATGTGGCTGAGCTCATTGTTCCTTTGGAAATGAATCTTTGTATTCCTTTCTGTAGGGTCTGCAATTTATCCAGTTGAAAAACCCCTGGAGTCATTTACGTTGGAAGGGAAGATACAGTGAAAATGATCTGAGAGACTGGACTCCTGAGCTACAAAAATACTTAAATTTTGATCCAAGAACAGCCCAGAAAATAGACAATGGTAGTAATAATAAGAGTAATGAATCACCATTTTGAAATGTAGTTATTCATGCTTAGCCAGCTTAAAATGTATTTAACTAGTGCATGAAAACATAACCAGTATTTTTTCACTAAATTAACTCTAGGCAACATTTAATTTTCAGGTATTTTCTGGATCTCTTGGGAGGATCTGTGCCAATATTTTGATGTGATTTATTTGAGTTGGAATCCAGGTCTTTTTAGGGAATCAACATGTATTCACAGGTTTGTTAGTTTTTTTAATTAATATTTCATTTTTTTCCCCAATTACATGTAAAAATGATTTTAGCATTCCTTTTTTTAAAATTTGAGTTCCAAATTCTCTCCCTCCCTCCCATTTCCTTTGCATGAGAAGGCAAGCATTTTGATATAGGTTATACATGTATAGTCATGCAAAATATAATTTCATATTACTCATATTGTGAAAGAAAACACAGACAGAAAAATAAAAGAAAGTAAAAAGTATGTTTCCATCTGCATTTAGACTCCAGAGATAGATAGCATTTTTCATCATGAGTCCTTCAGAATTGTCTTAGATCATTGTATTACTGAGAATAGTTAAGTCATTCACAATTGATCATATTGCTGTTACTGTGTACAGTGTTCTCCTGGTTCTGCTCACTTCACTTTGCATCAGTTCATTTAAGTTTTCCCAGGTTTTTCTGAAAGCATTTTGCTCATCATTTCTTATAGCACAATAGTATTCCATCAGAATCACATACCACAACTTGTTCAGCCATCCCCCAATTGATGGGCATCCCCTCAATTTCCGATTTTTTTGCCGCCACAGAAAGAGCTAATTATTTTTGTACATGTGAGTCCTTTTCCTTTTTTAAAAATTTCTTTGGAGCACAGACCTCGTAGTGGTACTTCTAGATCAAAGGGTATGCAGTTTTATAGCACTTTTGGTGTCCAGATTGCTCTCCAGAATGGTTGGATCAGTTCACAGCTCCATCAGTAGTGCATTAGTGTCCCAATTTTCCCGCATCCCTTCCAACATTTGTCATTTTCCTTTTCTCTCATGTTAGCCAGTGTGACAGGTGTAAGGTGGTACCTCAGAGTTGTTTTAATTTGCATTTCTGTAGTCAATAGTGATTTAGAACGTTTTTTCATATGACTGTAGCTTTGATTTCTTCATGAGAAAACTGCCTGTTCATATCCTTTGACCATTCATCAATTAGGGAATGACTTGAATTCTTATAAATTTGTTTCAATTCTCTATATAGTTGAGAAATGAGGCCTTTATCAGAGAAACTTGCTATAAATTTTTTTTCTTAGTTTTCTGCTTTTTTTTTTCCTAATCTTGGATGCATTGGTTTTCTTTGTAAAAACTTTAACTTAATGTGATCAGTGTTATCCATTTTATATCCCATTATGCTATCTCTTATTCAGTCTTAACCATAGATGTGTCAGGTAAAGTATTCCATGATTCCTAATTTGCTTGTGGTATCGCCCTTTATGTCTAAATCATGTCCCCATTTTGACCTTGTCTTGGTGTATGATGTGAGATATTGGTCTACCAAGTTATCTGCCAAATTGCTTTCCAATTTTCCCAGCAATTTTTGTTATTTAGTGAATTCTTGACCCAAAAGCCTAATTTTGTGTTTATCAAACACTAAATTACTGTGGTTATTTATTATTGTGTATGATGTGCCTAATCTATTCCACTGATCCACAATTTTATTTCTTAGCCAGTACCAGATTGTTTTGATGGCTTTATAATACACTTTGAGATTTGGTATAGCTAAGCACCACCTTCCTTCACATTTTTTAAATTCTCTTGTTCTTCCAAATGAATTATTATTTTTTTCTATGAAATGAATTTTTGGTAGTTTGATTAGTGTAGCACTGAATAAGTAAATTAGTTTAGATAAAATTGTCATTTTATTATATTGACTTGGCCTACCTGTGAGAAATTAATATTTTTCCAGTTGTTTAGATCCAACTTTATTTGTGTGAAAAATGTTTTGTAATTGTGCTCATATAATTCCTGGGTTTGTCTTGGCAGGTAAACTCCAAGTATTTTATACTGTAATTGTTTTAAATGGAATTTCTCTATCTGTTGGCTGCTAAATTTTTTGGATAATATATAGAAATTCTGATAATTTATGTGGATTCATTTTATAACCTGCAACTTTGCTAAAGATATAAATTATTTCAACTAGTTTTTTAGTTAATTCTCTAGGATTCTCCAAGTATACCATCTACAGTTTCATCATTATAAAACTTCAGCATATTTTAAAAGTCCTGACATTGATATTGTCTCCATATTTTTTTGTTAAAGATTTTTACAACTGATATTTTAGGGAGAACAGTTTTTCTTCTCTATGGCCAACACTTGAATTCTTTACCACATGCCTACCACTTGGAATTTTTCATTTTCTTTGCCTTGTTGTGCCTTATTCACTTACATTGCTTTATAGTTGAAATTTAATGTTGTCTTCTCAGTTCTATAAGAAATTATATCACCATCTATAAGAATTATATCACCATTTTCAAATTTCTTTTTTCAGTACTTGGGATGCTAAGCACGGGCCTGTGAAAGATGTGTACAGCCTGGCAAACAATCCCCAATATAAACTGGAAATTCACTGTCCACAAGGTGGCGCTGCGGTCTGGGTTCTGCTCAGTAGACACATAACTGACAAGGTACCCATAACCTTGCTCAGTCATCCAAGAAGTGGTTTATTGAAGAGTACAATTGTACTGTGTGGATAAAGATGCGATTTATTCTAATTTCCTGTTTAGAGCTTGCCTTAAATTTCTACAAATGGGGCCATTTATTTTAATCACAACTGATTTAATTTCCAGTTGTGCCCTAAAAGGATTCTTTGAACCAATTAATATTTTTCTCTAAAGAATGGCATTTACAGTTTACTGAGATATTAACTCTCAAATTTTGTATAAGTACTCTCTAAAGAATAGAGTGTAGGATTTTTTTTCTTCTCTCTGGTGGCTTTTTATATTGCTTTGTTTATTAAACCTTAAGTAGTTAAACAGTGAAGTATTTTAAAGTAGATTTAAAAACAGTGAATTATTCTGATTCTATAGAGAATAAATTCTCTAGAGTGAGCTTATTCTTTTTTTAGGATACCATGATGCTATTAAATATTGCCTCTGCCAGTGTAGTGATTTTTATGAAATAATCAGCAGTTTACCTCTAAATGTATTCATTTGTTTACTAAAGGGCCAGGAATTATGTTTAAATATGTAAATTTTCATCATTTTTAAGATTTTGTGATTTAAAATGTAGGTTTTCTTATAAATATATTCATTTTTTTTTTTGCCATATTATAGTAGAACCCACTATTTGTTTTTTAGGATGATTTTGCAAACAATCGAGAATTTATCACAATGGTAGTATATAAGAGTGACGGGAAAAGAATTTACTACCCAGGTATGTTTGCTGAGATATTTATATCTGTGTGGTTTTCCATCAGAGAAAAATAATATCATTTTGTTCTGTAGAGAGAAAAGTAAAAATACTATTAATTTAGCTAAGAATTGAGATATCCCTGTTTTGTTTTGTTTTGTTTTTACCTCTTAACTGTGACTAGTCCCTGTCCCTGAGAAATCATGAAATACCATCTTGGGTTTCAACCATCATCACTTGTAATGGCAATTATCTTCTGCCTCCTTTTACAAGTAGCCAATATTTCCGTTTTCCATACTCTGCTCATTATAATACTGTACACCTAAGATAGCTTAAAAGGAAATGAAGAATAGTGCCCTCAGGAGTAGGGAAAGGCAAAGCCTTACTCTTTAAGAAAAAAAAAAAAGTAGTAGTGGGGGGTGGGAATAGAATCTTTAAAATATAGGCTAGTGTACTCCAGCAAGATCCATGACTGTTACTGAAGGAATGGTTCATAAGCATCTGAAAAAGAAGTGACGTCCCCAAAAGCATGTCATCCCTGAGCTGTGCTTTAAAGGAAGCTAGGGGTTGTGATCCTCCCCACTTCTCCATTGCCGGCTCATCATTCGTGGCCCTTCCCCTGACTGAATGGACTTGGAGGCTTTGTCATGGGCCCTCTTCTTCTTTCTCTCTATTTGTTCTTGGTGGCCTCATGAGCTCCCAGGAGTTAAATGATCACCTATTTGCTGATGACTCCTAGATCTGTATATATAACCCCAGTCTTTCTCCTGAGCTCTGTTACTGTATTACCAGCTGCCTTTTGGACGTTTCCAGATGGATGTTCTGTAGGCATCTCAAACTTAGTATGTCCAAAACAGAATTCATTCTTCTTTCTAAATCTCTTATTCGTGTCAGTGGCACCACCGTCCTTCCTATTATCCATATTCACAACCTTGAAGTCATCCTGGACTCCTCATTCTCCCTCACCCTCTCCTCACTACCCCCCCCATCCAGTCATGTCAGGTTTGTCTATTCTACCTCTTCAACGTCTCTTGTATCTGACTCTTCTCTACTCGTAGGACTACCTTAGTTTGGACACTCATCACCTGTTGCCTGGATCATTTCAGTAACTTCCTAATTGGTCTCATTGCGTTCTATCTGTCCTCTCTCTAATCCATTCTCCATCCAGCTGCCAAGGTGATATTTTTTAGATGCAGACATGACCATGTCATTCCTCTGGTCAGATAGTTCCAGTGACTCCCTGTCACCTCTTAAGATAAAAAACAAATGTCTCTGATATTTAAAATTCTTCATATTCCAGTTCTAGTCCACTTTTCCAGTATTCATAAGTTTTGCCCATCATCCATTCTCTGTTCTAGTCGAATTGAGCCTCTTACTGTTCACCAACAGCATTGTTTTCCTTTGAACAAGATTCAGGCCTCCTCCCTGCATGGATTTCCTCCTCACCTCAGGATTTTAGAATCCTGGTCTTGAGCACCTTCACCCCTCACATTACCTTGTAGCTAGCTCAGAGAGAGAGAGAGAAAGAGTGGGGGTGGGGGGAAGAGTGCTCCTTGAAGACAGAGGCTGTTTATTTTTTGTCTTTGTAGCCCAGCACATGCCCAGTCTTTGGCATTTAGTAGTAGGCTCTTAATTAATGCTTATGGATTCTTAGAAATAAAGTGTCAAAAAACATCCCGGACACATCCAAAAGTCGAACTCTCACAGTTAGTAGCTGTGAGACAGGGAGAAAGGTATTTAATCTCTCCAACCCTCAATTTCCTCATCTTTGAAATGGGAATAAAACCTCAGGTCACAGGGTTGTTGTGATACTCAAATAAAAAAATGTTTTTAAGAGTTTCTTTTGCCTAGTGGCAAAAGCCAGGACTGTATGCCAAGCTTCCTGGTGCCCAGTTCCAGGCTCTTTTAATAGATCATACTGTCTTTAAACTGAACCCTGAGAAGGGAGAACTGGTGGGGCTAGTAGAATGATTTACTTCGAATGGACCTGGAACAGCATGTGTGGAGTAAAATACACATGTTTTAAAGATTTTTATCTTATAAAGCAACATTGATAAACTAATGCTGTCAGAATTTACTGTAGTATAAATCGCAGCTGTTGTTTGTCTTTGAATATATTTCAAAATAATTACTTTCGGCTGTTTTGTACTGCCACGTTTTGCACTAGTCAATTTCAGTACAACTATTGTATAAAACCACAGAATTTAGTAGATTTGATCCTGTCGTGAATGGACATCTGACTGAACGTCAAACTGACTATAAAAATAAACCTGAAGTTAAGTATGTATGTTTCTAAGCACATCTTGTTTTTTCCCCAGCTGACCCACCTCCATATATTGATGGAATCCGTATCAATAGCCCCCACTATCTAACGAAGATAAAGCTGACAACTCCAGGGCCTCACACCTTTACACTAGTGGTGTCTCAGTACGAGAAACAGAACACCATTCACTACACAGTCAGGGTACGTTTGGTCTGTGTTGGCACAATGGGATGGGATAAAGGAATGTCAGCCAGATGGCATGTTGTTGTTTTGGTTGGAAAAAGTGCTGCGCTCTTTGTAAGCAGATGATTGGGAGAAATGCCAGACCTTGAAGGGTCTGTGATTTCACAGGGATGTGTTTGTGTGTTTCTTCCACTGAAGCAGATTGTGGTCTCTCTTAGTGATGCTGTTCTTAGTTGGACTGGCCAGCAAGTTCACCCCCAGTGTCTCGCCTGATGCTGAGCTGCTCAGAACTGAGCTAAGCTGCTTAGCACGGTGCCCAACACATAGTAGGTGCTATATAAATCCTAGCTATTATTGTCAGACAGAAGATGCACAGTTTGTTACCAGACCCATTTGGATTGGGGGAATAAAGAATGTTTCATTTCTAAAAATTAAGCAGTAGTATCTTTCTGTACTGCAATTCAGTAGCTTTTTTAGAAAAAAAATTTAATATTGTGCTTTATTTTGATGGATTTTGTATTTCTCAGAACAAATTTCTCTAAAGTTCATTTTGTAATAGCCTTTGTAAGTTCAATTTTTAAATCCGCAGCAGTGATTATATAACACTCACTTCACAGTCACAAGCTACTTTTATATCATTATTATCTCATTTGATCCTCATACTAGCTGTTTGAGGTTTCAATACAAATATTGTCATGGATGAAGAAACTGATGTTCAGAGAGGTTAATGTCTTGCGAAAGTCTGGTTAAGTGGCAAGTTCCAGATCTGAACTCAGGTCTCTTGTGGTGGTCCAGCTGTCACTCTGCCCAGGTCAGCCTGTGTCTAGTAAATGCTACATTTGAGTAGAAGGAAATTGGCGAGTCCATCCCGAGGAAGGCTCTCGGGATAGTGAAGAGTCTGAGGATCCCGACCCATAAAGGTCAACTAAAGGAACTCGGGCTGTTCACCTTAGAGAAGATTGGGAGGGGCTTGAGGGAGGGCCGAGGTGTTAGCTTTCCTTAGGAATTTGAGGGACTGTCTTGTGAAGATGGATCAGACCTGTTTGCCTCCAGAAGGTAGGAGCCATGGGTGGAAGGTACAAAACCCCAAATTTAGGCTTAATATAAGGGGGAAACTTTGTGACAGAGCTATCCCAGTGTGGAAGGGACTACCCCCAAAAGTGGGTTCCCCTCATTGGAATTTTTTAAGCAAAGGCTGAATAGTCACAAGTGAGAATGTGTTTTAGAGGGATTCTTCTTCTGGTTCCAACCTTTGAGGTCCCTGCCCACTTGGAGGCTGGGTGAATCCACATCTTTTTAGCTTCTAGTCATTGAGAAGATCTACAGTAAGGGGTAGTAAGAGTCTGCTGGAGGCCTGCGTATCGCCGTAACCTTTTTGACAAAGCCGATACTCTGTGAGCCTTTTGCAGCCCTGCTATTAACCTATTAACCTAAAATGAGCCAGCAGTAACCAGTTAATAGAAACTGTTTCATCTAGATTGTGACACTCCAAATAGGAAATTCAGTTTAAATTTTTAAAGAATTTTATAAGTAAAAAGTTTATTTGCACAGCAGTTTTATATAACTTTTCTTTTTTCAACCTAGGTGTATTCAGCATGTAAGTTCACTTTTTCAAAGATTCCTACACCATATATTGTATCAAAAAGGGTAAGTAAAATGCTTCTTTCAGTCAGTGTTATTTATATCTTACAACATTGTTAGTCCAGGTGTGCCATGATTATACCTGGACTAGGGTGGTAGCTATGAAAATGAGAAGGAAAGAATAAATACAAAAGATAGTTCCTCATCTGTTCCAATTGTGTTGAATTTTAATTTATTCAGCATGCATTGCTTGAGCATCTACTATGCATAAATTACTAGAAGAAATACGAAGATGCATAAGACTTAACCCTCAAAACATTACCCAGTCAGGAAGATAAAACATGTACCCAGATAAATGTGATTCAAAGTAAAATGTGATGATACAAAATGTGTAACACTTCAGAGAAGGGGTGATCCCTTTTGGCTGGGGAGCTCAGGAAAATCTTTGTGGAGGAGCCTGAACTGGACTTAGATAACTGCAGTTTCAACAAGGCAGAGATGAGGCAGAGAAGCCTTGTTGGTTTTCCCTCTCATTTCCCCAAGCATAGACAGGAATCATTTTCAAAGAGAAATTTGGGAATATAGGAAAATCTCATATGTATTCATCAGACTTTATCAATGAAATTTATACTGAAGTATTTTATTGTTGGTTTGGTTTTTTCTTTTTTTTCTTTTTTTTTTTAAGATTAATGGACAGTGGAAAGGTCAGAGTGCTGGAGGATGTGGGAACTTCAGGGATTCCCACAGAAATAACCCCATCTACCAATTCCAGATAGAAAAGGCTGGGCCACTACTGATTGAGCTAAGAGGACCAAGGTTTGTTTAGAGGACTTTGCAATGCATTAATAAAATTGAAATATTAACATAAATACGGTTTAGGGTGTGCCTGACTTAAGAAATAATTCAAAAGAAGTTGCTAATATTCTGTTGTTTTAATATTATTTTTCTAAAACCAATAAGACATTGTTCATATGCAACTCAGAATATAAAATGCTTGAGATTTTGTCTTATCTTATTCTTTCCTTTGTGTCCCCCATACCCAGCCTAGTGCCCAGATTGTAGAAAGCGCTTGATGAATTGAGTTGAATTGAATTGATAGCTGTGGGTTAAGCTGAGATCTTTCAGGACTTGTGGATTTCATCCTCTGCACAAGGCATTTTGAACACAAAAAAGTAGACAGTGTCCCTCACTGTTCAAAAGCTTATAATGTAGTTACTTTTAAGTTTTATGTTGTTATCTGGTATTGTTACATTTTCAGTTAAGGATGGGTTTTTTTTTTGTGTATGTGTGGGATTTTTTTGTTGTGGTGGTGTTTTTTGTGAGGCAATTGGGGTTAAGTGACTTAAAGAGTTAATTTTTATTTATTTATTTGTTGCTTTTTTGTGAGGCATTTGGGATTAAGTGGCTTGCCCAGGGTCACACAGCTATTAAGTGTCAGGTGTCTGAGGCTGCATTTGAATTCAGGTCCTCCTGACTCCAAGGCTGGAGCTCTCTATCCAGTGTACCACCTAGCTGCCCCTTCAGTTAAGGTTTTTAAAAAGATAATCCAAATAGATTGGTATGTGTTATTTATTTTATTTTTGAAATAGTTGCCAGCCATCTTCTCATCCTTTAAATAATTTAATCAACACTCATATATTAAGGGGCAAAAAAGCAGTCTCTTATAAAGTGAATTGAATAATGTTAATCCTGACAGACTCGTGGTATAAATGACATTTGTATAATTAAATGCAAAAACAGTATGCAGGTTTTTCTGAATTCTAGCTCTTTCATAGCTCTTGATTGCTTAACAGTACATCCATACTGTAAATGTAGCCATATTGCAAGCTTATTACTTATTTGAGGATATATAATAATGGAAATAATTTCATTCTTTTTAAAATAATAGGCAATATAGTGTTGGGTTTGAACTTGTCACAGTGTCAGTGGTAGGAGATCCTGGCTCTTCAAGCTTTCAGAAGAAGAGCAGTGGTGATTATAGGTAATGTTCACGTTTTAAATCTAGTTTTTCTTTGACTGTATTTTCTCTCCTGTCTTGTGAACCTTACCTTTGTCATTTCTTGATCGTAGATGTGGATTTTGTTACCTTGAAGTGGAAAATGTCCCTCCTGGAATCTACAATATCATCCCTAGTACCTTTTTGCCTAAACAAGAAGGTCCCTTTTTCTTGGACTTCAATAGTGTTATTCCTGTCAAGGTAACACAACTTCAGTGACTGAGAAATCACTACAGTATGTACTGAACGTGACCCAGTGGCATCCACCAAATACAAACTGTTCTATTCCTACAAGAATGGAAGTTTACAGATCAACTTGTCATGTCAGACTTTGTATCTGTGTACTAAAATGAATCATGTCGCCATCTTTAGACTTGTCATTATTTACTGTATTTATGACTGAGGGTTTTATCGCTCAGGTATTATCATAGAATAAACTGCTTTGGAAGCTTTAAGAGGTGTTGGTAAACTTAGCATGAAATTGCCAAACAGTGCAAATTTTTTAAGTTAGGGACATGTCTTATATGAAATCATGTAGATAGAAGAATGGGAATATTTTGCTTATTGCAGCTTTGTGGTTCGTCTCGTATCAAGTTTGAAAATATCAAAGTCCTCTCTGAGACAATGAAGATATTACAATTTAATTTTTTATACTCTTTTCTACTCACTTTGATGCTTTTTAGTTATGTCTCATGGAAAACAGCACTTTGAAGAAAATGTAATTGAGAGCTTAAATAAAAGTTGATGTGATTATTTTGATTCAGGAAGAATGAATTTTCTAGTCACTAATGTTTTTTTTTAAATTCCCAAGTGTTTACCTAGACATCACTTTGGGAAGATTTGTAGATTTTAAAGAACTTGAAAATTTTATACTCAATCAGATTTTCTCTGCCTTATTAGTAAGAACATTTTAGTTTGGCATTAACATGGCTTTTTATTTCAGTAAAAAGATGTTTATTACAGCCCTCAGAATAATTGCACAGTTTAACTTAAAACTAGAGAAACTGAGTATAAAATAAAATGGTTCTTGCATATACTATCTTGTTAAATCTAAAAGAGAGGCAGTCCCATGGGTCATGTTTGAATGAACTCTGATCATGCTTTTAGTTAAAAAGGTATCTTAAAACTCTTGTTCTAGATTTTAGGAGTACAGATTTATTCTGTTAATGGACTTTTACCTGAGGAATCTGGGGTGTTCTTCATTTTAATAGATTAATGAAACAAATTTGGTGTGACCTTGTTCTGTGTATGGAGGTCAGGAAGGCACTGAGCACATGTCTTAGAGTTGTAGTGCTGCTCTGTCTGAAAGCCCGGCTGCCCCGCACGTCCCAGAGGCCAGCCCCCTCCTTACCTAACCCTTCCTTGGCCTTCTCGTGTGTACACGTCCATAGACACATACATATCTATAAACGTGTGTGTGTGTGTGTATTTGTACATAAGGTGTTATGTAGACACAGCTCTTTTTCTTTTGTTACAAGTCTGAACTGCCTGTTTTATGGACCTTTCTTATGTATCTTTTTTCCGTTCTTGTTGCTCAGTTGTTGCCTTGGCACTTCTCTTCTCTCCCGTTCTCAAATGAAGTGACTGCCGACCTGACTGTCCTTGCCATGTGTCTCCTTTCTTTGTGTCTCTCTCTTCGTCGTTTTGTAGGCTTCCTTTGGTCTTTGTATTTAAGTGGCAGATTCTCCCTACCTCACCTATTCCATTCTGCACATGGCAGCTGTGGCACTGACTTCTTGTAGCGTTAAGCAGAGAGAAGCAAGGTTAGATTAGGAATCCAGATGGGGCCGAGACTTCAGAGAGGCAAGGTGGCTTAGGAAGAACTGATGATGACAGGACTTTTGTGGGTGCCCAGCTTCTGAGAAGAGTGGCATCCCCTGGGCACTGAGCCAGTCCGATGGGCAGACTGTTAATTAGTCCACGCATGGGACCGATGTACCAAAAATAAAGTGAAAAAGTCACCTGGAGGAGCTAGGATTGCAGTGGCCTTCAGCTTTCTGACAATTCTGGATTCCAGCTGGCATGCATGACTGTAGTATGCACACTAATTTGGTACCCCACCAGAAAATGGACCATCTGAGTTGGATCAGGATAGACTTGGCCACTGTGACGTGGCTGGTGTAGGGGACTCCTGGGGAGGATCTTTGGTCAGCAATTTATCTGCAACTTAGGATTTATGAGTCACTTCAATTTAGCAAGCACTTCTGAGTAGTTAAGCCGGGTTACACTGTGTGAGACTTTGGGGATATAGCAACTAGTTTACCTTACTTAGTGTTATTTAAAAAGCAACATTGAGCATGGTACATTCTGCCTCTCAATTCCCATTCCATGTTTGGCTGTGTTAAGTTTCAAATCCTTTCACGACTGCTATGTGCTCTCAGAAGCTCAGACTGTTGGAGCTACAGTGTGTTAGTTCTTTTTGGTTTTTCAATGATCATAGCTTGTTTCTGCCCGCTAGACAACACTTTCTTGAAATGTAGTGAGTATTTTAGAAGCTTAAAATTAGTATCCTATATTAAATCATATTTTATATATATTTTTATATTTTATATATTTTTAGCTATTTTAAATTATTTTGGGAGATTAGATGAATACCATTCATTGGTCCTTTTTTTGTATTTGTGATGAAGTTGGGGGGTGGAGAACATTAGACATTCCTGAAGATTAATTTGAAATCTAAACTGATCTGATCTTAATCCATATAAATACCAAGATTCTGAGATGAGAAAAGTAATTTTGGACCTGAATTTTCCAGAAACGTGCAGCACCTTCTTTTCACACTGCAACAGCAAAAAAATTTAGAATTCTTAAAGCAAGAGTTTTATTACCAACTGCAATCATTCTGATATCTTTCTTTTAAATTCTAATACCAAGAGAATACTGCTTTCTTGTTGTAGTAAGTGAGACAGATTGCTGTTCATCCGTGTCCAACCCTTCATGACCGCAATGGACCAAGGCCCTCCATGATCTCCTGAAGTCTGTCCAAGCTCATGTTCATTGCTTCCATGACACCATTTACCCATCTCATCCTCTGTCACCTTTCCTCTTGCCTTTAATCTTTCCCAACCTCAGACTCTTTTTTGATGAGCCCCATCTTCTCATTATGTGGCCAGTGTATTTAAGCTTCAGCTTCAGTATTTGACCTTCCAGTGAATAGTCTGAATTAATTTCTTTTAAGTATTGACTGATTTGATCCCTTGTTGCCCAAAGGACTCTCAAAAGTCTTTTCCAGCACCACAGTTGGAAAGCGTCTGTGGCACTGAGCTTTCCTTAGAGTCCAGGGCTCACAGTCACACATCACTACTGGAAGATGACGTACCCACAGATGATATACCGTAGGCGGTGGTAGGTGGCTGTGGACATATTTTTGATGGGGGTTGGGGAACTCGTTAAAATTTCACTATGATGACCTGATTAAAGCATCAGTCTTTATAGAATAGTGTGCTAGCACAGGATCTCCTTTGTATTTATTGTCCCATCAAAGATGTATTTTTTAACATAATTTTTGCAGCATATTCAAATGTACTAAACTTGCTTTTGTTTCCGTAATTCCAGCCTGGGATAGGAATTAAACTAACTTTGCCCATGAGTAAGAAGATAAGAAGAGGTTAGTTGTGGACTGAGGATAGTGGACAAGAGAAGGTAAAGAATGTCACCCAGCTCGTATGACTTCTTGTGAAAAGCAAAAGACAAGTAAATGAAATAACTCCTTTTGGTTATAGTGTTATTTGATGAGTGACTTGCTCCATAGCAGGCTCTAACAAGTGGCTATTATTATTATTATTATTATCATTATCATTATTATTATTATCATTGGCTCTAACAAGAAGAAATTAAGCATGGGCCTGGCATATAGTATGTCCTTAATCAGTTCTTGCTGGCTGACATAGGATGAGGAAATTGGACTGAAAGTTGATCTGAATTCTAATTAACTTGCTGTATGATGTGACTTCATTTAGCTTCTGTGGCCTCATTTCCTCCTCTGTTACAGGGTCAAATAAGATGATCACATATTGCTTCCCAATTGCGCTGCTTTGGGATTCTATGAAATTGCCATGATGAGAGCAGGGTCAGTCTGTGGTCTGCCTTGAGGGGTTATCTGCCTTCACAAGCCCTAGGCTTAACACTGCAGCGGAGGGTGATCTGACACTCGGTTCCCTGCTTGTAATGGTTCTTGGTCACTTACCTAACAAACTCTTTCCTCATAGGTTCTTTACCAAGAAGTATTACATACTTGTAAACTAAGTACATGGATTCAATCCCGGCTGTGTGATTCGACAAGTTGCTGAATTGTTTCTCTGCCTGTAAAATGAGGACACTCCCACAGAATCTCAGTGTGTGTGGCAGTGGGAAGCTGAGAGTCTAACCTGAGTCTATCTGCACTTTAGCTATTGCTTCTCATCAGCTCACAGGAGCAAAGCTGTAGAGCTGGCAAAGACCCCAGGGACCAGGTTCAGCCCAACCCCTCACTCTGCAAATAAAGAAATAGAGTCTCAGAAAGCTTGTGATTTACCCAAGCACACCCAAGCAGTACTTGGGGCCGTCAGCATTTAAATCCAGTCCTTTAAACTTATCTTATCACTCTCCCACCTTTCTTTTTTTCACTCATAGGCATTACTAAGTTGTCAGTAAATATCAGGCATTGTGGCAAATGCTGGGGACACAAAGACAAAAGGTCAAGTCCCCACCCTCAAGGAGCTTACATTCTACCAGGGATATAACATGTAGCTACATAAGTATATAAAAAAATGCAAGGTAGCATCAGAGGGAGTGCTCCCAGCAGCTAGCAGCATCAGGAAAGGCTTCACAGAGAGCAGGGGTTCTTAACCCCAGCTCCTTAAACTTTTCTAGATTTGATAACTGTATTTCATTTAAGTTGGTTTCCTGTCTAGTCCTCTGTATTTTATTTCATGCGTTTAACAACCTTATTCTGAGAAAGGTATCCATTAGGCTTCCCCAGGCTGCCAAAGGGGTCTCTGACACAAAACAGATTAAGAAAGATGATTCGTGCATGTAATATGCAATAGAAAACATCCTTGTAACCAGTCTCCCAATTTGCTACCCTCTAACTTACAGTCTTGGTGCTAATGGTTATACTAACCCTTGTTTGTCATCATTTACTCTCTTTTTTTCTGCTCCCCTCATAACTGGTGCTCGGTGCTTGAGCCAGCTGGTGCCCTTGGCTCGCTTAGCCAGGGCTGATCCCATTCTCCGAAGAAGTCGTGGATGGAGACTTCCTTATGAAGCTCATTTATCTGCACCTTAGAGGAGGGAGGTTTTTTCATGGAAGAATTTCCTCGTAACTGGAGTGACCACAGACAAGTCCCTTAACTTGCCGGTGCCTTCGTTCTCCTCTCAGGACAGAGCCAGGGGTCTAGGAAGCACCAAAACTAGAAAGCATCCGACACTTTTTAAAGCCCATTTTTAAAGGAAATATTTAGAAGATAGATTCTCCACACCCTGCCGTCTTAAAATTTTCATCTTTTCGGGTTAACTCCAAGGTCATCATTATGGGGACTGTGTCCCTGATTCAGACACTTCTTTGGAGGGATGAGGCAGGGGCCATTTGCCCCAGCCCCATTGCCCTAGGTTCCTCACCATTAGCTGATGCTTCTTGCAGTCATCAGTGGGCCACCTTTGGCACTTCCTCCTGACCACTTCTGATTGGCTGGGAACTTGGAAAGTGGGTCACCAGGCTTGTTACAAATATGTGTGAACTGAGAGTAAATAGTCTTCAAGCAAGTGCCTGAAGGTTTCTCCTCTGAGCAAAGGTCATGGATTTTCTGCACCAGACTTGTTATTTATTCCTTGGTTCTTGACTGACTGAGACAGTAAGTGACCTCTCATGAATGTGGTTAATCCCGTAACGTGCCTTGATTCTCCTCGGAGATTCACCTCAGAGATCTCACACAGAGGAATCCGCCCCTTCCCCTTCGCCCCCAGCTCTTTACTTTGAATGGCATCCCAATTATTCTCTTTCAAAAATGGAAACTCATAAATAGGTTTCCATTCACTCATGTCAGTCTCGCTTTTCCCATAGTCCTTTTCAACCATAGACAGGGATTAAAGTGATACAATAATCATTGGATTCACAATACTTCTAAGGTGGTTTATACTACCTCCTCAGTTAGACCTGGAAAAAATGGCAGTCATTGAAAGGCACTGTCACTTAGGGGGTAGAAAGTCAGCCTCGAGACAGGAAGACCTGGGTTCAGGTCTTTGAGTGCCAGCTGTGCCGCCTTGGGACAGTCACATCCCTTCCCTGGGCCTCAGTTTACATATCTGTAAAATAAGGAGGGTAGACTTAAGTGCTGTGAGATCTTTGGCGCCTGTGTCACTGTTCCAGTCTGACGTTTCCAGATCCTCTTTCCTCTGTGGGGTGCAGTAAGGGAAGGCATTGTTCTCCTTTAAAGGTCCATTGAGGCAGTCACAGTGAGCACCGGCGAGGTAGAGCTTGTGTAGAGCAGAGGGGAGTGATGAATAGGGCCTCACGAGTCCCTGAGGGCTCACCTGCCTGTGTCCTTTGGAGGCTGTCGGCCCCCTGGAAGCCCGGTGACGTGAACTCATTGTGTGCTCAGTCAGCACAATCGGGTGGCTTTCAGCTGCTGGAGAAGAGAAGGATGGGGGCCTCTGCCAGGGCTCAGGTTGAGTGAGAGATGAGCAGAGGGGAGAGCCAAGAGGGGCCTGAAGCTTGGAGGGATGGAGGCCCAAGGAGTGAGAAGAGGTCGCCGCAGCCTCCGCTGTGTCTTTGGTGTGACCCGAGTAATAGACGGGAGCAGGGTTCAGGTGTACTTCCTTGTAGCAGTAGGCTTGGTTTTGGATCCCAGGATTTAGATCTGGAGAAGACCTTAAAGATTATTGATGCTCACCTGCTTACTTGTCTGATCTCAAGATGTTAGAGCAGGAAGAGATCGGGAGATCTTAAATTTAAGACTAGAAGTGATCTTTGAGATTGAATTCGTTCCACCTCCTCATTTACAGATAAAGAAACTGAGGCTCAGCGAGATGAAGTGACTTCCCTTAGGTCACTGAGCTTTAAATCATGTTCTGGATGTGAACTGCCTGGTGTTGTATACCAAACAGGCGCTTTTTAAACTTGGTGAATTACTACCTGCTGGTCATAAAGAAGATGGGCTTAGAGTAGGAGAGACTCCCATAGTTCAGCTCTCATTTTACAGGTGAGGAAATGGGCCCACAGAAGGGAAGTGACCAGTGTGAAAGCTTGCTCTGGGCCTTGGGCTCCTCCCCCATAAAGTCAAAGTGCTGGACTGGAGGACCGCTAGGTCACTTCCAGCTCGCAATCCATGTCCTGGCAGTACTATGTTATGTTCAGTTTTGGGGTGGGCCATTATCTGGCAATTCCATACTGAGCTTTATTACTTCTCTATAGCTTGTCATTTTGTGATGGAACGCACAAGCTACTCGGTCCTGTGGTGTTTCCAGCTGGGTATAAAACGAACCAGGAGAGATCCATGTGCGTTTTAGACATAACCCCCTTGTCTTGATTGCCGAGCATTTAAAATGATTCTTATAAAGAACAGGGCAGGGCATGGGACCCGTGCCTCACTGCTTTGGGATTCCAGATTAAAGGAAGCAGGTGGAGGATTTAAGCCCTTAACGGAAAGCAAGGATAAGGGGCAGCTGTGTAGTTACGCAGACTATTGATTGTAATGTTGCTTCTTTGGGCTACTAGCTCCTCGAAGGTGATCCTAGACAGTCCCAGAGACTAGAAGGTTGGACACGAAATCTCCACCCCACCCCCCCACAGAGCTGACAGAGGCTGGAAGTGCAGCCCATTGTCTTAGACTGGGTTGTTTTTTCTTAACTGCTTTTCTTTGTAATACGAGAGGGATCCAGTGGTGTATGGAGAGCAGTAGATCATGAATCAGCATATTTGTGATGTAAGAAGGGAGGGGGAAGATGAAAGTGTGCTTCCTTAGGTCATGGTGTAGATTCTTGCTACTATAAGAAGTCACAGAGGCTATAGCACTGTCTTGAGATTTTGTTTTTATTACATTCAAGGTATTAAGACAAGTACAAAATAACTTTGAATTCAGGATACTGTATCAGTCCATAAAAAATAGGAAAAATTGAAGGTTTACCAGTGTGAAGAAGTTTACAAACATGACTAGATATTCAAGCTAGGGCAGGAACAGTAACAACAACAACAACAAAAAAAAACCAAACTGAGACCTCATCACATGAAATAGATTGAGAGTGTGTGTGGTTGGCGAGTGTGTGATGGGTTTCTCCCCCCTCCCCACCCCTCAGACTAACCAAAGAGGGACAGCTACGGTGCTTTATTTACTTCAAACCACCAAAACTTTAAAGAATAATCCTACGTTTACAACTATGAACATAACTACTAGGCCTCACTGCTTCTATGGGACAGCCTTTGCCAAGACATGCCTAACTCCCTTTTTCTAGGCTGGAGGGAACAGTGTCTGTAATGTATGCTTACAGCAGCATAACTCTTAAATAATTGCTTTTTAAAAAGAGAAGGAAAAAGTTACAGCCCACAGATAAATGAACACTTCTGTCAGTCTGGATACCGTGAAGGCCAACTGCTCTGGCACATGCATCTCATGAAAAACAAACCTTGGATCTACCCCCCCTCCCCCCACCCCCTCCCCCTTGGCTGGCATCACAAGGCCTATGCTATGCTGCCTGCTCCAGCCAGGAACACCCCTCTACTAAGTTATCTGGACTCGGGCGAACCCTGGTCTCCCCTGGCCCACAAAGTGCTGATCTCCAGGAATCTTGCTCGAAGCCACTGAAAAAGCTTCTAAGTGGGTGCCCCATGTTGAGCACCATTGAGCTTTTTAACAGGTCATCTCTGTGCATGAGAGGCAATTAGTAAGTCTGGGGCTTGCCTCTGTGACTCATCTCCAGATAACAGTGTTTTTGGAGGTCATTTTGTTAATGCCTTACAATACTAAAAGTGATGGGTATTTTAATTACTGTATTTTCAAATCATTTCATTTAGGAGGCCACCCGCTCCAGATTACTCAGGAACGTAAGCTTTATCTTTCAGAACACAAAAACAGGTATAGGAAGAGAAAGGAGCACAATGCTCTGCTCAAATTGCCAAGGTCGGGCTTGGTGTCCCAGCCCTTTTCTTGTTTCACGCTGTGTTCTGAGAAGTTGTTATTGCTCCAAACTAGGATATTGAAGGGGAGATGTATTTTACAAATGCTGGAAGAATGTGAGGACAAGCCTGTCCAGCTCACAACTTCTCCACTCCCCCATGCCCACCCACCCAAGACATCGTGCTGGGCAGAAAACCAGAGCTGAATCCAGCCCTCTGGGTCACAAATGTTCTTAGTGCAGTTCAGAGTAAATGCTTAAGATTTGGCATATAGTAAAGAAATATTGGCACAACACTCTGTCCGTCTGTCTAGAGTTTCACATATAAATATTCAGATCTTTGGGCACTGGCCTCCTCAGATCCTTCAGCCAATCTGCACCACTTTTCTGTCGCCAGGAATCCCATCTTTTCCCTTTGGATACTGAAGGGAGAGCTGCTTGATCTCGTTGTCCAGGCTTCGGTCCACAGGGGAAGAGCTGCTGCTGTTTCCACTGCTGTTGGTGCTAACACTCCTGTTATTGTTGGCTTTGTCACTCATCTTGTTCTCAGCCCCTTCTGCCCTGTCCCCTGAAGAAATACAGTGTGAGAGAGGATTAAAATACAGAATTCAACTGCTAGACAGACACCTTGGGATGGCTCAGGGAACCCGGCAGAACAAGAGGGCCAGAACATGCTGCTGGTCGGTCAGAGCCCAAGTTTGGTCCTCTCCAAACGTCCCTGCCCTTCAGTCCATGGGGAAACAGACCCAGCAAGTCCGAATGGGACTAGAATCCACCCTAATCCCCAGGCAGAACTGAAGGTCACAGACAGAGATGTGTTGCTATTTTAACTCTACCTCAGAAAAGAGGGCTGGGCCCACAGAAGATGCTGAATTACATTGAGGTGAGGAAGCAATTTACAAAAAGCCTGAATTCTTTCCTACCAAATCCTATGCTTATCAAGATATCTGCTACTACAAAAAGTTTCTTCTGCCAAGGTTGCCTAGGTCACAGGTGTGACCTGAATCTAAATCTTCCTAACAGATTCTCTATCTGCTCTGCTACCCTGTATCCAGGGGCATGTAGGATTAGAAAGAAAGGAAATAAGCATTTATATAGCACCTGCTATGGGCCAGGTGCTGTGCTAAGCACTTTACAAATATCTTAGTGGATCCTCACGACAAATCTGTCGGGTGGGTGCTGTTATAATTCCCATTTTACAGTTAAATGATTTACCCAAGGCCACAGCTCAAGTGTCTGAGGCTGAACTTGAACTCTGGTCTTCCTGACTCCAAATTTTGTGTTCTTTGGGCCACCAGCTGCCTGCTTAAAATAAATGAGTTTGCCTGGCTTCAGAAGGCAAAAGAGCAAGATGGCATTTGCAAAGAATAGTCCCTCCTTCCCAAACCAGGAGCCACGTGAACATGGGGAGGGACTTGATCCACCAATGGCTCATGGAGAACTTCAGCCCAAGTCATGGCAAAGGGTGGGAAGAGAAAAGGCCATGCTCCTTACCTCTTTCCACTTCGCACTCTGGGGATGAAGCCCCACTGCATTCACTCCGAGGACCCAGCACAGGAAACATGATCCCAAATTCTGAGAGAGACATAGGGCTGGGCAGATCGAGGCTGCCGGGCCTCATGACGAGAGACAGCGGGCTCGGGAGCTCGTAGGGACTTGTCGGCCCTGAACTGAAGCTGGACACAGACTGGGTTTCAGAATCTTCTTCTGACACAAAGCTGCTGCAGTTGTCATCTTCCAATGCCTCCGAGGCCACTGCAGCGTTGGAGAGAACACAAGTCTCGCTGGGTTTGCCAAAGGACAAGCCGTCTCTTACAGTCCGCTTTGGGGGGCAGGCAGACAGGTTTACAGGAACTAACACCCCTCGGCCCGCTGTGGGTGACAAAAGGAGAGGGCTGTTTCTTTCCCTTTCCTCAAAAGGCAAGGAAACCCAGGGACAAGGCCCACACCACATGGGAACTGCTCCTAATAAATGAGAATCACGTGGTGGCTTAAATCACAGGGGTGTGAAATGCCCTAGAACTTATCTTTAAACCCCTTACATAGAAATCAATGAAGAGTCTCTTTCTTTTCCCATTTATCAGCATAAAATGGCAGCTGCCTGAGCCCTGTCTGGGTGGTGAGAAGAAGAAATCCTACTATAAATCCCAGGTCAAGGGAAGAACAAAATGTCAGAACTCTGCTCTTTGCATGGGGTCCATAACACAGGTCAGCTCCTCCCTAACCCTAGAGCCAGTGGCCTCAGAGAGGGAATGGGTTAGGCTTTTTCTTCCCTTCCACATAACTATACATACATAACATAACGAGCAATTCTCAGCAAGACCAGAAATCCTTCCTTGTCTGTGCATTACAAATCCAGGCCCAGAAACCCAGCGTTAGGTCTGGAGATCCCTGCCCTCCAGAAACGGCACAAATGAGTCAGACCTGATGGACCCATACAGTCCCAGTGGAAGAACTGTCAGTTCCCTGAAACAGCCGTTCCTTCCACAGCATTGCTGCTTCCATACCTGGACCACTGCGTGTGCTTCCCCTATCACAGCTCCTACGCCCTAATGTCACGTTGACCATCTCTGAGATGGCACCAGGGGAAGAATGCAGACATTGAAGTCGGGACTCAAGCCTGGAGCCCACCTCATTCTCGGCCAGGGGGAGGGGCTGTAGAACTAGAGGACCTTGAGGTCTCTTCCAGCGCTCAATCTGCGATCCCACTATCAGAACCTGCAATATTCCTATTTCCCCCCAGAGAGGTCTCTCCCAGACCTCGTCAACTGCCTCTGCTCAACAACAAGCCTTGGCAACGAGTTGTTGACTGGACCCTTTCTCCCCTCTACCACTCTACTTCCCCCTTATTTTTAAGCATGAACACATGAAAAATAACTTCATTTAACTGGCACCATGGGAAAGAGGCTCTGGTTGTCAAGAGCTGAGAAAGTAAAGGCCTAACAGAACAAGAAAAGAAATTTGGGAGGGAGTGACTAAGATAACTGAGGGTCATGGAGAGTGTCCTGGATAGGGAGTTTGGAGGAGATGGGCTCAGATATGGCCTCTGATATCTAATCTAATAGCTGTGTGACCAGGAGTAAGTCACTCAAGCCTTCTGAGCCTCCATCTCTACTGTCCCTTGTCAGGGGGCTCAAATCAAGAGGCATATAAATGTTGGCTATGGTGATTTATGGGTCCTATTGAGTAGTATCAAGTAGAGGTTCTTAACCTGGAGTCTGAACTTTTTTTTAAACAATTTGATAACTATTTTAATGTTTCCTCTGTAATCTTATGTATTTTATGCATTTAAAAATGTTATTCTGAGACGGGGTCAGTCAACCACAGAACTGTTGAAAGTGGGAAGAGGGGTCCATGACACAAAGAAACCCTGAATAAGCCATCCCTTGTGCCCTCTATTACTCAGGGCAGGATGATGGAAGAGAATGAGAAGGAAAGCCAGCCCATAGTGACATCTTAAAAGGGTGGAGCTCCCAAAGGAAGGCGAAGAAGGACTATCGTGGAGCCAGACCTAAGAGAAGAGACCTCACTAACAAGAAGGGGGAGAGAACCCTTGTCTCCTAAAGGGACAAGCAAGTCTTCCTTTCTTCCTTCTAGGACGTTTATGTTATCACTTTAAGACATGAAACCCCCAGGAGCTGCCTAGGGTTGGGAGCTCCCCCTTTCTCCACAAGATACAACCTTCCCCCCACTCACCTGAAGCAGAGTCAAACTCTGGTTTGTTCCTGGAGGGCTCCTCCGCAGACACGTTGTTACCCTCAGCCCCCACCCCACAGCCCCGGGGACCCATGGCACTGGAACGTCTCCTCTCATGGATCTCGTCAGAAATCATCTCCAGGTTCTTCAGTGCCGTCTTGTACTCGCCTTTGGCCAGAGACAGTTTGGCCTGCAGATCATCCACAATCTTCTTCAGTTGCTGATAAACAGAATGAGGGGAGGGTGCTCACTGAGACAAATGGCCACCAACCCAACGAGAACCGATCAATAAAATGCCTCCTGTGGGGTTAGGCACAGTGCTTGTGCTGGAGACCCAAGAACAAAATCTAGACGGGTCCCTGTCCTTAGGGGACTTACATTCCACTGGGCCCTGACTTTGTAACTAGGACCTTTTTCTTAGGGAAAACTCAAAACACTCTCCAGCCCATTACCTGGAGAGCTAAGAGCTTTTCAAAAGGAAATCAAGGACCTTCCCCGTGATCCCAGATTTTTCCAGTCTCCTTGTGCCTGGAATGCGCTCCTCTGCATCTCTGCCTCTTAGATCCCAGCTCCCTTGGATGCTCAGCTAAAGTGCCACCCCCACAAGAACACTTTTCTGTTTCCAACTCCTCCGTATCTGTCCTGTCCAACGTTTTGTATTTGTGTACCTATTGCCTCCCCTCATAGGACCTAAATTCCTCAAGGTCAAAGGCTGCTTCACATTTCTTCTTGTATGGTCAGTGCCTCTGCTCTAATGTTTGCTGAATGTACTGAATGAACTATCACCCAACTCACTAGATGACATCACCCAGAACTCTCTCTTAATACCTACTGAGAGGGGCTGGCAAAATACAGGCTTAAAAACTAGAGAATTGTGAATCATAGCAGAAAGGAAGCCCACACAGGAGCCCCAAAGCACCTCTCTGAACAGAGCCTTCAGCCTCTCAGTCCTTCATACTGTCTAGAGAGCCACTGAAGGGCATCTTCAGAGAGGTCTTAGAAATTGCCCAGAATCTAGAGATTCTCCTGAGCTTTTCTATTAAAAACAGGCCCTTCCATCATCACCCTCCCCCCAGAACAGCAGACAAGTTAATCTATCTGAAATGTGCCCAGTGGACACAACAAAATCTTGCAATCTAGAGGAATCCTAGCAACAGAGAGAAGATAGCATACCACACATACCTCGAGCTGTACATAGTACTTCGCCTTGAGTTCATAATAAGGTCTGCAGAAGACAGAGGGAAGGAAAGGAAAATTTATTACTGTGACCATAGTAACTCCAAAGGGTGTTTCACAGGCCTTTTTTGAAGGCTGGGTACTATAAGTTATTTCTGAGATTCTGCAGATGCTGGTAAGGTTAGAGGCAGCCTTCAATTCCAAGGCATGAACCTAGAATAACTTGCTGAGCTAGTGAAATCACGTCCACCTTGGGTGAGGAGAAGAGGCTGGTCAGTGCTAAATATGCCTGGGGTCAACCATCAAAGGCCATGCACACCTTTTACCTTCAGGGCACAGGACATTCAAGTTCACTTTCCTGGCCAGGGTCATTATTTCTCAAGTCATAACCCTGATCCATCGTTAAGAGAAAGAGAGAGAGAGAGAGACACCAGAATTGAGACAAACACCATGTGGGGCTTAACCATGACGGCAGACAAGGCCAGAGATGAGGGGGATGATGTGAAGGATGCACCACTCCCACATCCCTTCCCCTATGAAACCAGCTGAGGACTTTGGAGCAATGGACACCAGACATAGCAAGATCTTGGAAAGAAGCCACATGTAGAATTTCTAGTGCTTCCTCCAGGGACAGAGACACCAGATACTCTGACAGCCCCAACCATGGTACAGATCTTTCTGGGTAATTGAGCATTTAGAAGGGCAAGCATACACCATCACCTGCCTCACCAGGGCTATCACGTTGCTGTGTGTGTCACCTAGATTCCTAATCAGGCAGGCATACAGGACTGTCTACTCTACCTTAGGAACTTTGGTCTCCAACAGTCACCAAAACAAACGTATTACTCAAGGTGTTTTCCAGTCTTGAAAACTAGCCATCCTTCATGCTTTTGCCTCATAGAAACTGGATGAGAGGTTACTGAACGTTGCTTTGTTTTGTTCTGAAAACTACCCGACTCGAGGAAAGGTGGAACTGCCAGAACCATGTAATAAAAGATGTAATCCCATCTTCAGAGCAGACATTAGCCTAAACACTGGAGTGGCATGCTTCCATCCCACTCCTAGTTCAAGAGAGGTTCATTCGTGACTCAGACCCTAAGGATGCCCATGGACTCATTGCAGACCTCACTAAACACTGACTGAATGAAAAATAAATTCTCCTTTGAGAAATTCTTTGCTGCCAGAAAGGAAGTGACATCTGAGCAGTACCACCCATGATATGCTACAGCAAAAACTGACATCCTAGAGGCATCTGTTTATAATGAAAATGAACTTCATACCCATACCCCTCCTGCATCAGAAGCTCTAGTGCTATGGAGAGAGCACTGGACTTGGAGTTAGGAAGACTTGGGTCCAGATGCTGCCACACACTTCATAGCTGTAACCGCCTCCTTCTGAGGGGACTGGACGAGATGGCCTGTAAGGGCTCTTCCAGCTCAAGATCTTGACCCCGTGAAGTACATTAATGATGTAACTCCAACACCCCGATCCCCAGTCCTGCACCCTGCCATAGGCTACACCAGCAGGCCCTGCTGCTTTGGCTGCAGACTCACTTGGATTTGTTGATGGCCCGCTTGAGCTTCTTTTCCAACTGCCGCATGCGGCCCATGGCAGCATTGTACTTGGCTGCTGTCTCCTTGTGTACCAGCTCACTTCTTGTCTTGGTCTGCTCAGCCTCCATGACCTTCAGATGACAAACAACAAGGGTCAGTTCCCAGGGCCCTAAGGTTGTCTGTCCAGTTAGAATGCTGTTTTCCACAGAAGTCTACTTCCAGACCAGTGGGCAGATTTTTTTTTTAATCTAGCTTCCAAAAAAATAAACAAGATTTCTCCCCTTTTCCCCCTCCTTACCAGCCTTTGAAACTGCCTCGTCTAGATAGACTGGGGGCATGACAAAAATACTAATAAAGTAGGAACTCCCTTTTATAGATGGGATTGGTATTGAGGCAGGGACCAGGAGACCGTCAGAGTTCCTTGGAGCTAAAAGCTTTAACTTCTTCCCCCAAACTTCCTTCTACACACTCTGAAGAGGTACGCTATCCGCTAATGTGGCTGATTTGTCCACTGTCCAGGCGAGGTACTGCTACAAACAGTCAAAAGTCCAGATGTCCAGCAAGAGGAAAGAAAACCTGCATGACCCAAAACCAACTGGTTTTAGACTTAGTGGATGGGATGTTGGATTGGGAGTCAGGAAGACCTTTGAATTACTAGGTTCAAGTCACTTATCCTCTCTCTGAGCCTCAGTTTCCTAATCTACAAAAAGTATTTGACAATGCCTATTGAGTATCTACCACACAGGCCTGTTGCATCACATGAGATAATATACTTAAAAGTGCTTTGCAAATATTCTAAGTTGTATACAGATGCATCTATACATGACAGTTATTATCGTCATTACCGTAATAGAACTCTCCTGATGCCTCTAGCTCCTGCTGTCCTCCCCTTCCCAAAACTAAGGCAGGAAGGTGGTTCAATTTACAGAGTAATAGCCTTGGAGTATGGAAGACTGGAGTTGAAATCTGGCCCCAGACACTAGCTGTGTGTCCCTGGGCAAGCCACTTAGTCTCTGTTTGCCTCCATTTCCTCATCTATAAAATAGCAATAATAACACCTACCTGGCAGGGTTGTCGTGAGGGTAAAATGAGATGATATTTGTAAAGCATTCTGCAAACCTTAGAGCACTGTACAAAAGTTGCTATTATTACTATTCATTTTGCATTATTCTTTTTATATCTGGATGGTATTCTAAAAGTCTCCGTGCAGTTTTAAGCTTTAATACGTTAAACCCTTTGGGACACCCTAGAGATTTGTCCTGTGAACTGTCTTCCTCTACAAGGTCTGTTCCTTGACAGCAAGGACTATTTCCTTTTTGTTGTGGCATGTCAGTGCCTCAACACTGTGATCTAAGTTGGTAAACGTGCTAATACCGGCTCATCAGTCAAGAGCCAGCAATTAAAAATTAGGAAATCAGGGGGCAGCCAGGTGGCACAGTGGATAGAGCACCGGCCCTGGAGTCAGGAGGACTTGAGTTCAAATTCGGCCTCAGACACATAACACTCACTAGCTGTGTGACTCTGGGCAAGTCACTTAACCCCCATTGCCTCACCAAAAAAAAAAAAAAAAAAAAAATCAGGAAATAATAAAATTAGGTATATACTGACCTCTTCAGCTTGTCCCCAACTGTCTTAGACTAACTATATCTTAGAAAAATTTTAAAGGAAATGTTTTCTCCTTTAAAATGTATCCTACCTCTCTCCATCCTAATCCCCAACAGAGAAAAATATCTCTTTCTTTTTAACCAGGGTCAAAACTTAGCAATCAAATAAAAAGGGGGTTCTTAACAAGGAAACAAAGACAAGACAGACAGCTCTTAACACACCAAGTTATTATGTAGGCTTTCTTGAGATGGAAATTTATCACTATGTATTCTGAATCCTCACTTATGTTCTGTGCGCACGTAACTTGCTTTTTTTTCTTGTGTATTTAAGTTTCAGTATTTAAGTTTATGTTTCTTTTTCCTTTCTTATTGTGTATTCAAGTTTCAATAGGGAGTTCTTAACCTTTTTTGTCTCAGACCCCACTGGCAGTGTCTGGTGAGGCTTATGGACCCCTTCTCATAATGTAAATGCACAAAATAAAATACATAGGATTATAGAGGAAATCAGTTATGCAGAAATAGTTATCAAAATATTTAAAACAACAATAATAATAGCATTTATGTCCACGGTTTACAAAGTGTTTTTCAAATATCTCATTTTATCCTCAAAAAAACCCCGACAATTTCTCAGAATAATTTTTTTTTATTGTTATTGTTAGGTTATTAACCCTGAGAGGTAGGTGCTATTACAATGTCTATTTTACAGATGAGGAAACTAAGGCAGAGGTTAAGTGTCTTGCCTAAAGTCACACAGCTATTAAATATCTGAGGCAGAATTTTAACTTGAGTCTTCTTGACTGCAGGGCCAGCAGGCACTCTGTCCACTGTGGTGTTCTTTTAACAAGGTCCAGAGATCCTAATGCAAGAACCTTTGCAATAATAAGGCAAGAAAAGGTTAACAAGAAATTCAACACTTATTAATCTTTGAGAAACCACAGCCTTCCTCCTATGTTCCAAAACACATCCCTACCCTCACAAATTGTACTAAGTACAAAATTAAGGACTTTCCAATCCACAGGAGTCCATTAGTGTATTTACCACTTTTAAGCTCTCACTTGTTAAGATGAGACACCCGGCAACAAAAGCACCATCTGCTTGTTCAGAGAATCAGAAGTATCTTGGATGTCGAAGGAGCCTCGGCAGTTACCTGGTGCAGCCACCAAAGTTACAGCATCCCAGACAATGGCTCCTTCAGCATTTGTTCAGACAAGGGGACACAGGCTGTCCACCCTCCCCACCACGCATCCCTCCCTCTTCTGCAGGAAATAAATTCCACTTTAAGACAGCTCACATTTTTGAAATGTTTTCCTTGACATACTACCAAGGTCTGCCTTCCCTATACCACCCACCTATTGTCCCTAGTTCTGCCCTCTAGGGCCAGGAGAAGCAATCTTAATCCCTCTTCCTTGTGGAAATCGTTCAGATATCGTCAAGCCAGCCAGCATGGCCATCTCCAAGTGTCCTGTTCTCCAGGCTAAACACCCCCAGTTCCTTCCAGTCACCCTTGAACAGCATGGCAGCTCTTTGATGTGGCTGTCAATTTTACTGAAAGAGTTTTATGGTATTCTAGGGCTCAGTATAAACAGAAGCATCAATCTAACGCCATATGCCACTGTCATCATGGAGGAGTTGTAACCTGCAGCTCAGATCTGCTGAAAAATCTGGCTGTGGTCTGTATAAATGTGCTTTAAATACTCAGAAGTGGGGGAAATGGCCTGGTCCTCATCACATTTGAAATTAAGCTGTTCAGGCTAGTTCTCAAAGGGTAAAGGACACCGTGGTTGTAAGGTCTTGTCCCTTGTTTTACTGGCTTAGGATTCAGTTTTATGCATGGGGGAAGGGAACAGGCATTGATTAAGCACTTACTATGCGCTAGGGCACTGTGCTATGCATTTAACAAAATCTCATTTTGATCCTCAGAATAACCCTTTTGAGATAGGTGCCATTATCATTTTACAGCTGAGAAAACTGAAGTAAACAGGGTGACTCAGCCAGCTTATCACACTACTAATACATGTCTGAGGTCAAATTTGACCCCTCTACCCACCACTCTACCTAGCTGCCTTCCAGTGGAGGGAAGGAATCATGCCCTGGGGAACCAATTCACCCTAACCAAATTCTCAATTACCGAAATGCCAGATGGAGGCCATTGGATTCATTCTTCCTGAGATTCTGTGACTGTTTTCAAGTGTCTGAAGGGCTGTTACGTGGAAGAAGTAGACTTGTTTTCCTCCACTCCAAATGGCAAAATTAAGAGCAGGAGGGTGAGAAGCCATGTGGTGATCAAATAAACAAGCACTTATTAAGCACTTACCATGTGCCAGACCCTGTGCACTGGATCTGGGTTCAGGGAATTCCAGGTTTGCTCTTAACTACCTGTAGGACAGTTCTCAACTTATGACGCTATAAGCTACAAAGAGGATAATTCGAAAAGCTTCCTAACAAAGCATGGAATGGGCTCCCCACCCCACCCCACCTCCACTAGAGATCAAAGCAGAAAAGAGATGGAATTTGTTTTTCTGTCTCTCCTGGATTTTGTTAGTAATATACAGAAAAGTTGAAGATTTTTGTAAATTTAGTTCTCATCTGGTTCCTTTGATAAAACTATTAATTATTTCTATTAGTTTTTTCACTGACTCACTAGGGTTTTCTGGGTCAATCTTCACACATTTCAATACTCCATGAGTCTATTCTCGATACGGGTTCCCTCCAGCCATACAGATCAAAACCCAGTCTCATTGTCAATCAATCAGACAACAAGAATTTATTAAGTACCTGCTGTGTAACAGGCATTGGGCTATGACCATGTCCTTTTATAAATCCGCCCAATATGCTGAGAGCCTTCCAGGTCTTCTAATATCATATGGATGGACACTTAGAACATTCAAGCTGTCCACCACATTATCCTTCATTTTTGCTATTTGACAGGCCTACAGCTCTTTTCCCTTTTCTACATCTTTCACACTTTTCCATCATTTCCCTTCTACAATGTGCAACCCCTATGAGTTATCTATTGAACTACATATCATGGTTTGGACAACAGGCCTTCTTCATCTCCTTGGTTTTTCTTGGATGGATAATAAGGCTCCTAAGAAGGCTGTAAAATAGCTCCTTTAATCAGCAGAACATAATCTGCAAAGAGAAGCATTTAAAGGACCTTACCACCATCTTCTTCAATTTTGGACTGTGTTGGAAATCCCACATAAAGTGGTGAAGACTGTTGTTGGGCATGCATCTACCTGTCCTATTTCTCCCTGTATATTACTCATCAGAAGACTGTCAAACAAGGTCACCGCTGATGTTCCATCTTTAAAGGAATCTTGTACGATTTTGACATATGCAGGAGAGACGCCTTGTTGGAAGAAAGCCTTTAGAACTGCCTTTGGCTCTTCTTTTTTTAAATCACAGTCAGTCAGAAGCACAGTGGGTTCTTGCAGTCTGTGTACCTGTCAATCAACTTTGTGACTACAAAGATGTAGGCTGCCACAGAATATATTTATGAAAACCTGCTAGACACCTAATCTAATCCTAGTCTCATGTGTGTCCCCTCTTTATCATCTTAAACAGTAATTTTGTCTCCTCTGGATGAAAGAATACTCTCCTCCTTCCTCATCTCAGCCTCTTGGCTCCCTTCGAGACAAAGCTCGAATCACACCTTCCTTCTGCAGAAGGCTTTTCTAGTCCCTTCCCCTGCTAGTGCCTTCCCAGATAGTGCAAATTACAGGTGGCAATCTCTTACATACACATAGTTGTTGCATTTTTTCCTCCCCCATTGAATTGGGAGCTCCTTGAGGGCAGGGACCTGTTTTTGCCTTTCTTTTTAACCCCAGTGCTTAGCACAGGGCCTGACACATAGTAAGTACCTGATAAATGTGTATTGTCCCGACTTGACTCTTCTGTACTGAGACTTACTCCTTTAACTTCTGGTTCTTGTCTTCTATGCTTGTCTGCCGTGTAGCACCTAGGACAAGTAATAGTAGAGAAAGGGGGCAAGCGCCCTTCCTGCTTTCATCTCGGGTCTTACAGGGAAGGCATCTAGGGTTCCTACATCAAAAATGATCCAGTAGAGGCTGGACTACCTCTTAATTCAGTACATCTTTACTGAGTGCTTATGGACACTCTGCTGGGCTTAGAAGGAGAAAACCAAATCAGTCCCTGCCCTTGAGGAGCTTACATTCTCCCAAGGGGAAGAGATGTACAAGGCCTATTTGTTGAGGACATTGTATCAGGGAGTCTTGGTCAAGTACAGGTTTAATTGCATGGCCAGAGTCACTTCTAACTCAGATTCTGTAAATTCTGCAAGTGGAACGTAGACCTGAAACTCCCTCCTGGTGGGTAAAGTGAGACAGCTAGATGATGTAATGAATGGACTGCCAGACTCAGAATCAGAAAGGAAGAGAAGGGAATAAGCATTCCAAAGAGTGCCTGCCATGTGCCAGTCACTGTGCTAAGCGCTTCTAAATGATCATCTCTTAATCCTCACAACAACCCTGCCCATACGTGGTATTATCCCCGTTTTATAGTTGAGGAAACTGAGATGCCCAAGGTCAGAGCCTCTAATTGTGAGGCTGGATTTGAACTCAGGTCTAACTCCAAGCAGCAGAGTGAATGGAGCACCTTCCTGGAGTTTAAATCCAGCCTCAGACACTAGCTGGGCAAGTCACTTAACCCTGTTTGCCTCAGTTTCCTCTTCTGTAAAACAGCATTTTAATAACAGCGTCTACTTCACAGGGCTGTTGTAAATAACATACACACAGCACTTCACAAACCTTAAAGTACTAACCAAATGCCAGCTACTATCATGAACAAGAACACTAACACTGACTTGGCTGTCCTCTCCCTAAAGAAAAGGCCACCGAGTGGAAAAGTGAACGTGATTTAAAGACACACCCCTAGTCTTCTGCTCTCGCCTCTCACTGGACTTGGAGTAAGATGCGGGTTCACATTCTAGTGCCACCCATCAGCATGTGCTCTCCCACCTCGTCTCCTGCTCCGAGTCTCCATTTGTGTGAATGAGGGGGTCGTGCTTTAGGTGGCTGACGTTAAGTAAACTCTGAAGTTTATACTCTGTGGAGATCATCTCGTCTGAACCTCATTAACAGGGCGAGGTAGGTTCTGTGGCCATGATTAATCCCATTTGTGTGGATGACTAAATTGAAGTGTGGAGACTTGTGAGCCATGGTGCCATGGCTAATGATAACATTTAACTTTATCAACCACTTTCCAACCTCAGACACTTACTAGCTGTGTCACCTTGGTCAAGTCACTTCACCTGCCTGCCTCAGTTTCCTCTGCTGTAAAATGAGCTGAAGAAGGAAATGGCAAACCCCTCCAGTGTCTCTGCCAAGAAAACCCCAAATGGGGTCACAGAGAGCCGGACACAACTAGGAAAATGACTAAACAAATTAAGGTTTTCAGCGAACTTTCTCTTATTTGACCTCACAACAACCATGCGAGATAGCTCACATTATTCTATTTTCACAGAGGAGGAAACTAAGGCTGAGAGAAGTTAACTAACTTGCCCATGGTCATAGCTAGTAGCTATCTGAGGCAGGATTAGAACTCAAATATTCCTCACTCCATCCAATTCACCACCTGGCTGCTTCAGTAATAATGGTCTGAGACAAGATTCGAACCGAGGTCTTCCTAATTCCACGTCTCACACTCTGCCTCTCCCAGGACCTATCTCTCGGGTCCTTTGAATCATTAGAAAATTCATTAGACTACAATCTAGTCATTAGAAAATTGATTTGGGGACAGGATATGCTCTGGTTTTACCCAAAGGGCTGCACAAAACTTGCCTGCCAAGTAGAGGAAGGGGTTTGAATGACGAGCAAAGTCCGAGATTTCCCTGGAGGAGCCAAGAGGAAGTTAGATCACTCTCTGAGAACTCACGGGGGACAATTTCAGGAAGGCACCATTGAAAAACCTGTGGGGAAAGGCAGACTCACTTCCCCCTCAGCTGAACTGCTTGCCCTTGCCCAGTGTGGTACTCCGACCACAGCCCTGCCCTGAGGTCCAGGGCATCGCTCTCCTTCCAACAGCCGCCAAGCCCTATGGCTCGGCCATTCACCAAGTCTGTGACTGGACAAGTCCCCAGAGCTCCCCTCGACTCTGTAAAATGAGGGGTCTGGGTATGACTGCTTCTAATATTCCTTCCGGCTCTAAAGTTATGATCCTATGTTCACTTTGCGTTTATCTTCTGCCTACCTCAATAGAGTGTAAGCTCCCTAAGGACAGCAACTTTCACATTTACTACTATTTCAATCTTCAATGACTACTTACTATTTTATTCACTATTTCTCTTTATCTTCTATCGAGCAATCGATAAACATTTATTAAGCATCTACTAGACACTAGGCACCGGACTAAACACCGAGGATACAAAAAGAGGCAGGACAGTCTACCCTCAAGGAGCTTACAATCTAATGAGGGAGACGATATGCAAATAATGTCCAAACAAGCTACATGTAGAATAAGTAAGAAATAATTAAGAGGGAAGCCACTAGAACAGGGGTGGGAAACCTGCAGTCTCAAGGTCACATGTGGCCCTCTAGGTCCTCAAGTGCAGCCTTTTGACAGAATCCAATCTTCACAGAAAGAATCCCCTTAATGAAAGAATTTGTTGTGTAAAACTCTGGACTAGGTCAAAAGGCTGCACCCGAGGCCCTAGAAGGCTACACCCTGCACTAGAATTAAGAGGGGTTGGGGAAAGCTTCTTGTAGAGGGTGGTATTTTAGTTGGGACTTCAGCACCTAGAGGAGTACAAGCACACAGTAGGTACTTAATAAATGCTTGCTGGTTAACCAACTATCCCACAAATCCACCTTTAATCTTGAGCTGAATTTAAGATCCAGGTATCCCCACCCAAAAGACCAAAAACCAAACTTCCAAGGCAGGTAATCAGAGGTGGCTACTGGCCTTACAAAAACATTTAAGATTCTGGGAGGGGGAACAAAGACAAATTTTGCTCTTGGGCTCACCTTCCATCCTAGGCTCGTGCCAGCTTTTCTGTTATGACTCTGGAGCCAGTCCAGTACGTTGTCAATTACACCATCCTCCTCTGACATCAACTGCCTTCTGAAGTCATGTCTCCCTTGGTGGGATTTCAGGAGTCACTCTGGTCCCTGAGTGAGAATCTGGGAGCTCTCCTTTATCCCCCTGACTGAATTTAAAGACGCCCCCCTTCAAAGAGGGGAGTCCAGCTCTGCTCCTCTAGGGCACAAGTCATGAATTATATACAACCTTTCGGGAATGCACCTGCTGCATAAAGCCTGATACTCCTGTAATCCAGACTATGATTCCATATAAAACTTCAAAAAGAATAAGCACCCCAAGTAGTCCAAAGTATTTCATCTCTCAGATGCCTATTGTGTTCAATTCAATAAACATTAAATCCTGGCTTCCTTCAAGACTCGATTCCAACATCACCCTCCTCAGGAGACCTTTCCCTGCTCCACCCCCACACCCCCAGAGGCTTGCGCCCTGCACTCTCCAGCTACCTTCCTATTGTCTCCCCTATTAGAATATAAGGTCCTTTAGGAGAGGTACTGCTCCTGCCTTTCTTTGTATTCCCAAGTCAGCACACATTTATGAAATGTTTACCCTGTGTAACACACCAGGGACACAGAGACAAAAAGACAGACCAGCATCCAAACACGTGGGGAGGTAGAAGCTGCATAATAATAAGAGTAATGGGGGCCCACATTTATATAGCACGTGTGTTATCTCATAAGCCTGCCAACAGCCCCTTAAGGCAGCTGCCCTTACTCTCCCCATTTTACAGATGAGGATGTTGAGGCAGAAGAGAAGTTAAGGGATCTGCTGAGTGTCACAGTGCTAAGTAAGACAGGGTTCGAACAGTTAATGGAAGGCACCCTGAGAGGGGAAGGCGTTGGCAGCTGGGGAGGCTGGGAAAGGCCTCCTGGAGCAGGTGAGATTCTGACCAAGTCTTGAGAAATGTCAGGAAAACTTAAGGGTGAAGGGGCAGAGGTGATCACACAGCTTGAAATGTAGACAGACACACACACACACAGAGTGAGAAAGAGAAACAGAGACATAAGACACCTGGATGGCAGAGTAGAGAGAGCACTGAGCCTTAAGCCAAGAAGACCAGAGTTCAAATGTTGACTCAGATGCAAGTCTCTTAACCTCAGTTTCCCCAAATGAAAAATGGGGGTAATAATGTCACCTACCTCATGGTGCTGTTGTGAGACTCGAATGAGATGATCTTTGTAAAGCACTTAGCACAGGATCTGGCATCATATGAACACTGATTATCACAGAAATAAAGAAAGTAAAACAGGTGGAGAAAAAGAGAGAAAGCTGGCCCTTCCCTCAGGGAACTTAGAAGGAGGGTATGCGCTAACAAGTACATAATAAATATGATGCAGAGTAGACTGTAACTGGATAGCAAATGGAGATATTCTGATTAAAAAACTAAGAAAGTTGGAGGAGGGAGAAGTCATTTCCACGAGGGCCTTAGGGAAGGCTTTGTGGAAGAGGCGGCATCTAAGACAGGCACAGATGCATTAAGGCCGAGTTGGGCAAGATGAGACTGGGGAACAGCCAGCAGGATCACGAATTTAGAGCTGGAATGGACCTTGAGAGGCCATTAGTCCACTCCCTCATTCCACAGATAAGCTAACTGAGCCCCAGAGAGTTTGAGTGCCTTGTCTAAAGTCACCCATGTAGTAAGGGGAAGGGCCAGGAATTGAACCCAGGTCTCTAAGACCAAATTAAGCACCATTTCCACTGTACCACATAGGGTGAAGAGGAAAGAGAATGAAGTAAATCTCGACAGGCAAGATGGAGCCCAATTGTAAAAAGCCTTAAATGCCAGGATAAAAGCATTGTATCATTAAGTTATACACAACAGGAAGATTTCTAACCTTTTTTGTGTCATGGAGCCCCTTGGCAATCAGTCTGGCAAAGTCTGGGGACCCCTCCCTCAGAATAATGTTAGTTTCAATTCATAGGATAAAATACATAGGATCAAAAGGAAACCCATGATATTGAAATATAATTATCAAAATGTTAAAAAAAGTTTGTGGACCCCAGATTAAGAACCGCTGAATTAGAGGAGGAGCAGGGAGACCAGTTAGGTTATTACAATAGTTCACACAAGAAACAGCCATTGAAGGTTTTAGATCACACCTGGAAAAAGATCTGGTAGTTTCTAATGGACCTCAAGCTCAATATGAGTCAATAGTGAGATGTCAAAGCCAAAAGAACCAATGCAAACTTGGGCAGCCGTAAAAGCAACCTAGTGTCCAGAAAGGGAGAAGGGATGGCCCTGCCACGTGCAGAGCTCATCTGGAGTTGCGTGTTCAGTTCTGGGTAGGCACTACATTCTGAAAAGCTGGAAGATGTCCCCAGCAGGGTCAAGACCCCCAAAATCATGATGCTATGGGACCCCGAGGAGGAGGGATGGGTAGACTGAAGAAGGAATGCTTGGGAAGGGGGGGATGGGAGAGTTGACTTCAAATATCTGAAAAGCTATCACAGGGAAGAGCTCTTGGCCCCAAAGGATGGAATTAGCAGCCATGCTCAGACCCAGCAGAAACCTGTTTACCTTCGTGTTAAGGAAGGACATTCTAGCGCTTGCCAGGTACTTCAGAGAGGAAATTCGTGCTTGGGTATGGGTTACACTAAATGGCCCCAAAGGTCCCTTCCAACTCAGGTATTCCCCGTGAGACGAGGAGGGTCTCTCCAAAAAAGATGCAGCATTGGTTACAGGTCTGTGGGGAAAGACCTTGGTGACGTTTCCCAGGCAACCAGGAAAATCCTCAGCCTCAAGTCTGGTGTCAGGAGGGTGAGATGGGTGAAGCGGTCAGAAGGGGTGGGGAGGGAAACAGCCAAACAGGGAAGCAGGAACAGAGAGGGCTGGGGGGAAGGATGGAGTGCAGCCGGTAGAGAAGTGGGTCAGACCCAAGGGTAACACCGATGAAGATGAATGTTAGAGAACAGTCAGCAGGAGGCGCAGAGGGTGGGCTGTTTTTGTTTTCAAGCATTACCTTTGAAAAACAGAAGCTGCATCATTTAAGCAGGTGGATCCAAGGGCCAAGAGTCAGAGAGGCCTGGGCTCAAAATCCTGCCGTGTGACCCTGGGCAACTCACTTGCCCCGTCTGTGCCCCTCAGCAATCCCTGTCTTATCTACTGACTCACAGGCTGGCGTTTGCTTTGGTAGAAAAAGATCCTTAGATTTTAGAGCTGGAGGACCCCAGAGGTCCTGGAATAATTATCTAGAACAATGCCCTCATCTTACAGATAAAGACACAAACATGGGTCCTGAGCAGCAGAGGAGCTTCAAGCTCGGGTTTCCTAACTCCAAATCCAGCAATTCCCCACATCGATAAGACCACAGCTCTCACCTCCTGCTTTGTGCATCTGAGAAAGGTGACGAGATGGTCAATGGGAAACCAGTCTGGTATCTGCGCTCCAGAACCCTCAGCCCTGCCATGGAGCTGCAGAGACCATGCAGTGCATCCCCCTGCCTCCAGCGGGGTCAATCAATAAACCCACAAATGTTTATTAAGCTCCCACCACGTGCCCTGGCTTCTCAAAAGCCAGCAAGAAGAGGTACAAATGCACAAAGGTGAGCTTGACCTTTGCCCCGAGGGGCATGGAACCCAAACAATGGAAGCCAACTGCAAGGGAACAGCTTGCTCATGTCCTTCTCTCTCCTCCCCATCACAACATCCACAGAGAGCTAAAGGAGGTGCAGAAGTCTCCAGCTGCTGTGGGACACAGCCAGGCCACTGGCCATACCTGGATACCCCCAAATTAAGCCGTGCCCACCATTTCCCTTTCACAAAGTCTCAACAAGATTCCAATGATACAACTTACATTGATGGAGCACCTTCAGGTTTGCCAAGTGCTCCAGGTGCCATCTTACTGAGCTTCTCTGCAGCTCTGGCCAATAACGACAGGTCCTGTTTGGCCTTCAAAGCCCCTTCCATCTGGTCCACACCTGCCTGAGCAGGCCAAGCCAGGACCAGACTCCCCTTCTCACACATCATGGTCTGACCCAACTGGCCTCCTAATCATAAAAGGAGGGAGATGAACAAGCGAGCCTTGGAGATCCTCCAAGCGCCACCTTCTCCATGAGGCCTTGTCTGATTCCCCGCCCAATCACCTCTTATTTATTCCATTTCTACCTACAAACCTACGTGCTGCCTTCCCTAGCACAACTGTTAGATCCTCAAGGCCAGGGATTACTTCTTTTTACCTTGTAACCTTAGAGCCTAGCACACAACAGGGGCTCAATCAATGCTTGTGGCATGCTGGCAGATAAGCCCTCTGGGTACTGTTATCCCCGTTTTACTGATGGGGTAACTGAGGCTCAGAAAGTCTAAGTGACTTGCCCAGGGCCACAGGGCTAGTAAATGTCAGAGGCAGTATTTGAACAGCATAAAAAGAATGAACTACCATGGACAGGAGAGAAATCATCGTAACAGCTAAGGCTTAGACAGCACCTACTATGTGCCAGGAACTGTGCTAAGTGCTTTACAATTATTATTTGATCCTCACAACAACTCTGGGAGGTAGGTGCTATTCCTGTCCCCATTTTACAGATGAGGAAACTGAGGCAGACAGAAGTTAAGTGACCTGCCCAAGGACACACAGCTAGTGTCAGAAATGGGTCAGACCAGAGGCAACAATGCTGAATATTAGCATCCCAAGTCCGTCATTAGGACAGTCGGGTCTTCCTAACTCTAGCCCAGCATATAATTCATTACACCCCCTGATTTCTTGCAGCTGTATCCACCCTGTATCCTAAAACTCCCTACTTTGGATGTGTACATGCTTTGGTCCAGACACACCCAACCAGAGGCCTCCAGCACAGGGAACGTGGGCCATCTGTGCTTTTTAAAATCACCCTTCGGGGGTGGATCCCTTGCCCTTTTGTACCTGCTCCCCATCTGGCCAAGTCCAGTGGAAGAAAAAAAACAGCAAACCAGATTCCTGCTGGCCCCAAGCCAATTAAAGCAAACTAATGTGGGTCAGGCTCCTCTTTAGGGAAGAGAAATAGCAGGAGTGTGACAAGAAGTGGAAAGCGTAGCCATCCGGGACACAACTAGGCATGCCCGGACCAAGGAAGGGAACAAGCATTTATTAAGCACCTACTATATGCCAGGCACCATGCTAAGCGCCCTACATATATTAACTGCTCTCAACAACCCTGCCGGTAGATTCTGTTATAATCCCCATTTTACAGTTGAGGCAACGGAGGCAGACATAGGTAAAGTGACGTGCCCAGAGTCACAGTGAGTGAGCGTCTGAGGCTTTCTCACTCCAGGCCCCTCCACCTACTCCACCACTGCTTCAGTCTTCAATCTGGAGTGCTTAAGGGCCTCTTACTCCTTCAACAAGCATTTATTAAGTGCCTACTGTGGGCCAGGTATTGTGCTGGGCACTGTAGACATGAGGGCCAGAAAACAAGTCCAGTCAGAAGTCACAGTCTGAATGAAAGTAAGCGTCAGCCCCCCACCCCCCAGGCCAAGCCAGAACCTTTGTGCAGGGAGGGAGGAGAGGACAGCCCCCGTCCAGACGTTCCCTCCCCCCACAGGGACCTCTGCTCTTTTACAGGCTCTGCCTCCCAGCGTCTCTCCTTCCAATGACCCAATGTGACCCTGCGCGGCTCTCCATCCTGGTGCCTGGCACACAGCAGGCTCCTTCTTGCCCATCTAGGGACGACTCAGCCAGTTCCCTCACCCCTAGTCGGCTCCCCACACAAGGAGAGAAGAGCCCCTCTCTCCACCCTTCCTTTGTCTCCTGTTGACGTTTCCAAATCACCTTTTCCCTTCTGGCCTACATCTTTCAGCAAATGTTGAGAAAGAAAACCGTTTTATCCAAAGAACCCAACCCTGCAGTCTGCAGGGACGGGAAGGAGGGGGAGGAAGAAAGGAAGGAAGGACGCATCTGGGCCAATTCAAAACAACCAGAGCCAGAACGCATTTCTGAAATCTGGTTCTGAAAACAGAGCAAACAGTGCTATGGGGCCGCACCATTCACAGGTGTCTCCGCGAGCCAACAAGTAGCGGGACCGCTAACTGGGTGCTCATCAGAGTCAAGCCACAAAGGAATAAAGTACCTACCAAGTGCTGAGCACTGGGCCACACATTAGGGAGACAAATGAAAAACAGGAAGAGGCAGCCCTGGAGAATTCTCCCGTTGTTCTCCTGTCACCCCATCTTGTCATAAGCACTTTGCCCTTCTTTGTATCCCTGGCATTTAGCACGGGTGTTTGTTCCGTGATATGTTTATAAGTGATAAAATTCTCTGTCTTTGCAAAGAATCTTACAAGTCAGTCACTTGATTTCTTTGGTCCTCAGGGAGCACTGGTCTAACATTAACCACGGAAAACCCAAAGTGCCTGGGAGTCCTGGGTTCAAATGCCAACTCTGCTTTGGAAGCTGCTGGTGTACAATGGATGAAGTACTGGGCCTAGAATCAGGAAGACCTGAATTCAAATCCAGCCTCAGACCCTTACTAGTTGCATGACCCTCAGCAAATGACAATCTCTGTGCCTCGGTTTCCTCACCTGTAAAATGAGCTGGAGAAGGAAATGACAAACCACTCCAATATCTCTCCCAATAAAACTCCAAATGGGGCCATGAAGAGTTGGACAGGACTGAAACAACCAAACAACGACATGAAATGGGGATAATAATACCACTGACCTCCTAGGGTTGTTGTGAGCATCAAATAAGGTATCTGCAAAGCACTTTGCACAACCTTAAAGTGATAAATAAAGGCTAGCTATCAGTATTATTATTATTACTTCACCTTTTTAAGTCTTGGTTTCCTCACCTGTAAAATGAGGCTGGATGACATCTGTGAGGTCCCTTCTCCATCTGAAACCAAACCCACAGTCGAGCGCTATCCCACCACGCTGGCCTTCTTTCTGCTCCTTGAACGTGACATTCCCGTCTCCCATCTCCAGGCTTTTGCACTGGCTGTCCCCTCTTCCTTACCTCTACCTCTCAGACGCTCTACTTTTCTTTAAAGCTCGGCTCCAGCCTTTCTCGACTCCCCCAGCTGCTAATTCCTCTTTTATTTTTGCATATACTCACATACATAGCATTTTGTAGACATAGAATGGAAGTCTCTTGAGGGCAGGTTCCATTTTTGTCTTTATATGCCCAGCATTTAAGTGCTATTTGTTGACTGGCTCACTGACTGATCCTGCAATAAATAAGCTGGGGAAACAAACACCTCGGAGCTAAAGCCCTAATTCTGCAGCGCTCCCCCAGTAACTACAACATGATGGCTTGTGGGAGGGTATGGACCAGGCACGGGTGCCCAGGGCCATCTGCGATGCTGGAGGGCATAAACACAAGTGCACCGCAGCACTGGACATTGATATAGGGCTTCCACATTTGCAAAACCAAGAATTTCATTCCAGCCTCGCACCAACTCCAGGAGATAGGCACGACAGGTGTTATACCCATATTACAGATGAGGAAGCTGGGGCTGAGAGGCGCTAGGTGACTTGCCCACGCAAGCCCACCCAACTGGGTTGTACCAAGCTGTTAAATGCCTGAGGAGCCGAATCCAGGGGATCCTCACTGCGAGCGTAGCCCTGCCTACAGGCACAATGCCTCAGTGGGACTAAGACGCCTTGCCCCTCCACTTACGGAAAAAAGTCGCTGCCCATCACCAGTCCCCAAGGGGAGCAGATTTCCCAGAGTAAAGGACTCCCATCCAATGGCACTTATAGCAGCAAAGGGAGGAGGGAGGTGGGACAGCCCCCAAGGGCTCCCTGCCTTTGAGGAAAGCTTGCAGACACAGGGACATCTTTCACAGTCTGTAGCACGAGGATCATGAGTCATCAAGGGTGACCTCGGCAACCACGCTGTAGAGGAAGAAATAAGCTGGCCTTTGGAGTCGGAGCACCTGGGTTCCCATCCCACCTTAGTGACTTCCTGACCATCTCCACTGACCTCGCCTGTAAAATCCACTGTGCTGTCCACCTCTCACCCAATGGGAGCAGGGCAAGCACTGCTGCCTTCAATGATCATGTTAGCTCACACCGGGAAATGTGTGTGTGTAAGACTACATAAACCCACGTATGTGCGTGTACACACATGCACACATATAGTGGATCCCAAAAGTCGTACTGTCACTTGAAGCTTTGCAGTTAGAAGTGATTAGTTTCCAACGGCTCTAAGACTTTTGGGACATCCTGTATGTATACGTATGTGTATCTATAAATACACATTATATACATACGTTTGCATATATATGCCTGTGGCTTGATTAATGAGATCTCCCAGCATGGAGACCGCCATCACTGATACAGATCAGCAATCCGTCTATAACTTACAGTCTTCAGGAGCTCCCTGGGGCAGAATCCCTGACTCTGTGGTCAGCTCTGTATTCTGCCACACTTGCGTACAAGGCTTATTATCTCCCACGTGTTCACAACTCCCAGACCAGCCCTTTGTCCACTAAGCCATCCTGGCTGTCACAATTCTTCCCACAACCACCCTGTGAGGTAGGTTGTGCAAATATTACTATTTTCATCTATTTTAAAAATAATAACAATACCTAGCATTTATATAACACTTAAGGGTTTTGCAAAGCACTTTACAAATATCATCCCACTAAGGTAGGTGCTGTTATTAGAAGGGAACTGAGGCAGGTCCTTGCTCAGGATCACACGGTAAGTGTCTGAGGCTGGATTTGAACTCGGGTCTTTGAACTCCAAGTCCAGTGTTCTATCCATTGAACGACCTACCTGCCTCTCAAAGGGGAATCACTGAGTTTAACCCCTTTCCCTTTACAGATGAGGGAGCAAAGAGACATTAAGGGACTTGCCCAAATTCAGCTAAGTAGCAGAATCAGAATTCAAACCCAGGTCCTCAGATACCCACCCCGGTGCTCTTGCCAATGTTCAAGCTGCCTTGCAGGGATTAGAACAAATGACTCCAGAAGTCCTTTACAGGTTTAACTTGATGACCCACATTTTACAGAGAAGGAAACTAAACCGGAAGGAGCTTAAGTGACGCCTGTGGTCACACCGCTGGTAACACCCAGGACTGAGACCATACCATTTGTTCTGTCCACTGTCCTGTGCTAACAGTCCCTCTTCCTTAACTACCCCACAGGGGACGGAGCAAAGAAAGTCTCTGGCTGGAGGCTTTATTAATTGTGTGGCTTTTCTCTAGAAGGTCTCCAAGTTCCATCCTGGGTCCAGGTTGACACTGAAGCCACCTAGACCAGAGGCAAGCCTGCACACATCTGCTCCCAAGTCAAACTCAGACTTAAAGACACACGTGCTCTGCCAGCCTGAAGATGCCTGAGCAAGAATGAATCAAAGGGCCGGCGGCAGAGCCCCAGGAGAAAGGACCACCCACACGTCCCCTCACCAGACCCTTCCCCTCGCCACCACCCAAGGCCTGTCGAAAAGATCTCCAGCAGAGACATAGATGCCTCCCTGCTTTTTTGTTTAGTTCTGTTTCTAAAGAGTGGAATCACAGATTCCGGAGTCACTGATGGACCAGTTTCGATCACTGGACTCTGCTCAGTTCCAAGCAGGGTGTCAGCTGGGAAACAGATGGCACGTGGGGGTGGGTGGAGCGGTTTTGCATCATTTGGAAGCAAATGCACCAAATATTCATCAAGCCCCTTTCACAGCTGTCAGGGTCCTGGCTTTCTCCTTCTGTGGTTCCAAACGCTTCTGAAAACTCCCCCTAGTAATCAGTTCAGTCAGTAGGGAGAACAGGGTTCTTCCTGGCCCGGGGTTAGTGATGGTGTCGCTGGCCAGATGTGCCCCCCCCCACCAAGGACACATTCCTGGGGTGGGGGGAGCCTCAGAAGCTGGGGTACAGAAGAGGGAAGGGTTACGCCGACACATCACCCCTGCTAAAACAGTAACAGCCAGCACTAGTATGGCGCTGTACGGTTGGCAAGGCCCCCTCTACAGGGGCTACCCCATCTGGTCCCGTGAGGGAGGCAGCTCTTGTGAACCCATTCTACAGATAACTGAGGCTGAGGGAGGTACACTCGGGCTCAGCTAGGGAGTGTCTGAGGCAGGAGGTGAACTCAGGTCTTCCTGACTTGAGTGATGGCGCTCAATCCAACGTGCCGCCATGGAACCCTACATCTGATCAAACAGATGGGCAGGTGGTGAGGGCAACAAGCCTAGAATCCACACGGGTCTGGCTCCTGACCTTATATATAAACCCATTTTTCTTCTACGTATTTCTAGTAGCCTCCTTTCCATTGGCCCATGGGCCACAGCGCCACCAGAGCTCCTAACAACGGCTAAGATTCATCTCTGCTTAGCTTCTCCTCGCTCCCACACTCGCCCCATCCCTACAGCAGCAGCCAGGGCAGCCAGATGGCCCGTGGGTCTGGAATGAGGAAGATCTGGGTTCAAATGCAGCCTCAGACACTTCCTAGCTATATGACCCTGAGCAAGGCATTTAACCTCTGCCTGCCTCGTTTTCCTTAGATGTAAAATGGGGGTAAAAATGGCACCTGCCTCCCAGGGCTGTTGTGAGAATCAAATAGTAATTGTAAAGCACTTAGCCCAGTGCCATGCTGCTACGACTGCTATTATTACATAGGACAGCACTGCAGTTGGCCAGTGGGATACAGTGATATAGAAGGAAATGGACTAGATTTAGAGCCAGGAGGTGCTGGGTTCAAATCCTATATCTGCCATGTACCACCACCTGGGTGTGTGACGTTGGATAAGTCAATTAAACTTTCTAGGCTTCGTTCCTCATCTGTAATTCTGATCCTGTGAGCTCTAAACTTGTGCTTCTAAGCCACAGACGTTGGGGAAGAGTTTGCCCCAACTACATCTAGAGGACAAAAGGACCAAATAAACAGCCCCTGCTGCCCTCCTCCCCCACCATATTTTATCTAGACCCCCTTCACTGCCCAACAGAAAGCTTCTAACAAGCAAGACCAGTTTCAGCTCAAGCCTGGGAATGCCAGGCCTGAGGGTCCTCTCCTGGGAATCCACGCATGCTCTGCCATTTCTCCACCTAAGAAACCCCACCTGTAACGGGGCAGGGTGAGACTTCCCATCACCACACTCCCCTCCACCACCGAGGGTGTGGCCATGGATCCGATGGACCTCAAGCCATGGTAGAGGAGGAACCAAGCCCTTCAGGCGTGAATTTAGTTCCTACAGAGGCAGCAGGTGCTTGCTACCAAGCCCCGGCACCACTAGAGATGCCATCTCCATGGCAACCTCCTCTTGAGGGCCCCACTCACTTGGGAGTAGAAGCCAGCAGCAGCCCCTGAGCCCCCATCAGAGGTTGTCGGGCTGGGTCAATAAGACAAGGGAGAAGGAGGAGAGGCAGAGAAAGGCATGCAGTAAGCAAGGCCTCGCAGCTCCTACCCGCTGGGTGGCATGATTGAGCATTTCTTGCCAGGCCGAGTCAAACTGCCGATTGTCGTCCTCCAGGAGCCTCTGCTCAGCCAGGGAGATGGTCTCCTTGGCAGCTCGGAGAACCTCGGTCGCCCTCTGGAAGTCCTGAGTTGCCTTCTGGGCTTCGAGCTGGGCCTGGAAGAGAGACACACCAGCAGGCTGAGGCAAAGTCAGACACAGGGAGGGTCCCACGTTCATACTCCAGGGTGGAAGCATGTCATCACCCGAAGCACACTCCAGTTAATTAAAAATTAAACACCTAGATGGCTAGATTGGTATGCAAGTCAGCAACAGAAAGCAGTTGACATTTACAGGGGGCAGGGTTACTTCAGCTAAGAACTGAGTCCCTGCCCTCACAGAGCTTACAGTCTAAAAGGAGTCAGTCCTAAACATAAACACATAATATGCAGTACGTTCATAGGATCTTGACTGGGAAGCCAGAAGGGACGTCAGTCCAACCCTTTTGTTTTACAGTGGAGGAAAATAAAGAACGGACGCGAACGCGAAGAGCGCTTTGCCCAAGGTCACGCAGATGATAAGCATCAGAGGTGATATTTGAACCCAGGCCTCTCACTGACCAGAGACAGCACACTGCCCACTGGGCGCATGATGGTGCCTATTTTTGTTTTGTGGGGCTCCTGAAAAACCTTTTATTTCTTCAGCCAAAATGTGACTAATTCCAGGCTCACCCTTTGTAATACTGGCTGGCAGTCAGGAAATCCCTCATCTAGCCGGTCAGTGACTCTGGGCCGACCAGACCAGCAAGTCCAAGGACGACACAAATCATCCCAACTCAGCAAGAAGAGACACGTGATGACAGCTGACAAGGCTGAGGCCATTCCTTTGAGTCTAAAGGTCAGCAAGGCCTGAGGGCTCCTGTTGCACGATGCTGCTGGGCCTCTCCAGGCCTCTCCTCTACAACACGGGCGATGCTCGTCACAGGACCACAGGAAAATAGAATTAAGGGCAGAAGGCATCCTAGTCTAACCCCTACACTTTACAGACGCCCAAAAGCATCTCATCCAAGGTCGCCCGTGCAGGACTGCAGGACGTGGCCGGGCTGGGAGGGAGGCTCACGGCCAGGGATTCCAAATGCAGAAGGCCAAGGGCCCTTTCCACTGAGGCCCCTGATAACCTCCAGAGCTCCTTCCAGGGCTCACATTCTACACTGAAGTAAGGACTTCCTGACAGCTGGTGCAGCCCTCCATCCAACAGACAATCCTAGCCAAGTGACGCCATAGTGTAAGGTAACCCAGGGGAGGAGCAGAGTACAGACACTCCCAGAGGGGCAGTTATAGATCTATATATGGCACGACACCAGTAACTGTTTATACCCCACCTTGTTGATATTGACTTGTTGAGTTCTAATAGGATCCAAAATCTAGAAGCCAGAATGGGCCTTAGACACCACTATTTTACAGATGAGGAAACTGAGGCCCAACGAAGTTATTAAGATCAAACAGAGTTTGAATCTAGGTCTTATGACCCCAAGGCCAGGGCTCTTTCCACTATAACCAACAGTTCTCAAAGTGTGGTCCAGGGATTCCAAGGAGTCTCCAAGACCCTTTCAGGGGATCTCTGAGGTCAAAATTATTTTCCCAATACTACTAATATGTTTTAATTTCTAAAATATTAAATATCAATAGACAAAGCCCACATGAACAAAAATTCTGTAGGGGAAGATCCTCAAAAATCTTTTACTGTATGGAGCACCAGTCCTGGAGTCAGGAGGACCTGAGTTCAAAGCCGACCTCAGGCACTTGAGGCTTACTAGCTGTGTGACCCTAGGCACATCACTTAACCCCAACTGCCTCACAAAAAAACAAAACAAAACAAAACAAACAAACAAAAAAATCTTTTATTGTGTAGAAGGGTCCCAAGACTAAAAACATTGAGCACCACTACACTAACCATTCTGCCTTCTCAATTGGTTAAGTGGGTTTGTCAAATATCTATGAAGTGCTCGTTTCTCATCCTCAGGGAACGGGACAGGGTAGTAGTCTGGCTGGGGCTGGGTGGGGTAGGTAGGAGCCTGTGACTCAGAAGAGATGGAGAAACAGCCTACACTACACACCCATTCTCATATGGCTTGGAGGAAGCCCTAGAAACTATCCACTAAACTAAGGAAACCGCAAACGATTTCAAGAGGCAAGGAAAATGGACAAATCCACCTTTTCTCCCTCTGGCCCTCCAGCTTCCTCCATTTTGGAGACGTGCGATAGTAAAGGTAAAGGTTTCATGGGTGAAAGAATCAAGTAAGGACAGGGAAAAGCTGGGAATTGGGTCCAGCAACAAGGGAACCTGCCCGTTCCAAAGCCCTGGCCTGCCCACATAAATGCATCCAGAACTTCAGCCCAACGGGCACAGAGCACCAGGGTCAAATAGGCCACCATGCAAGCCGTATACATCCTGCATTCAGTCAAGATCACTCACAATGTGACCTTGAGAAGGAAAGGCGGGGACTCTGACTTTTATTACGTTCAATTTCATATCAGTCAAGTGGGGTCACCTGTCCCTTTGGTGGATTTCCAAAACACAGCAGGTCACTGAGAACCATGGTGGATGGCCCTTCCCCTCACCAGCACATTAATGGACAAATCTCATGAACAGTTCTTTCTGTTCCAGAAAAGACTAATTGGAGAGGGACAAACTTGCCCACAGATGCTACCCTGGAAAGGAAGAGAGACATTTAGGTCTGTTCCTTCCAAACTTGGACACACATTTTTTAAAGCACATTAATGTTTGTTTCAACCATCCCCAGAAGGTAACATAAATTCTAACAGTTGGATCTGAGACTCTTAACATTTTCCAGGAAGAAAGGGTTATTTTGTTTTGGGGTGAGTGTCTGTGAGTGTGTGTATGTGCATGTAAGTGTGAGAGTGTGTGACAATGTGTATATGTGAGAGTATATGTGTGTATGTGTATGTGTGTGTGAGTGTGAGTGTGAGGCTGTGTATGTGTGTGTGTGTGTGAGTGTGTGTGTGTGTGTGTGTGTTTAAATTCTGTAACACTTAAGTTTTGTAATTTTTTTTTCCCATTTCACTCCAGGCCCTTCTGCATCTAACATGAACATCCTTTTCCCAAAATTTCCCAAGTAACAGGACAATTCTCCAGGCGACAGGGACAGCCTCTCAGACCCTGCCATACAAAACCTCCACTGCATTCCATACCTCTACAAATGAGGAAGTGTAGCTTATGAATTCAAGAAAAGAAAATAATCAGTTCTCTGCAGAGAGAAAAGAAAAAAGGCGGCCCTCCCCACCTCAATACCCTTTCCCCCCCTCCCCACCGCGATCCATTCTCTATGTTGCTACCAGATTCGTTTTCCTCATGCAAGGCCTCATCTCTCCTCAGCTGAAAACCTTCAATAAAGTCCACATTTTTAAACTTGAAATTCAGGGCCCTCCACGACCTGCGGTCACCCTGCCTTTCCAGACTTTTCTCACCCTACCCCTCTGCTGCTCAATCATTAATAAGCCCCTAAGAGGTGCCGGGCACCAGGCCACACACTGGGGAAACAGAGATGACTCCTTGTCCTACCATGTCTTCCCGCATTCTGGCCTTTGGTTTTTGCCTTTTCCTAAGACCAGAGTCCTTTCCCACGTGCAGAGGCCCTCTCTGATCTTTAAAGGCCAATGCAATTCCACAAGCATTTCTTCAGTGGGGGGGGGGCAGGAACGGTGCTAGGCAAACAAAAACCGAACACCAGCCCTCAAGAAGCCGCATTACAGCTTCCTCAAAGCCCAGGTTGACCTCCAGCTCCTCTCCAGCTTGAGGCTGAGATCTGTGGCCTTGTGGGTCCAGAACCAGAATCCAAAGCCCAGGACTGCCACTTACTACCTACGTGGCCATGGACTAGTCACATAACCTTTCTGGGCCTCGGTTTTTCCTCCTCTATAGACCGAGGGGGCCAGACTAGGTCACAAGGTCAGAGATCCAGAGCTGGACAAGACCTTTGAGGTCATCACGTCCAACCCCCTGTTTTGCATATGAAGAAACTGAGGAAGAGGTTCCAGTGACTTTCCTATATCAAACAGCGAGTGAGAGTCAGAAGCAGGATTTGAACCCAAGACCAGCATGCTTGACAACATGACAAGATGCCTATCAAAGGTGCATTCACATTCTAAATCCAGGTTGATACTGACTGTTCTGATTTGACTTTGCTACTTTCAGATCATTCACAACCTAGGATTAGCTTCTTATTGGGATCCTCGGCAGCCCAAACTTCCAAGGCACCGGTTTGTGCCAATGCCCCTTGGCAGAGGTACCAAGTACAGGCGATAGCCATGGGCAAATGCACCACTGAAACAGCCCGACAAACAATCTCCTGTGTTGTTGCTGATTCTCTGTGATCCCATTTGGGATTTTCTTGGCAAAGATACTGGAGTGGTTTGCCATTTCCTTCTCCAGATCATTTGACAAATGAAGAAACCGAGGCACACAGGGTGAAGTGACTTGCCCAGGGTCACACAGCTAGGAAGTGTCTGAGGCTGGATTTGAACTCAGGAGGTCTGATTCCACGCCCAGGACTCTACCAGAAATCTCCTATGGCATGTATATTAAAAAAAAAAATGCTCTGCAGTCCATTCTTCTTCTGTAGGAAATAATTTATTAAAATTATGTATGGAGGAATACAGGGAAGAAGATGGAGCCCTGAGTAGGGGTCTCCCCCAAGCGGGATGATGACTGTGTGTCTTCATCATTCTCCACAAACACGCAAGGCCCTACTATGTGTTAAGTTCTGTGTCAGACATTAGCATTAATACAAGAAGGCACAGTCCCTGCCCTCGTGGAGCTTAAAATTGAAGGATTTAACTTCATGTCTATTCACTATAGCAACTATTTAACAAATACTTATGGACAACTAGGTGCCAGGTACCAGGGACAAAAAGAAGGGCACGACCTCCTCTGCCCTCGTGGAGCTCTCATGCTGGACACAGAAGCCGACCGGACAATGCCCCACGGCCAGGCAAGACTTGAGGGGGGCATGTGGGAGACCCCCATGGTCCGGAAGAGGTAGGAGATATCCCCATGGGGATCCATGTTGGGACTGTACCTCAAGTAGACCTCATATAGAAAGTTGCAGGGATTCCCCAGGGTTGCTGCTCTGGTGGGAGAACACTGTAGGTGTGGGTCCACAGCCTGTGCAGAGAATGTGGTAAGGTAAGATGAGGTAAGCTGGGATCAAGAGGACGGGAGGGGTAATCACGTGAAATAGAGCCAAAAAAGTTAGCTGGGGTTTCCAACTCCAAAGCCAGCACCTCCCTGTACTCTTGGTATAAATGTCTCATCTCCCTCCCTCTTGGCCATCTGCTCCCAGGGCACAGGGGCCGTATTACCTCACTGTCTAAGGACAGCCTTAAATAGACAGCCGCTAATTTATCCCGTCTGTATCTTGTTTGTACCTAGTTGTCTGCATGTCGTCTCCCACATTAGACTGGGAGCCCTTTGAGGGCAGCACTAATTTTTCTTTCTCTGATTCCCCAGCACTTATCACAGTGCCTGGCACACAGTAAGCACTTAATAAATGCTCGCCAACTTGACCCTACTCTGACCTCCTCACTAAGCCCAGCAGCTTCATAAGGCAAATCTGGGCCCTGGGGGCCAGTGACTATAACCGGCTCTCCATCACAGGTCCTCCCTCTCACCAACCAGAATGCGACTGGTTCTCCCTCTGCGTGCTCCTAGAACATCCAGAAAGGCTAACCCCCCCATGCCTCCTCCTCCTCCTCCTCCTCCTCCTCCTTCCTTTGCTTCACTCCTGCTTGTGGGATCCTTCCTTAGCTTCGAACAGCAACAGAATTATAAACAGAGGGCCGATTCAGCAGAGCCACAGTGATCCCTCAAGGTGAATTCACAATGAATATGTCCTGATGGCTAATTCAGGAGCCCCTCCAGCCCCTCCCTACTGGGCATGAAGGGCCTAGGGGACATCAGGCAGAGAAAATGCATTAACTAATAGCATACCTGAGGATAACGGCCACCGAACACCCCATCACCCTTTTACTCAAACCAATTTGTCTTTTATTATTGATGACAAAAACACAGCTTGGTGGAAGGACAACCAGAGCTCAAAGCCTCTTCCTGGCTCTGGAGGCGTGAGCCTCTCTGTGCCTTTTGTAAAATTAGAAGGGTAGACCAGATGACCAAAATGGTATTGCTCTCATCGCACTTGCAACCTTAGGCGATACACCTCACCTGCAAAATGAGGAGGGACTGCATAGATTTCTAAGTCTAACTCTGTGATTTTAAGGGGGGAAAAGTGGAGCATTCAATTATGGCGATGGCCCTGGGAAGTAATGGCAAGAGGTTTTTTTCCATTTCACAGAGGGGAAAACCAAGGTCCAGGGAATCCAGATTTTCTAATCCTAAATCCCAATATTTTCTAATCCCAAATAGTCTTTCCTCTATACCAAGCTATACTAATAGCCTTTTGTATTTTATTATTAAGTGTGTCAAGCTGCTGTTAGGTGTTTGCTGTCCTAGAGAAAGAAATATTTACCTTCCTATAAAAAAAAAAAAAAAGGAAAATTTCTGATAACAAGGAGCTGTCTCCTGGCTAAAACTGAACCTTCCGTTGGGCAGGACTTTGGAACTATTTCCTTGTGCAAAGAATCACAAGATTCTAGATTTAGAGCTGAAAGGAATCTCAGAGGTCATTCAGTCCAACCTCCTTGTTTTATATGTGAAGAAAACAAGGTCCAAAGCAGAACTCGCCCATCAGCACAAAGGCAGGATTTGAACTAAGCGCCTCCCACTCCAAATCCATGCTCTTTCTACTGTACCATCCAGCAGAATGATACTTCAATGTATATTAATCATTCAATATTTGACCCAGGTGAAGGAAAAAAGTGAAACTAACTGTCCCTTGGCCCAAAAAGAAACAAACATGAAAGAGTTCTTTTCCAAAGAGAATCAGATTTAATATTACATCATGCGTGACAGCATAGTGGATAAAATACTGGACCCAATTTCAAGGCCCAGTTTGCCCACTTACATGGATGACCAAGAGCCCTGCCAGTCCCCCCTTCTCTGAGCCTCAGTCTCCCCCTTCACGGGACACCATGATTCCTTTGGTCGCGTCTAACTCAAGATTCTACGACTCATTCAGATGAGAAACATTTTGGTTTTTATTTAAAACAAAATCATGTGAAATCTCTGCTCCCTGGGTCTTTCATACAGGACTTCCCTATTTCCCTCAAAGCCCTTTTCCTATCCCACAAACTCATCCTCTTCCTTGGTTGCCCCACAACCCACCACTAGACCCTGCTCTTTGCCCTAGGAAGAACCTGCCTTGAAATCTTACCCCTTTCCCATGGAGGCCTCTTGATCCTCCCTCAGGAGACACCTTCTGGCCCCAAATCAATCCATCCACAAGCACTGATTAAGCACCTAATGTGTGTAGGCCACCGTGTTAAGTCTGGAGAGACTAAGACAAAATTCATTTAGTCTTTGCCCTCAAGGTGCTTATAGATGTGTACGTAAAAGAGTGAGGACTATGATTTCAATGGGAAAGGGAATTGCCAGATGAGGAAACTCCCTCTGCAGGAACCTCCCGATGCAGGTTAGTGCCTTCTATGCTTTAGAGAATTACCTAGTAGACTGAGAAGTGACTCGTCCAGGGTCACATAGCTAATATGTTGAAGAGGCAGCATTTGAATCCAGGTCCTCCTGACTCCCAGGCTGGTGTTCCATCCAATACCCAATACTGGCTCCCCGGTACATAGATCAGTGTGCACTCCTAAACTTTCCTAGCCCCAGTGTTTAGTGAGAGCTTTTCCTATGGTGGCATTTCCCTGAATCTCAGTCATTTACGTTTTTCTTCTATGCTAACCTGAGCCTGTGTTCATCTTTTGCCTCACTGCTACCACCTACTCTTTCTACTGGAGAACACCAGGCTTCGGAATCTCAAAGTCTCACAGACATAGTACTCTCAGAGAAATTAGAGCTGAAAGGGATCTTTCCAACCTCTTCCTTCTGCAGGAAGAGAAACCAAGGCTCAGAGTGGGGAAACGATTTATGCTTCCCAGTGGAGCCCCATGGCCTCCAAGTTATAAAGCACAATGTCTTTAGCCTGGCCTTTAAAGGAACCAGACAAACTGGTTTCAACCTGCCCTTGAAGCCTTATTTCACATGATTCCCTTTAATACATGCTGCAATGTAGACCAGCTCCCCTTTCCAAACATTTACAAGCTGTTCCTTTAACAACTTTACCTAAAATCAATATCAAGTCCTCATGAGCAAATACCTCCCCTTCTGCCATGTTTATGCCAATCAAGATGTTTTCCTGACACTAGTCCCTCAAGAGTTCAGCATGACTCCCAATAGATTGGAATCAACAGAACCTGAATTCAAATCCTGACTCAAATCCTTTGTGACCCTGGAGAAGTCACCCAACCTTTAAGCTCTCTCTGTGTCCATTTCCTCACCTGTAATAGAGGGATAATAACAGCACCTACTTCACAGGTTTGTTATAGAGATCAAAAGACAATATATGTGAAGGACTTTACAAGCCCTAAAGCATTATATGAATGTTATTATTTATTATTACTTATTCCCACAAGTTCTCATTAACATTATTCTTCACTCATTTGTATAAAACAGGAATCTGGGTTTCTTGCCTTCGTCATAGCTTTCTCCCAATTTCTCCATACCTCTTCTAAATACAAAGCCCCAAGCTGGACACCATGCCTCAGTAAAGATTGGACCAAGCATCTAGATAACTGAGAAGATTAATTCTTGGCTCGCCTACATCTTACCGCTATCTCCTTTGCCACTGATGAATGACTAGTCAGCATTCTGTAAATTGATCGATTCTCAAAACTACCCAACTATTTCCTGAGGGAGAGCCACAAACACACAAAATCCCTTCCAATCCAATTTAGGCTGTTAAGAAATTAAACGAGTGTTCTACAAGGGCACCCAATGTCATTCAGAAAATGAATGCATCAAGTCTGGCATGCCAAACCCTAGTGAAATTCTCTGCCATCAAGACGGCATCAAGGAAGCCAACAGAGAGAAGGCAGGTATCTACTCTAACACACACACACATACACACCCCAAGTCAGACCTTCCCTGGCCTGGGATGTATCGTCCTTCCAATGTGCCAACTCACCTAGACCTCTCTCGTTTCCATTTAGAGATTGTTTTCTAACAGGATAAAGTAAATTGGTTTAAGGCTGTGAACTGTCCTTCCATATGAGAGACAGGACAGTCATAAAACATGGCAAAGAAGGGCACTTTGTCAGTCCTTAGTCCCCCAGCCTGATATTGGGAGGTGGGGGGGGGAGTAGTACACCAGGAAGTTGCTCACATATTTGTCGTGTAGGGTTGGCCATTTGCCATCTATCACATATCTGCTTGGTTTTATTTGGGAGAAAAAGAAAGAGATAGAGGAACTCAGGGAGAGGCATAGAGACAGAAAGAGAGAGGATAAGAGTGGAGGGTGGGGAGGGGGAGAGAAAGATAACTTAGGAGATAGTTGACCTTAACGGGGTCATTTCAAAATGACTCAGTTGAACTACACAGAGATGACAAGAGGAGGGAGGAACTGAAAGAAAGCATGACAGTGATAAGTACCTACAGACTCATTTTTCACACGATGGTACAGCAGAAAGCTCATTGGATTTGGTGTCAGAGTGACTGGGTACAGCCCCAAGTCAATACCTTTGCTCCTTACCCCAAAAAGAATTTGGGTCCTAGAAAACCCCACCTTGGACTCTCTTTGAACTCCCACTTGATCAAGGAAGTCTCTAGTGTTGGCCTGAGGCTATAATCCACTCAACCGGCCTTTCATTGTGGCTACTTTCATTGTGGCTACCAATTCTGTTACCTTTGACCCTGCACCAACCTTCATTGTCTATTACCTCCCTATGGGCACCCCCCCACTTTCCGCCCTTGGTCCTATCTAGACTCCATTCCACCTTTCAGTCACTCCTATCAAGATCCTCCCTAGCCCCCTCCTCCAGTCACCCCAAACTGCTTGGCCACTCCTAGATCCCTCCCACAGTCTTTCTGTATATAAGGTCCATCTTGTCTCCATTGAGGTGCTCAGAATTCTTAAAATCTAGCCAATGGCTGAGATTTACTCTACCCACTTGTCAATATGAGAATCACAAATGTTCAGATTCCTTAAGAGTCTGGCTAATATGGCAAATCTTTAATGAGCTTTATCTTTGGCTGAAAGAAGGCTTGCGTTGAATTCATTTGGGCAAGACTCATGTGTCACTGTTTTGAGGTCCCAACACCGCTAAACCTCTAAAACCTCAACAAGAGGACCTAGGTTCTACAACTGATTTCCCTTTTGTGACCTCAGGCATGTTGCTCAGTCTCTAGTTTCTTATTCTTCCCTACAAAATGAGGCTCCATCAGCTCTAAGGTACCTTCATGCCCTATATCTATGAACCTTCTTTACCTCAACTCCATTTAACTTCAATCCTTCCAATAAAATTCATAAGAGGCAGCCCTTGAAACGTTCTCGCACACTTCTTTTAAACCTGAGAGAGCCCCAAGGAGGGAGTAACAGCAAAGAAACCCAGAACTCTCTCCTTCATACAAAATACTCCTTGTTGTCTCCTCCAGCCCTTAAGATTTCAGCCTGGAATTCCAAGGGGAAAGGAGAAGCAATCCACCAGTTACAGACTAAATAAAGGGCCTCTGACTGCTCCCCGCCCCAGAAGCCCCCAAATGACAACTATTTTTTATTCCTTTTGTCATTCCGTCCTCTGCGCATCCACCATCACTTTCACTCCCAGACAGTGAAGCAGTCCACAAGGGGCAATCCTCAGTGTCAATGGGACATTATGGTATTCTTGACAACTGCTGAAATGGGAGCCCCAAGGCCAGGTAACTGATGTACACTTGGGATCCAGGAGTCATGACATTCAGAGTAGGGAGGGCCTAATTCAACCTATACCCGGAAAAGAAAGAGTTCCCTCTGGGTGACCCTTGCTGAGCAGTCCTAAGGCTTGTGTTAAACTGAGCGAAGGCAAGCTCACCAACTTCCCAAGGAGTCCAATCCCCATTTTGGATAGCTCCAATTATTAGGAAATGTTTACTCATCCTGGACCTATATATGCCTCTTTGTAACTTCTATTCACTGTTTCCAGTTCTGCTCCCTGAGGCCAAACCAAACACATCAAATCCCAAATATATCAAATTCATTGTCTTTGTTCAATATTTTAGAAGACAATTACGTCCCCTGAGTCTTCGCATCCCAGTTCCTCCAACCGATCCTCCGAGGGCATAGACTCAGGGCCCTTTAGTGTCCAGGCCATCCTCCTCTGGAAGGTTCCCAAGCATATCAATGACCTTCCTAAAATGGTGGTTGATACCAACTCTCTAGGTGGAAAAGGACAAGGAGACCATCACCTCCTTCTTCCTCCTGCCTCTCTTAACACTGGGTTTTTTGGCTACCACATCCCACTGTTGACTCACTGAGTATTTTTTTGTTTTGGTTTATTTTTTTTTGGTGAGGCAATTGGGGTTACGTGACTTGCCCAGAGTCACATAGCTAGTGAGTGTTATGTATCTGAGGTCACATTTGAACTCAGATCCTCCTGACTCCAGGGCCAGTGCTCTATGCATTGCACTACCTAGCTGCCCCTGACTCATTGAGTTTGCCGCCCACTAAAACCCGCAGATTATTTTCATTCCAACTGCTGTCTAATCATACTTCCCCCACCCCCCTTATACTTGTGAAGTCAGTACTTTGAAACTAAGGTCTCTCTCAATTTAATCTCATTAGATTCAGCTCAATGTCCTTGCCTGACAAAGGCTTACTAAACCCCAACTCTGTCATCTACTGCATTAGGGATAACTACTTCCTGGGCTTTGTATGGGCATTTATTAAGCACTTACTATGTGCTAGTCATTGGTCATCTGCAAATCTACTAAGTTTGCCACACGTGACTATCAAATCAAATGCCTTAACAAAAACGTTAGCACAGGATTAAGCGTGAGTCCTTGGGAGCACCCCACCGGTGACCTCCTTCTGAGCTGACTTAGAACCATTAAGAACTTGTCTTTCAACCTTTCCCAATCTGTCTGACTCTACTACTGTCCAGCCCACATCTCTCCACCTTTTTTTCTGTAAAGGACAGTATGAGACAATCAAACGCTGCGCTGAAATCTCAGTCAGACTATCTCCACAGCATTTCTCCGACCTCCTCGTTGAGTAACCCTGTCAAAAAAGGACACAGAGCTGATCTGACCGGACCTGTTTCTGACGAGGCCTTTCCAGCTCATTGTAATGGCTGCTCTCTTTTCCAGATCAATCAACAGGGATTTATTAAGCGCCCGTGTGTCAGACGCTGCGCAAGGGCTGAATATGAACAAATCCTTCTCCTTAATAATACGTTCTAAAATGCCATGTAATTGTCATGATCAAGCTCAGCCTTGAAGAAGAAAGAAGAAAACATGCCTTCTTCCGTCCGGGGCAGACTTATTTGATGTGCTTCCTGAGGCCACAGTCTGTCTTTTTATCCCTTTCCGCATCCCCAGCACTTAGTATGGTGCCTGACACCTAGTAGGTGCTTAATAAATGTTTATTAAATCGAACTGAACTCCTTTCCCCCATCTCTTTTTCATACTTTGCTATAAGGAAAGGCTCTCTGGTGTGGGCTTGGCAAGAGAATATATTTTAAAATGAATGTGATATAAGAAAAAGTGGTATCAATAAAATATTTTCAAGATGAATATATAATGGGAAAAAAGATATATTCTGGAGTTTTCCTGGTGAGGAAAGTCAGGTTCACTGACCTATATATAGTTTTCAGGTTCTATCCTCTTCTCTTTTTTGAAAATTGGAACATTTGGGGCAGCTAGGTGGCTCAGTGGATAGAGCTCTGGCTTTGGAGTCTGGAGGACCCGAGTTCAAATCCAATCTCAGACACATAACACTTACTAGCTGTGTGACTCTGGGCAAGTCACTTAACCCCGATTGCCTCACCAAAAAGCAAAAAACATTGGAACATCTGTGCTTCTCTTGTTGTCCCCTACCTCCAAGATCTGTTGGACATTCCCAACAGATGAGAATCAGAAGTATTAATTAGTCCTCTGAGCACCCCACCTGGATCAGCGGACTAACATCGTCAGGGTCAACTAGGCATGCCTGTCCTTCTCTCCAAACTTATCCTGGGTATCAGCTCCCCATTAGTCATTTCTGTCCTGATATTTCCAGACACCATGTCACTATCCTCAGCCAAGAAAATAGAAGCAAATGCAAATTCAGCAGTCAGGTCTTCTCTGGGCCATCAGGGACTCCTATCTCGTTCATCCCGAGCAGAGTTTAAGCTTTGTCTTTCCCCCAGTAGAGAAAAAATAAATCAAAACATCCAGGTTTGACTCACTAGCCTCAGGTCATCCTGAGCTCTGGCAATCTTGGGGCCACTCCTTTGTATTTGTCTCAGACTGGCAGCTCCTTGGGATTAGGGATCGGTTTGTTCTTTGTATCTGTATCCCCAGGCACTTAGTATATGTTTGATGATCGATTGATCCTAAGTTACCTGCCCTTGTTTCCATAGCCTTCTGTATGTGACTTTTTAAAATTTACAATAAACCAGTCAATGATAATGATCAATCAATAAGCACCAATCAATATATGCCAGGCACTGCTGATACCTAGGATTTTATACAGCACTTTAACGTTTGCAGATTATCTCATTTGAGCCTTGCAAAAAGTAGGTGCTGTTCTCATCCCATTTTACAGAGAGGGAAAATGAGGCTAAGAGAGTGACTTGCCCAGCGCCATCCAGCTAATAAGTGTATGAAGCATCATCAGAACTCAGATCTTCTTGATTCCAAGTCCAGGAAACTACACTACCTGGGTGCCATGGGCGCCCACATCAGTCCCTTCAGACAATACCCCTCTTCTCTTTTCCTTCTCATTGGAATTCTTTGTGACTTCAGGATTCCAGAACTGAGAGCTTCTCCTTCCTCCTGGACCACCTCCCCCAGAAGAATTTTAGTCCATGAGAACCTCTCTTTCCTCTATTGTTACACCATGCCCACTTTTACCCTCCTTCTCTATCACAAACCCCAAGAGGGGGTGACCACTGCTCCTCTGGAGACAGTCATCACTTCCACCCCCATCAACCAGTTCCTCTCTACTGGACAGAATCAGAACCAGAATAAAATCCTCCTCTTCTCCCCTCTTTGGGTCCTCTACCTTTTTAAAGATGAAATTATCATTTCGGCAAGTTCAGAAGTTAATAGCTGTCTTGCTTTTGGCAGAGAGAATTTATAACAAATAAATGTATTAATTTAAAATTAACTAAAGCACAATAAACATATGTTCATATAGTCAGTCTCCCATCACTAACTGTGTAAGGTCTCTCTGGCCAGACTTCAAATCCAATTCCCAAACTTCCACCCTATTTCCTCTTTCTGACCAAGGGGGGTCTATAATACATTCCCACGACAAAATAATTTCTCATTCAGCCTCCACTGACCTTCACCTAAATAATTTCCACTATGTTTCTTTTCTTCCACAATACCTATTCCTGGATTTCCTCAAAGGGATAAATCTCCGTAATACACAGTGCTAGTTCTTCTTTTCCAACCCTTAACCCCCCATTTCATACCCATCCGCAGCCATATAGGGCAGACACTGCCTTTTGCCTCTCTTTGTATCCCTAGCACTTAGCTCAGTATCTGACATGTAGTAGGTGTTTAATGTTTGCTTGATTGATTTCACCAAGTCTCACTCATACCTCTAAGGTCAAATTTACCGCCTTCATCATGGCCTATACTCTGTGCATTTATCCACAGTCATTTGAGGCTGTGGGCTTTGCTAACCCTTTTTTTAGATTTGTGTCTCCTGAGAACTTCTGGGTTTGTCAACTGGTATTATTCATGCAATGGAACCATTCTCCAGAGTCTACAGCTTGGGGGATGGAGGAGGCAGTTTTCTCCCTTCCTTTTCCTTTTGGTCGATAGCTCTTTTGATTAGATTTGCAACACTCCAGACAAATGCATCCTCATGAGGATGGTGGAAGTGTACTTTGTTGGGTACACTTCATCGCTGGCAAAGAGCTTGTTGTTTCTATATTTTAGGCCACTGCCAGGTCTCCAAATCCCATTCTTGGACACCATGGAGATGTGGATAAAGTAGAACTAGCAACTGCCCAAAATTGATGGCATATAATAATCTATAGATCATTATAAATTATTATTACATATTATAAAAATATAAATAAATATATTACATTATAGAGAGAGAGAGATCTATAGAGATCTATAGATCTTTCAGGGAAATCCTAATTAACTGTTACTTTCACTTCTCTGAACTCAAGCATTTCCTACCACAGTGAGGGGCTGGTCAATGAGATGCCAGTTCTTAGAGCATAGGAGACAGTCTCTACCTGCTGCCAACTAATGTTGGACTAGTACACCTCTGGAAGTACATCATGGCACGTAATGGAATGGTCCCTTCTTCATTTTGGAGGATTTTTGGGCATTATCCGTTTCCTGTTCCCTAACTAAACAGTGAGAAAAGCCTTTGAATTGGTTCGTGAATGTGCATTCAAAAGTCTACAAGGGGGGAAACTAGGTGGCGCAGTGGATAGAGCACCGGCCCTGAAGTCAGGAGGACCTAAGTTCAAATCTGGCCTCAGACTAAACACTTGACATTTACTAGCTGTGTGACTCTGGACAAGTCACTTAACCCCAATTGCCTAAACAAACAAAAGTCTACAAGCAAGGAACTTGATCCCTCTCTGTCCCAGTGGTGTCAAAGACAACAGCTTTTGTAAGCCTCAGGGTGGGGAGAAGAGCAGTGCCAGTAGCGTGCTCATGCCACCCAAGCTGAGCCTGGCACCCTTGCTTCTTCCTGCCATCTCTTAGCTAAATGAATATTGAGACAGAAACGACCCACTTTAAGTGTGAACTCATTCTTCCCAAGGACTAAGGTGGTTCACAGGAATGGTCTTCTCAGTAAGCATCCCTTTTACAAAAGGTAATTGACGTCAATTAATCATTGGTATTGAGGATATATCAGCCAGGTGACACTAAAGAGATAACTAGTCGATTGATATTGTGATGAATTTACCAGATGAGGGCCTGAGCTGATAGTGTTAGAACATCACTGCCCCTCATGGGAATCCTAAAATCCCGAGGAAAGATGGAACAGTAGTAGCCTTGCTCTGGGGACCTGACCAACCAGGAAAGTTAGGATTGGGAGGATGATACATGCTACACAGTCTATAATACCCACAGACAACTCTTTAATGAGTGTTCTTTGTGAAATATAAAACTATAAATGTAAGATAATATAACTATTACTGCTTATTGCTATGCTGACATCTTATAAGTTATCTATGTATATGTGTGTGGTTTTTCTGTTATCCAATTTGCATATTACCATTTAAATTTTCACGTGCATTTCACATGCCTAGTCTCTGTCATCATATCATGAGTTCCATATAGAGCAAGGCTAAGACTTAACCAGCTTAGACCATCTTGCTATCTGCATGCCATACCTCTTTGGACACCCTGCCCTTCTACCTCTCTCTGTAGGGCATGATAACAAAATTAGTACGACCATCGTTTCCTAGAAGGGTTATGCCAATCAGCCATCCTCTGGATCAGCTTGCCATCTCTGTAACTCTCCAGATCAAAACTCCCTTCCTTAGTAACCACCCCCCATAAATATGTCTTCTACTATTAGATTATAAGCTCTTGGAGCACAGACACTGCCTCCCCTCCTCCCTTTACATATACACATACAATATACATATATGTATATATACAGATATATGTGTGTATATACATGTGTGTATGTGCGTGGTTTACATATGTGTGTGTATAAATTGTGTATGGATCACCACCACTTGCCTTAGTGCCTAATACATGGCAAAAGCTTAACAAATGGTTCTCCACTAATTCATTTATATTTTCCACATAGCCCTGAACACAGTAGAAATTATAGCACATCACAGTGGAAATTGGACTTAAAGTCAGGAAGACCTGAGTTCAAATTCGACCTCTGACACTTATTAGATATGTGATTATCAGTAAGTTCTGAGCCTCAGTTTCCTCTTACGTAAAATGGGCATAATAACACCTATAGCACACCTCCCTCAATCAAAGGAGATCAAATCTGTAATGTGAAGACTGAAGACTAAAAATAAAGACTAAACACAGGTCGGGCACTCCACAAACCTGGAAAGGTCATACAAATGTCAGCTGGTATTCTTAGCAGGCATCACTCGATATGTATTTGTTGATTTATTAATTTTCTCTTGGAAAGAGGAGCTATTCCAGGCACCAGTCAGAAACAGTTCTTGTTTCCCCCCTGCTATCACTTACTATGATTCCCTGTTCCCTCCTCCTTCATTTTCCTGAGCCCAGCCTTCTGCCACATTTGATATCTTCTGTTCACGGTCAAATAGGGACCTACTTCATTGGACAGCCAAGTATTCCTCCCCTGTCTCCTGTCACTGCCGCAGTGACCCACAGTAACCTGACACATTTATAAAGGCCATCTTTCATGATCTCACTCACACACACACACACACACACACACACACACACACACACACACAATTAAATGCCAAGAGGCATTAATGGAAATGAGTCCTCAATAAAAAAAGAAAGCTTGCAGAACAAAATATGTCCCTGGTCAGTACAGCATGTTCAAAAGCCTGGGGTTCTGTTGCAATCTGGGGCACAGAGGTCAGCAGAGAAACTGCTGCTTCTGACAGTCTCTGGCCAAGGAAGGCCACCTACAGAGGGCAAAATTACGAAGAAAAAAAAAATCAAACCAAGGAGGCCACTCTGACCCACCAGGGTCTGTTCCACTCTCTACCTGCCCAGGGTAATAAGTGAAGTAGATCATTCCTACCATTCCTCACCACTAAGGAAGCCACATAGGGCCCAAAGGGCTGGGAAGGACTTTTGGGGTGAGCAAAATCAATGTATCTAAAATTAAGAGAAGCAGGTAAAAGGGGGGAAAAAGTCTTCGCAACATTTCTCTGACAAAGATGACCAAGGTATGTAAGGAACTAATTCAGATCCATGAGAATAGAGCCATTGCTTCAGCTGATAAAAAGATATAAACAAGGTCAAAGGGTATGAACAAGCAGTTTCCTTGGAAAGAAAACCAAGCTAGCAACAGCTTTATGAAAAAATGTTCCAATTCACTAATAATTAGAGAAATTCAAATAAAAGGCAAATCTGGGATTCTATCTCACATCCATCAGACTGACAAAGTGAGAGGGAAAATTACAAATGTTGGAAGGGGCTGTGGGAAAACCGGCACATTAATACACTGCTGGAGATGCTGGAATTTGGTCGAGCCATTCTGGAAAGCAATTTGAACCTACACCCAAAAAGTCACTAAATTGTGCATACCTTTTGACCCAGTAATACAACTACGAGGTCTGCAAGAATTCTTACTGCCAATCATGATTTCCCAGACACCTTTCCTCCTCCTATACCAGGCCTAGAACCTTCAAACTGGATAATTTCCATAGTATCTACTTCTCCAAGCTCAGAAAAGAGTCCTAGCCGGTTGCAGCAAGCACTGGATTATATGATATCCCCACAAGGTAGATTACAAACTTCTTGGGTGCAGGAGTAAGGGAGTGGAGAGGAACTATGGCTCATACATTTTTGTATCTGTCTCTCACTGTCAGAACAAGAGAACCGTCCTAACTCCAATTCCTATCATGGTGTCTTGGATGGAGTACTGGGTTCACATTCCACCTGGGTAAATCTCTGGAAAGTGGGGAATGCATCCAGACCATAAACAGAATAGATATCCAACATTTGCTAAATGAATGAATGGCATGCCACAGACATGGTATGCATTCCTCCTCACCTCCCCAACCAAGTCTCTTTGGGGGAATCTTCACGTTTGCTCTTGATCTCAGGAGGTAAAAACACAATAGGAAAATGGAAAGGACAAAGTTTCTTCTTTACATCTTAGGCACCAAAGTTCACCATTCATGTCCCATAGACCTGAGTTCCAATCCAGACACAAAGGGAGAGGTAAGAAATGCCACAAACACCAGCCACCTCAGAGGACTTTGGGGCCTGGTTTTGAGGCCACATGTCCACCCTAATGATAGTGTGCTCATCACTCAAGTTCCCAACCCACACTCTACTCAACAAACAGCAAGCCCACAACAGATGAGATAACCATTTCATGCTTAAGGCAACCTTGGCCATTAAGATCACAGAATCATACATTTAAGGAGGGAAGGAACCTCCAATCCCCTTATTTTAGAGATGAGGAAACTGAGGCTCAGGAAGGAAATGTCATTTGCCCAAGGTCACACAGGTCAAATGCTAATAGACCCATAGAGTTAGAAGAGATCTCAGATGTCATCTAGAGGTTAAGAGATTTGCCCAGGTTGAATGTGAACCCAGTACTCCATTCAAGACACCATGATAGGAATCAGAGTTAGGACAGTGTTCTCTTGCTCTGACAGTGAGAGACAGAGCAGACCACCAAAAAGCACTCTCCAAGCATTCTCTTTCCAAAAGTATGGCCCTATAAGTGTGTCCCAGAGGTGGATGGGGAGGGAATTCCCTGAAATAGAGTTTGAAAAACCCTTTTACTGAAACATAAACTAACCTGACCCTACAAGAACGCCACGAGATTCAATGGTGAAAAAGGGCTCAGAGTTTCTCATTACTTCAAATGTTCCACTTTTTTAAAGGGAGGGGGTAAGAAGCTTTTGATGCATTCCTGGAAAGGAGTCTGCAGAATACACATGGAACTGGCAGACCAGGAGTAAGAAGACAGGAAGATCTGAATTCAAATCCAGCCTCAGAAAATAGCTATGTGATCAAGGGCAAGGTGTTTAATTTCTCTCTCAGCCTCAGTTTCCCTCTCTTCAAAATGGAAATAATAATAGCATCTACCTCAACCCAGGTTGTTATAAAGATTTAATGAGATTGGGGGCAGCTATGTGGCGCAGTGAATAGAGCTCTGGCCTTGGAGTCAGGAGGACCTGAGTTCAAATCCAGCCTCAGACACTGTGTGACCGTGGGCAAGTCACTTAACCCCAGTCGCCTCACCAACAAAAAAAAAAAAAAAGAAGAAGAAGATTCAATGAGACGTAAAATTCTTGTAAATCATAAAGCACTATACCTTTTGACCCAGTAATACAACCACTAGGTCTGCGAGAATTCTTACTGCCAGTCATGATTTCCCAGACACTTCATCACTGCTCATCATTAACCATTATCTCTTTTTCCTTAAGCTGTTTAAACCTAGATCTTCTCCTAAGTGAGCAGCAGAAAACAAATACTCATAACAACTGTAGGAATATCCAGTGCTAGATTTAACAACTGTAGGAATATCCAGTGCTAGATTTCACACCTGAGAAGAGCAAAGTAAAGAATTTGGTAGTGGTTCATAAAGAAATTTATCCCAAAGCAAATCACAATGCTGAGATTAAAACCAGGGAACTAAGTCATTTAGCCTGATAAAGAGAAAGCTCAGTTTCCTCATCTGTAAAATGGGGATAATGGACTTTGAAACTTAGCTTAGGGTTCATTTAATTATAGACTTCAAAGGCATATTGTGGGTATGCACCTATTTATTGTGATGAAATGGGAAGAGATGCAGACTTCAGGCCCAGCTTAGTCACTTAGGAGTTAGCTGTGTGTCTTTGAACAGGTCTCTCTAGGCCGCCATATTTCCTCACTCCTAAAAGGAGAGGTTGAATTAAATGATCTTTAGGATCCCTTCAAGTTGAAAAAGTATGAGAAAGGACAAGTCTGGACAGGACTGCTGTGTGTCAGATGATGTTAAACTAGATTTCTCTGAAGAGGTCATGGAACGTCACAGCATCAAAGACCCAGTATTAGAAGAAGGTTCAGAAGCCGCAGAATCCCAATAGTCCTCATTTTACAAAGGAGGAAACTGAGGCTCAGGGGTTTCAGTGACTTGCTTAAGGTCACACAGTCAGTGTCAGAGGGAGGATTTTGACCCAGGTTCTTAGACTCCAGACCCAATGCCATTGTTACTGTGCCACATTTTTCTCAAGGACTTTGAAAACAGAATGGAGTCTCATTTGTGTGTGTTGGCTTAGGCATGGTTCTGTCTGAAGATGGGAGGAATGACTAGAAGACCTCTAATTACCAAGCATTGCTAGAGCACCCAGGGTATACTCAGCAGGATGCATACCAGCCCTAGCCACACCTACAGCCATGGAGCCCTAAAACCCGGGGAAAAGTGAGAGTCCTAACCAAAGACCTCTCATTCCTTGGCTTTCATTGGTCTATCCCCACAGCTACATGTCACAGCTCCCCCACGGGACTTTTAATTGATTTAATATTCAATTGTTCCTTGTTTCCTCTTTTAATCAGACCTGACATTTCATTGGTGTAAGGAATTCCCAAGAAAACTCAGTTTGTTGTTATTGTCCAGTCGCATCTGACTCTTCATGACCCCATTTGGGGTTTTTGGCAAAGATACTGGAGTGGTTTGCCATTTCCTTTTCCAGCTCATTTGACAGATGAGGAAACTGAGGCAAAGAGGGTGAAGTGACTTGCCCAGGGTCACACAGCTAGTAAGAGTCTGAGACCAGATCAGAACTCAGGTCTTCCTGACTCCAGGCCCAGTGCCCTATCAGCACTTGCTCTGAAAACTCATCCTGGATATGCCTGCCACTCTGAGAACTACGTGACTTGCTGAGTGTCCCACAGCCAGTGCCAGAATGACCTGAACATAGCCCTCCAGGCATTAGATCAAACTGACTCATTCTACCCATTCATTCTTCAAAACCAAGCCAGGTACTTAAAGACACCCCCAAGGGTGAAAGAGTCAAGGAGAAGGAGAGGTTATGGGTACTAAAGGCAACTCCATCCATTTCAAAATCCTCCCATGGGCCAACTCTATCCTGGGATATTTATTACCTGGAAAGAAATTTCCAGGTGTTATTTATTAGAAATATTGGAGATATTTATTATATGGAAAGCCTGGCAGGGAAAGAGGCTGCTAAAATATATAACCTCAACTCCTAGTGTTTCCTTACTGAAAAATTAAATGATCCAATTAATTATACTGGGGAGAAGGAGAAGGAAAAAACTATTTCAAATGTTATCCTTTAACTAAAAATCAATAGTATTTTTAAAACAGGACAGAAATGTTGAATAGCTTCCTTGAGAACTGGGATAAAACCTCACATCCTGTCTCTCCTCCTAACTATGATGCTGGGGGAGGGAGGGCTCAGAGAGATATCACATCAATCAATCAATCAACGAACCTGAATTAAACACCTACTCTGTGTCAGGTGCTGGGGATGCAGATACAGACAAAAACAAAACAACCCAGTCCTGCCCTCAAAAAACTTAGATTTTAGGGGCAGCTACATGGCGCAGTGGATACAGCACCGGCCCTGAAGTCAGGAAGACCTGAGTTCAAATCTGGCCTCAGACCAAACACTTGGCATTAGCTGTGTGATGCTGGGCAAGTCACTTAACCCCAATTGCCTAAAATAAAAATAAAAAAAAATTTTTTTAAAAACTTAGATTTTATCAAAGGAGAGATTAATGTAGAAGACACTGGGTGACATGAGTCAGGAAGACCCGGGCTCAAATCTGACCTCAGATACTTACTACCTGTGTGATCCTGGTCAAGTCACTTAACCAATGTCTGCCTCAGTTTCCTAATCTGTAAAATGGGGGTGATAATAGCACCCAGCTATCAAATGAGATAATATCTGTAAAGTGCTTAGTATATAGTAGGTACTATAAAAATGTTAGCTATTAATATTATTATATCAGTCAAATATATGTGTGAGTTTCAAACAAGGGCTAACCATTAGTTAGACCAGATCCTAACAAAGGCACACCCTGGTGACAGGCAGAAAGAGAAGGTATTCAGCACTCACACGTACATAACCCAACACAAGGGGCCAACAAGCCTACTCTTGGCAGACAGCCAACCCCCTCCCCAACGGGAGAGGCCCCCTCTCTCAAATGCTGCCCCTTCAGCTCTGGGGTCTCCCAGCTCCACAGCAGGAAGTAGCTTTAGGACACTCAGGCCAGAGCCAGGAGCCCTGTTCCCCTGTCTTAAGACAAATCACTCTGAATTCCAACAAGTAACTCAGCCCAAAGTCTCTGTCAAGTCTAAGCCCCATCAGGGGCTTCTTACAGGGACCAGACGGATGTCGCTTACCCCAAATTATCTCAGAAGAAGGGAGACAGGAAGAAAACCCACTCAGACATGAGTCCTTTGGTGGAGTAAATTAAAAGGATGGCAGATAGAGGGAGATCAAGATGAAAGGAGGACTAAGGCTCCATGATTGCAAAGAAACAACGAATCTGAGGGAATTCAGTGAGAACCACGGGAAAACTGGTACCTCCTGATCCAGAAATAAGCAGAATTAGGAAAAGTCGATACAGCTACATAAATGAAAAGTGTGGGAATGTGAAGCCAATCACTACATGACTTTGGGGACCAATCTTGGCCCCAGAGAAAAGATGAAAAAATGCACTCCCTTCTTTCCACTGGAGAAGTGGGGGACCATGGGTGCAGAATGCTGTATATATCGACAGACACAGTACCTAGGTTCATCTAGTTTTGCTTAACTGTCCCTATTTGTGAAAGAGAAGATAAACTAGATTGTTTGAGGGTGGGAGGAGGGTGTCTGAAAATGACACCAATAAAACTTTTCAAAATCATTTGGATGTTGAAAAAAATTCCAGGAGATCGGGATCAAACGCAGTTGTGAAGAAGGAGGTTTATTAGGCACTCGGAGGTCATGGTTCAAAGAAGCCTCTCTGTTTTCTATACTACAGGGAAAGAGATTGCCCTGACTTCTTCTCCTTCCAAGGCTCAGCTAGAGTGCCCACCTCCCACATCATCATCATGCCTGGGGCCGCCATGGTTAGTGTCCTCTCCCTGTCCCTCAAGTGGAGCCTGGGTATGCGTGCCCAGCAACACACACACACACACACACACACACACACACACACACACACGTTATCCTCCCAACAACCACTGAAAAAGAGCCTAAAGGTTATTTTTATTCCTGTTTTACATATGAGGAAACTAAGGCCTAGAGAACTTGCCCATAATCATAGTACTAGGAAATGGCAAAGTCAGAATCTGAACCCAGGTCTTCTGACTCTTAATTCAACACCTTTTTTACTTCACCATACCTCTCCCTCAACAGCACAGGATCACAAATATTAAGTGCCAGGACAGCTAGGTGGTGCAGTGAGTAGAGCACCAACCCTAGAGTCAGGAGGACCTGAATTCAAATGCAGCGTCAAACGTTCGACACTTACTAGCTGTGTGAACCTGGGCAAGTCACTTAACCCTAACTGCCTCATGCAAAAAAAAAAGAAATTAAGCGCCTACTAGGTATTAGGCAGTGCACTATGAACTGGGAGCATGGCAGAAAGACTGGGTAAGGAAGGTCTTGAGTGAACCTGGATTTGCAGTGAGTTCTCTAGGACGCTTGAAACTCTTGAAAGCCTGGCATGGAAAGAAACCAGCAGCCCACTTGGCACCAGCCCAGGCTGTGCTGGAGTAAAGCTTCTGCCCAATCTGCCAGGAGAAGACAGAAAGAAGATGTATCGCTCTGTTAGGCCCCCCCCAAAGCCCTGAGACCTCTAAGGATCAATTGTGGCATTCATGCCCTCTGCCTCCCCTGGCGCAGGCCGCCTTCGATTTCCTCAGCTACCCTCCCACGGCAGGAAGTGGAGACAATGAGGCTCCCTGCACCCAGGGCGAGGAGGTCATTCAGAGCCATCTCCGCCCTGGACATTACTCACGCTCTTCCTGGCCTGTCAAGGAGACAGAAGGGCACGGGGAGCATTTGTCTTCCTTTTCTGAGAGCTGCTCCTAGCAATACAGAAGGAGGTCAGGGCAGGATTTCCCTCTATCTCTCTCATTGCCAGTTAAAGGTGAGTCATCCTTGGCCCCGTGAAATCCATCTCATTAAGCCAGATGGCTCATTTGCTTTCCAATTACATTTAGTAATCACCAAATCATTGCTGCCAGCAGAGAAGGGTGGAGGGGGAAGATGGAGAGGGAAAAGGGAGGGAGAGGGCCCGTCACTGTCACTGTCTCTGTTCATTGTCTCCCACTTGGCTGGATCCACTCCCTTCCAGTTCTCTCTGCCTCAACCGCAGTCAAAGGAAATCTAGAGGTCCAGGGAGAGAGAACGTCACACTTCACAGAAGGCGTCAGCCAGTCTGGCCATCTCTGAGACAGGTGAATTTATGGGCACTCACCGAAAAAGAAAAAGAAACAACAGATCTGTCCAGCATGTTCCCTGCCCTATGCCACCACGAGGCCCAAAACAGGAAACAATCCTTCTCGTCACACATAAGCAAAAGTGGGGAAACACTGGAGCTGTCCTACGGACAGTGGATGGCCACAAAACAAGACTTCTTAACCGGGGGTCCATGGAGAGATTTCAGGGGTCTGTGAACTTGGATAAGATTTAAAAAAAAAAAATCACATCTTTATTTTCAGTCACTTCTAACTGAAATTGAGCATTTCCTTCAAGTACGTAAAAACCTTATTCTACAAAGGGGACAAGATTTCACCTGAATGGCAAAGGGGTCCAACGCAGACAAATGATTAAGAACCCCCACCCAACTGGGAGTAGCAGGAAAAACACCAGAAGACCTCAGCTCCAGGATCACATCCACTCTTTACTAGCTTCATGACCCAGGACAAGCCACTCATTCTCCTTAGGCCTCAGTTTCCCCACCTGGGAAATGGGGGTTTCACCTACCCTGTCTATGTGAGGGCATAAAAGTGCTCTGTGAACTGTAATACACTTATCATTATCACCATCATCAGCGTCGTTATCCCCTGGAACATAGCTAGAGATCAAGAAGGGACCTTAGAGGTCATCTAGTACAATTCCCTCATTTTATACAGGGGGAAACTGAGGCCCAAGGAGGGTAAGAGACTTGACCAAGGTCACACAGGTGTGAAAGGGCACAGCCAGGATTTGAAGCCTGTCTTCCACACCACAGGGCCTTGGTTGACATATGGTCGCCATACACTAACAGGCCTGGGGGGATGGACCAGAGGATTCATCAAGGTCAACACGAGAATTCAGTAAGGCAAATGGTAGGTCCCTACTTAAGCCATCTCCCGCAAGGAACCGTTTACTCCCTTTTTAGAGACCGTTAGAAAAATAGAACTGCATAGCCTCCCTTAGGAACACATTCTGGGGTTTGAATAACCCTCATGAAGGGGAAATTCTCTCTCAAGTTTAAGCTGAATCTCTTGGTCCAAGTATTATCTCCTCCTGCTTTTATTTTCTTGGTGAGGAGGGAGGGTCATGGAGAACAGCTGGGCGTGTCAAGGCTCAACGACTCTGGGATCTCAAGCTAAGCATCCCCTCCCTCCTCACCCATGCCGCCCATCCCCGCCACCTCTTGTCCATGTGTTCTAGGTAATTCCTTCCCGAGGGAGTCCAAACAGGCTGGTGGCTTTCCTCAAGATGTCCCAACACTACAGAGATGTCAGCAAGACCTACAGACAGTCCTGCCAGCCACACCTCACTGTTCCCATACGATGAGTTTTCTGGCCACACAGCACTCCGGTGACGTCCTTTATCCACAGCATGACTCTCTATTACCATTAAATCATTCCTTGGTTTTTCTCTTTTCCTCCTTAACCAATCCCCAGTTCCTTCAACTTTTCCCCAGAGTACGTACAAGCCAAGCTCTCCAACATTTCAGTGGCTCAATCCACTTCCCCTTTTGGCCTCAAACATCCTCTTCAGACATTTCAGTGGTTCCATACACCCTCTTCCCCCTTTCTGTCCCTGAAACATCCCTCTAAGTACAAAGAGGGTAAAAGTTCCTACACGGCGGGAAGGCCCAAAGAGGCTTTCGTGGCTAAGTGGCTTTCACAGAGGTGGCCAGACACAACGGAGCTTCCTTGGGTCAGCAACTCTGCAGCAAACTGTGAATGTATTGGGTCTGAGAAGCCAGTCTTTTGGGCGCCTTGCTTCTTCCCCCCATCCCACCCCTGCTTTGATTAAAGCAAGGGACGTGGGAGACAAAATGGACTCTGTTAAAGTCATGCCAAGGCCCTTTGCCAAAAGTCAACAGAAACTTTCAGAGGGTGGAAATCAGCCAGCTGGAGATCGGCCTGAAGAAGGTGAGCTGGAAGACAGACAGATTTGGCAGAGATGAAGATGCTGGAAGGAGCCTTTGAAGGCCATGGTATACAATCCCCTCATTCTACAGGCGAGGAAACTGAGGCTGAGAAAGATCAAGAAGGGACTTTACTGACCATCGGGTTCAACCCTTTAATTTGACAGATGAGGAAACTGAGGTCCAGGCTGAGTCAGGATTCAAACTCAAGTCTTCCCAACTCCAAGCCCGGCGCTCAATCCACTCAGCCACCTAGGAGCCGCAGGACAGAACCCAGGCGAGCGGGTCTAGTACTCTAGCTTACACTTTCAAATGAGCACCACTTGGACAAGGTTAAATTTCCAAGGGTTCTCAACACATACTGGTTTGGGTCTTAATGGAACATTCTGAAAATGCAAAATATGCTCAGGGAGTTAAAGGGAAGACAGAAAAGAAAGAAGCCAGAAAGCCCCGGGTAGTCTTATTCCAAACTAAAGACCACTGTCTATCTGTGTTCATTTTCACTCCCTAGATAGAAAGCTTGGACATTCAATAAGGGTGGAGACAGCAACATTGGGCCTCCATTTTTCCCTGCCTTCTGGGGAGGCAGCATGGTAGAGCAGACTGAAATGGGAGGTCCTGGAATTCACCTCCTGACTCTAGTGCCCACTAGCCTTATGACCTTGAGGGAGTGACTGAATCTCCCTGCGCCTATTTCTCTGGCTCTGTTTCCTCTGGCCTTGAGGGTCTCCCTCAGCTCCCTTCCAATCCTAGATCAATGATTACTGCTTAAGAGTTGTTGATCGTAGGAAGACTTGCATGAACTGATGGAGGAAATAAAGGAGAGATGGAAGTGGTGGGTCATGTTTTCTTTCTGACCCCCATCCATTTCCGAAAGCATGATTTTTTTCCTCCGAGAAATGGGGAAAGGGAATTAACAAACAGAAGCAGATTCACTCTCCCAGCTAGTGGATGGCCACAAAACAAGAATTCTCCTGCGTTTTTCCATCACCTCCTTCACTTTGGGCCCAGAGCTCCTTGGGTGCTTCCTTGGGGTGGCAGAACATGCCACTGGGCGTTAAGGGAGTCAAAGGACTAATTACTCCAAACCCCATTAAGAGGAAAAGAGATCTGGAAGAAGCAGCAAGCACTTCTCTTTCTGCGTAACAGGCAATTATTAGAAAAAAAAACAAGCCTTGTAGCTTGGGGTAGGTTCATCTGCCTGCGTGAGCGGGCCCAGCTGCAAAGGAAGTGTATCTGGTCATCAACTCAGATGACAAAAATGTACCCGCTACAGGGTCATCCAAATGCCAAAGCCTACAGCCCTATTAATAGCAGCAAGGGACAGACAGACACACACACACACACACACAGTGATGGAGAAGTGATAAAGGCTGGGGGAAGGGAGCCAGGGAGGAGTGGGATGGCACAGCCACCAACACGGTGGCCCAGAGTGATGATTCTTTCTTGTATTACAATGTCAAGGGCTCATATTCCTTAGAGGAAAGTTTTTGTCAGTTTTTGTTTTTGAAGTCCTAAGTAGAGAAGTCTTATTGCATATTAGATGTAGAGCTCGAAGACCCAGGCTGTCGGCCTGCCTGTAACATAGATTGTATGTATGATCCTGGGCAAATCATTTAACCTCAGTGGGCCTCAATTTTCCCATCTATAAAATTAAGGAATCAGACTTGATGGTCAATAAAATCCTTTCCAGTTGTAAATCTCTGACCTCATAGACCCTGGAGAAGTCACTTAACCTCTCTAGGCTTCAGTTTCCTCATTTGTAAAATGAAGGAATTGGACTCCAAAGACAGTAACATCCCTCCCAGCTTTAAAAGGATGGTCCTATAGCCCCTGGGCAAGTCCTTTAACTTCTCAAAGACCTATAACACCAAGACTGCAAGTCACAGCTTGGCACAGGGTGTTCTCTACACCAAGGACATCACAGATCCTTACAAAAATCAGAGGAACCCTTCCCATCACCCTCCCTGGCAGGGACGGGAACAATGACATCTTTCATGTAGATTTATCAATACAGGACCAGTCAAAACCAAATACCAATAAAACCCGCACAAATGGCAATTCTCCGGGCAGCTGAGAGAAGAGCGTCTGAAGGCAGGGTAAACCGGGCTCCTTACCTGTCTGGCCACCCTCCGGGCCTCCCAATAGGGCTTCGAGTCCTCCACAGCCTTGCCAATTTTCTTGACCAGTTCATCCAGTTTCACTGTCGCTTCTACCAGAACAGAACGGAATTTCTGGCGGGCATCCTGCAGCCAAGGAGATGAGAGATGCATCAAATACCATTTAGGTTTAAGAGGAGAGGGAAAGGGAGAGCATGGATGCCCTGCTTTAGGGAAATCCAATACAGGAAGATTTGGGTCTACAAGAAAAACAGAAGGGCTGTCCCAAGGAGAGGCGCTTCACCTTAAGCTGCCTGGCCCCAGAGGGCAGAATGAGGAGTGGAGAAGGTATGACCAGAGAGGTTAACTCTAGGCTTGATGTCAGGGAAAGCTTCCCTGCAATCAGAGGTGGCCCAGAACGGAGGGGGCTGCTTCATCCTTCCCTTCCCCAGGGTCTTTAACAAAGGCAATATGGCGCTTGGCAGCTCCATCCTAAAGGAGAAGCTTGTTCAAATATGGATTGTGCCAGATGGATTCCAATCATGAAAGGGACACTTCCTACGCCTCCCTAGAAGCAGGAAGGCTGGTGTCTCTGGGGGACCTCAAGCTTCACTCTCCTAGGTCCATCTAAGAGAGCAAACGTGGGACAGGAAGAATCAGGAGGCAGAAATCAGGGCGCTGATGAAGATCCAAAGGAAGGGCAACTCTGATCAGCACTGACCCTATGATGCTATTAAATTGGGAGAGGGATGGGGGAGGGGTGCGATTCATTCCTTTGTCAAAACAACCATCACCACCAAGCAAACAAGCCTGTCCCCCCCCCCCCGAAAACTCTTATTTGAGGAAAGAATTGACTGTGAATTTCTTTTAAATAAAAAGCCCCACTCTTACCCCACCTCCCCATTCAGAAGTAATAATAATGACAGATGATTGCGCCTTTATTGAGCTGTTTCTTCTCTGCTCATCTTGTTTCTCTCGGCAAAAAAAAACGGGAAGTTCCTTAGAGGCAGGGACCATTTCACTGAGTTGGGATCTGTAGTTTTTCACCACTCTTTGGGGAGGCAGTCCACATCATACCATGCTTACCATGGACAGCACCTATGTGTCCTACGCCAGGGGCTAGAGATATGACAAAAATGTAAGGCCCTGCACTCATGGAACATACAGTCTATCAGCAGAAAAAAACATGCACTTGTGCAATAAGTATGGAGAGAATGTAAGGAGAATAAATACAAGGTATGAAAATACAAGTAGTTGGGAGGGGCTAATCCCATTTATATTTCCATTGTCTATTCAAGGAACGTGGCTATTCTGTGCAATAAGGTACATCTATGGACTCAGGTGACAAAGAACGTACCCATCTCTTCTAGGCAGTAACAAGGTACAGATTACTTTGGTATTGCAGTAACAAAACTCCATGATCATCAAATTAAATTCAAATTCCTTTGGCATTCAAGGACCTCTACCAATGGCTCAACTGTCCAGGTTCACACCTTGTTATCCCTTCCCAGGACACACCCTAAGCTTTCCTACCTCCACCCCTTTGTTCACCTCCTTTTCCTTCCTCCACCTCTTCACCTCCGCTTGTCAGAACCTTCCGCTTCCTGGGCTTAGTTTGAATACTGGTCCTTTTGTCATGGAGCATTCTCTAGTACCGCTTTCAACTAGAGGCGACCTCCCCCTCCTCTGAACCTCCAGACCACTTTGACTTTGCCCTTCTCCCACAGACCTAACTCCGTTCTTTCTGACTTTCTAGGTATCTGTATTGTAATTATCTCATCCTTCTTCCTACATAGCTTCCATGAGAGCAGGGACACTCTTGTTCATCTTTATGTGGCCCACATGCCTTATACAGTTAACATGGAATTGTTGTTCAGTCATTGTGTCTGACTCTTCATGACCCCATAGACTTGTCATGGGGTTTTCTTGGCAAAGATACTAGACTGGTTCGCCATTTCTTTCTCCAGTGCAACCCCATCTTACAGATGAGGAAGTGAGCAAACAAGGTTAAGTGACTTGCTCAGGGTCACATAACTAGTAAGTGTCTGAGGCCAGATTTGAACTTGGATCTTCCTGACTCCAGGCCTGGTGCTCTATGCCCACAGACATAGAAGGAGGTGGTATCAGTTTCACTCAATGAACGAAGAAGGAAGCAGAAAAGAACCACAAAACACCTTGGTCCTTGGAGGGAGCCAACATGCTCTCCCCACACTGGGTCCCATACTCCTAGATAAGTAAGCAACTTTCTTGACTTAATTCTCCGGACTTTCAAGCCCTCCAGAACTGGGCCCTGCCCCCATGGGCATAGGGGCTTCTAGAGCTTGAAGGGTCCACAAAGACAACCTAGTTTAGTGCCATCATCTCACTCCAACAGATCTGGGATCTCAAGGATATCAATGACATAGATCACAACCCATCCACAGAGGCTCATTGGTCCTTTGTCTATGTCTTTCCCATAGATCCACCACGAGGGCTCCACACAACAGACTGGGGTTTCATTTTATAGTTTAGGAAATTGAAGTCCCACTGTCTCCCAGTGTCAGGTCATAAAACAAACATTTATTAAGCACCTAATATGTGCCAGAAAGGGCAGCTGCAGCGGATACAGTGCTGGGCCTAGAGTCAGGAAGACTTCTCTCTGTGAGTTCAAATCTGGCCTCAGACACTTACTAGCTGCGTGACCCTGAGCAAGTCACTTAACCTTGTTTGCCTCAGTTTCCTCATCTATAAAATGAGTTAGAAAAGGAAATAGGAAACCACTCCAGTATCTTGGCCAAGAAAACCCTAAACAGGTCACAAAGAGTCAGACACAACTGAAAAATGAATGAACAACAATAACAAATGTGTTGGGCACTGTGCTACATGCCCAGTATGCAGTATCTATGAAGAAAAGCAAAACAGTCTCTGCCTTGGGGGTCAGGTAGGTGGAGCAGTGGATAAAACACCAGCCCTGGAGTCAGGAGGACCCGAGTTCAAATCCGACCTTAGACCAGACACTTGACATGTACTAGCTGTGTGACCCTGGGCAAGTCACTTAACCCCAACTGCCTCACAAAAAAAACAAAACAAAAAAAAAGTCTCTGCCCTGGAAGAGCTAACATTCTAATGGGGAAGACAACATGTAAACAACCATGTACAAATAAGATAAAAATGAGATAAATCAGAGATAATCAATAGATGGAAGCGCTATTGTCGTAAGAGGTAGGATTTTAGCTGGACCTCATGACTCTAAGCTGACATCCTTAGGGCTACTCCGTGAAGAGATAGAATCCTCTTACAGATTTTCTCCATCTGCAAACAACATCCAGCCCAGGGCTGGACACATAGTGCTTGTTTCATCGAGTCTGACGACGAAGGTTTATTCAAGCTTAATCAAGGGCATCCAAATTACTTCCCAAGTCAACTGAGGCTGGGGAAGGCACACAATGGGGGGGGGGCATGGCTAAAAATGTCATCAGAAAGGGAAAAGAACAGGGTCCAAGAGGACCTTGTCCTCTGGACAAGGGCGGGGAGAGAAGGGAGAGAAGCTAGAATCTGAAGAATTTGTGAAAACTGAGAAACAGTAGCCACAAGGTCCAAACAGACAGGAGAAAAACTGACAGGAAGAAACTTAGATCTATGTCCAGAAGAAAACATTTAGGATGTTATCGTCTTGTGATTGTCTCCACTCTTCAAAAGTTGCCTCTCCTTTATTTGAGCTTTGAAAGTGCGGGGACTGGAGAAGATAAAAGGAGGCACATGAGTCACACAGAGCTGTTCCAAGGGCAGAGGTGTCAAACGCCACCTCCACAAAACTCCCGAGTGCAGCCTGAACTAGATTAAGATGTAACTAGGAAATATTTAATGAAATAAATAAAAGTGTAATGCTACATAGATAATGTTAACTTGCAATTTTCTTTTTTTTAAATTAATTTATTTTGATTTATCAACAATCATTTCCATAAGCTTTTGGGTTTTAAATTTTTATCCCTCTCTCGACACACACAATCTGATATAGGCTCTACATATACATTCCTATTAAACATATTTTCACATTAGTGATGTAAGAATTAGAATCAATAGGAGGAAGCACCAGAAAAAGGAAACAAAACACATCAGAAGAAAAAATAACTTATAATTTTCTAAGTCAACATGGGGCACAGGGACCTGTTTCTATCTGCCCTTGACATTACGTCTAGGTACTGATACCAACTCCATGTTATGACTTAAATGCTCTAAGTCACACAGTCAAACTAAGTCCACTTCAGAGACTAAAAAGGTACCTACACTCCATGAATACTCAGCCTTTAAGTGCTAAAGCGAGGCTTCCTGACCTAACGGGATCACAAATTGAAGCACGGCTCAGGAAATTTCTTATAAATTCGTGTCATTTTAGGATCAGTTCAAAGAACTAGGAACATTTAGCCTGGAGGAGAGAACCTTAAGAGGCAGGCAGGACATGAGAGCTGTCTTCAAGTATCTGAAGGCCTGTCCCATGGAAAATGGATTAGCTTTCTTCTGCTTGGCCCCAGAGGGCAGAACAGAAGCAGCAAAGAGGATAATTTGAGCTTGATTCCGGGACAATCAGCCATCCAGAAGGAAAATGGGCTGCCTCTGGAGACTGTCGGGCCCCCCTTCAGTGGAGGGCTTCAAACCCAGGCTGGAGGGCTAATTATTGAGCAGGATGTATTCCAGGCTCAATGGGTTCTGAGGTCCCTTTGGCCTAAGATTCCATGGCTTTGTGCCTTCTTATAAACTAATTCTCTCTGACATAAAACTATAACATACACAAGATGTGACAGTGACCATGCTATTTCCACTCATAACTCTCTTGTCCACTGCCCACTTTACACTAACTGTTGGCCCAACCAAGCATGGCTCCCATCTCCTTCCCTCCCTCTCATTCTCCTCTCACTCCTCCTCACTGCATTTCCCTTCCCCTTTGTGGTGACCTCAAAGTTCTGCCCGGTCTGGGCAAGCCTGGAGACTCTGACTGGTCACTCAGTGTTCCTGTGGTCACCTGGGCAGTAACATGGCGGCTCTTCCCACACACAGTGACAATATAGTATGTGTCTTCACTTCCCACATCACTTGATTTTCCAAGTGTCTTTCCCCTTACCCCACCTCTAGGGACTGCCCAAACCAATGAAGTCACTCTTAGGATCACTCACTTTGGAAAAAAAAAAGAAAGAAAGAAAAGAAAAGAAAAAAAAAAAGGCCACATTTTAAGACCTGGGCAGAACAGGACATAGTCACGCCAGCGCCAACAGGGCTCAATTATTCTTGCTATTGTTAGTAGCCCGAACAAAAGTCAAATACACAGATATTTCTCCTGCTAAATATAGGAATTATGGCACCTAAGTAACTTAAATGCTCATGCAAGTCTCTGCACTGGGGGCCTGGGGTATCTTAGCTATGATCCTATCAGTCTTCCATAACAGCTGGACAGGGATTCAATGTTTCCAAGTACTTTCATATCCATTACCTAGTGTTCTCTTCACAGCAGCCTTCTGAAGTGGAAATAATGTGCATCATATTTAGAAAACAAATGAGCAGTCATTAAGTGACTGCTGTGGGCCCGATGATATAAATGCCAAAGTGAAACATTCCCTGCCCTCAAGAAGCTTATGTTCTACTAGGAAGATACAATGTTTCCAGAAAAACACACACACACACATGAATGTATGAGAGAGAGCGTGTATGCGTGTGTGTGTGTGTGTGTGTGTGTATAGTACTGGGCTGAAGAAGGAGTTGCTACTATGTGCAGCCAGTGAGCGAATTTGTTTTGCTTGATTACGCGTATTTGTTATAAGAAATCTGCCTTTCAGTCCTTTTTCCCCCCAATGAGGTGGGTGGGAGGGAAATGAAATATATCTCTTTTAATTTTTTTTAAATAACAAGATAGAGGGCTATTAAATATGTGCCAGGTCGAATGCACTTTCAAATGAGGTCAATGTATCATTAGTTTTATTTAACTTTTACTTTGTTATAAGAAAACTCACAAAGTGGGAGTTGCGTGTATGGCGATGTATAACTAAAACACATTAATAAAATTTAAAAATTTTGGAAGGAAAGAAAGGAGGAAAGAAGGGAGGGAGGGAGCAAGGAAGGAAAGAAAGAAAGGAGGAAGGAAGGAAAAAGGGAAGAATGGAAGGAAGGAAGGAAGGAAGGAAGTGAGGGAGGGAGGGAGGGAGGGAGGAAGGGAAGGAGGAAGGAAAGGAGAGAGGGAGGGAAGGAGAGAAGGAAGGACTGGAGGAATCTGGAAAAAGATGGAGCAAGGCATCAGAGGAGCCTGGCTGTGCCATTTATTGTCTATGTGACCTTCTCCTCCTTCTTCCAGTCTACCTACAGGTCTTAGCTTGCAGGCCCCTGGACTGGATGAAAGGAACCTTAACCCAGGGTTCAGAAACTTCTTTTTTTAATTTTCTGATAACTGTATTTCAATCTAATTGACTTCCTTTATAATCCCCACATATTTGACTTCATGCATGTAAAAACATGACTGAGAATAGTACCACAGGCTTCCCCAGACACTGCCCAAGGGGCCCATGACACAAAAAAGGCTAAGCACCCCAGGACTAGGCCATCTCTAAGGTCCCTTCCAGCCCCAGCTCCATGAACCTATGATCTTACTCAGCCATAGCACTTTTTTTTTTAACACTTACTGATTCATTACAGAGGGTGGGAGCCTTCCAAAGGCAGTCGGGCAGCGAGAGTGTGATAGTGCAATCACCAGAAGCCAAAGCTCCTACAAACAAGACAGTCTGGGGGTCCCAAAGTTGGCAGTAACAGCAGTCTGCCTCCGCCACTCTCCCTGTCCTCCCCAGACTCCTTTTGTTTCTTACTTCCTAATTGGTTCTTAGTTTTATAATGTGATTAACTACCGTGCATTCGGTGTCATGGACCCCAATGCTTCACACAAACCATGGGTACAATACTCCCAAGCAGAAACCAGATTAAAAAGCAACTGGGAAATATTTAGCAAAAGAAAAAAATACACTAGAACATAGTTAATGCTAACAGGTGGTTTTCTAAGTCAAAACATGGCCTGCAGGGATCCTTACATACAGTTTAGTGGCCCCATTTTTATTTGAGTTTGACATTATTACTTTACAGAAAGGTACTTAGAGAATTCTTATCTGTAATTGCTCTGCAATTGATAAATCAGTCAAAAAACCTTTTTCAGCAAGTATTTGTATGTGTCAGATAAGGCATGGGATTCATGGGAAGCCTCATCTTCCCGAGTTCAAATCTGGCCTCAGACACGTACTAGCTGTGTGACCCTGGACGAGTCCCTTCACCCTGCTTGCCTCAGTTACCTTACATGTAAAATGAGCTGGAGAAGGAAATGGCAAACCACTCCAGTCAGTATCTTTGCCAAGAAAATTCTAAACGGGGTCACGGAGAGTCGGACACAACTAAAAAATGACTAAATAAGAACAGTGTGCCAGGTACTGTGCTGAGCCCTAGGAACACAAAGAAAGAGTACAAAAAAAAGTCCTTGCCCTCAAAGAGCTTACATTCTAATGGAAGAAAATGTTCTGACATAAGTTATCCACAGCTGGGTGGTATAGTGTAGATCACCTGACCTGAAATCAGGAAGACAAGTTCAAATCCAGCCTCAGATGTTTACTAGCTGTACTGGCCTGAGCAAGTAACTTATCCCGTTTGCCTCAGTTTCCTCAACTGTAAAATGGAGATAATAACAGCACCTACCTCCCAGGGTTTTTGTTAGGATCAAAAGATACAACATTTGTAAAGCATTTAGCCCAGTGCCTGGCATATAGTAAGCACTATATAAAGGTTGGCTATCAGTATCTCATTTGACCCTTAAAATGTTTCTGGGAGGTAAATATTTTCTAAACGTTAAAGCCTCGAGGATCTACAATTTCACAGCTGTATGAATTTCCTTTACCCATTTAACTTACAATAATTCTTATAACTCAGTAGATAAATCTTAAAGAGAGTGGCATGCCCATGTCTACACAGCTAACAAATATCTGAGGTAGGAGTTGAACCTAGGTCATAGATTTGGAGGTAGAAAAGACCTTAGAGGTCATCTAACACAACCCCTGTGATTTATAGTTGAGGAAACTGAGGCTTGAGAGGCAAAATGATTTGCCTACAGTCACAGAGCTAGGGTCAGACAAGGGATTCGAACCCAGGCCTTCCTAAGCACAATGGACTCCAGCACAACCAATTAGGCCACACCATCTCTCCAGAAATGTCTCACTCTCAATTATTTCCTGCTCTTCCTGTAAATAGCTTGCTCTGTATATATTTGTTTGATGGTTGTCTCTCTGATGGGCGGAAGGACCCAGACCCCAATGTCTCTGAAAGTCACCCAGCCTCCCTCCCCCCACTTCATGAGAAAATGTTCTTCTTGTTTCAGGCCCGACTCTGTAATTCCCTTATCAGGACTGAGGCAGCAGAGTCCTGACCCAAGGACTCCTTCCCAAGATGCCTGCCCAAGGATCCCGTCTCTGGCAGCTAAACAAAAAACTTGTCTTTTCTCCCTCAACGTCTGGCATACCCCCTACACCTTCCCACCCATAGCTCCCAAAGACACCTGGACCCCTTAGATTACCTAATTAGCATCCCGGGCATTCCCTTCCCATGTCCCTCTTCTATATAAGCCCTAGATGTACCCCATTAGGGTGCAAGTTCAACAAAGGGACTTCTCTTGCTTCTACTGGCGTTACAATAAAGATAGCTTGAGTGTGTGAATTTGTTCCAGTTGACCTCCTTAACATTCTCGGGGTCCCAGCACCCCTAACCTCTACCCCAAACCTCTTCATCTCCTTTTAGATTGTAAGCCCCCTAGGAGCAGGGACTAACTTTCACCTCTTTTTGTACCCCCAGTGCACAGTACCCAGCACATCACAGACACTTGATATTTATTTATTGATTGATTGATTGATTGATTGATTTTAAACAGAGGAGAAAGCTGAGGTTCAGAAAGTGCCTTACCCCAGTTTATAGAGTTATTAAGTTCAATGCATTGGCTGGAATCCCCCAGATTCATTAAGATGTTTTTGTTGCTGTTGAATTAAGTCCAGTCCGACTTCGTGACCCCATTTGGGGTTTTCCTGGCAAAGACACTGGAGTGGTTCGACATTTCCTTCTCCGTCACAAAGATGCAGATGCCTATTATAAACCTCTAGATGTCCAGTTTTTATCAGGTTCTTTTCCTTCTTTTGTCATAAAAGCAGGAAAATAAAGACACATCCAGCCAATGGAGGGCTCCTGATTGAGGTTCATTAATGGCTGTTTTCATGAAAAACAGAAATTCATTTAATTGCTAGTAATTTCCTTCTTGAGTAAGCACATTAAAAACATTCCTCGGGAGCAGTCTACTCAGCTGGCCAATGGACAAAACCCGGCTTTCCAAGTCTGTCTGAGCACAAAACTTAAGAGCTCAGGAGATGATTAGCCGACATGTCTTCGAAATCACAGGAGACAGACAAAGTGAGACCAAGAATAGTCTTCATGTTTCTCCAGTAACGGCCCTAAAATAACCAACTCTGAGTTTATAATTAAAATTTAGGGAGAGAACAGATGACAAAATTTGAGAGACAAAGCCTACTACCGCCCCCACTCCCCTGAAGCTGGGTCTCTGACAGTTATATAACCCAAGAGAGCTTTGTACAGCTCAGAAAGCATCCTGATTGAAGATTCTTTTCAGGCAAAATCATAAAACAGAAGAATCTCGAGGTGGGGGTGGGGAGAGTCTGAGAGACAGGGAAAGGGAAGAAGGCAAACTCCAATTGCCTCCATCATCAAGTCCACAAACAATAACAATAACTCAGCCTGGCTCCCCAGGCTACCTTTCCAACCAAAGGAAGTTTTTTGTTAGTAAACACGGCCAAAGAGCAGGCACCATATCCCCTCGCATCCCATCACCAAAGGGGCACTGAACAGATCTGGGTGCCTTCCACGTGGCTTAACTCAGCATCAGCAGAATTTTTCCCCTTAAGTGTAGATGGCCTGTTGTCCATAGTAACGCATAACTGGCACCGGTCCAAATTCTCACAATAGTCAAACAAAAGGGGCTAAAAGTTAAGCCTGACAGGAAATTTGAGAATAGGGAAGGTGGTAGATTATACCTATTTTCCCAAAACATACATAGGCCTGAAACTGCAAAAAAGGGCAATGTTACAAATAAGGGAAACCAAGCAATCAAAAAGTACTTATTAGATGCCTACTATGCGCCAAGTGATGAGTCACAAAGACATAAGTTAAAGTCTTTCATGAGGGGAGTCTCATATACATATATGAATTTGTCCAAAAATTATAATGGACAGAGCTCTGGGCTCGGAATCAGGAAAATCTGGGTTCGAATCTCACTTCAGATACTTCCTAGCTATGAACACTGGATGCGTGATGCAGAGCTCTCAGTTTCCTTATCTACATCTATCTGGAGTTAGTGACCTGTGGAGTCCCTCTGGGCTCTAAATCTATAAGCCTATGCTCCTAACTACAAGGCAAATTCCAGGGAGATAGTGGAAGAGGGGAGGAGAAGAGGAAACAAGAAAGGAAAGGTCCAGAAAGGTGCTGGTAAATGTTTAACCACCAGCTTTCCAAAAAGAAAAAAATGTACCCACAAACCACTGCATTATTAACATTAGTCGGTTACTTTCTTAAGCCCAATTAGGAAACCAGTAATTCAATTCTGATTTATAACATTTGACCATTTCTGAGGTATAAATGCTCCTCCCACTGAAAATTAACAATCAGCTGGCACAAGTTGGGTCCAGCACACCCCTGACAAAGGTTTCATGTAGAATGTGGGATCTGAATCAAATATTGAAAGAAGCTAGGAATTCTAATAAGTGGAGGGGTATGAGCATTCAAGGTATGGGGAATAACTCCAGGGAAATTTCTGTTCCTGGAAATAAAGCCCTGTTTATAGACACTAGAGGCAGCTAGATGGCTCTGTGGATGGAGTGCTAGGCCTGGAGTCAGGAAGACCCAAGTTCAAATCTGTCTCAGACACCTACTATCTATGTGACCCTGTGCAAGCCACTTAATCCTGTTTACCTCAGTTTCCTCATCTGTAAAATGAGCTGAAGAAGAAAATGGCAAACCACTCCTGAGTTTTTGCCAAGAAAACCCAAATGGAGGCACAAAGATTTGAACGTCACTGAAAACAACCAAACAACAAAAATGATCGACACCAATACTAATGGTTTGTTTTTTGCTTTGGTTGTTTGGGTTTTGGGGGTTTTTTTGGATATGATAAAGGAGCTTAAAGCTAAGTGGTAAAAAATGTCTTTAAATCTTTCTTTATGGGTCTAGGAGGCCAACCAGCACTTGTCACTAGCCAACCTGCAATTTACAACCTCCTTCCCAGTATACAGGCGCAGCCATGGGCTGAAGTCATCGCAGGCTAATTTGTGTACTGTGATTAGAAGGGGCATCTACAGGCTGGAAGCCTCAGTCTGGATACGGCTGCAGCTGCTCTCCATATGGCACGTGGAGGGAGTAGCTGGGCCCAGGCCTGCTCAGGAGAACACAGAGATCTCTTACCCACAGAGAAAAAAACAAATTTAGAGTGCTATAGCAGTGAACTAGCTTTTTTTTTTTTTTAATCAGCACCCCAAGGATCCTGTCTGCCTAGATGAAGTTTCAAATTTTCAAATCTGAAAAGTATGTCACATCCATTAGGTGAATCAGGCAATGAGAGCAATTCACTGAGCCAAAGCATTTCAGAGAGATCACACACCCTACCTGATCCAGTATTTCTGGGCTTCAGGAGGGCGTTTTGTGAAAACATCCCTATTGTTCAGCTAGGGGAAAATCAGCTGTATGAAATGAGGCAAATTCCAGTCAGCCTGGTAAGAGGAAGAAAAGGAAGGGAACACAGGCTGGGAGGGAAAGGACTTAGCTCCTGACCACCACACTTCACCTAGACTTTTCTGTACCTTTGGACAGACTGCTTAAATGTGCCTCATTTTGCTCATCTGAGAAATGGGGATACAGTAACATATCTCCAAAGCGTTGTGGGGCACCCAGAGAAAGAACTATGGCGTCTGAATGACCATCAAAGCATACTATTTTCTCTCTTTTTTTTCCCCCACCCTTTCTCATGGTTTTCCCCTTTTGTTCTGATTCTTCTTTCACAACATGACTAATGTGGAAATATGTTTAATATGATTGTACACGTATAGACTACATCTGATTATTTGCTGTCTTAGAGAGGGAGGAGGGAAGAGAGGGAGGGAGAAAAAAATTTGGAACTAAAAATCTTATAAACGTGAATGCTGAAAACTATCTTTACATGTAATTGGGAAAAAATACTATTAAGTGGAAAAAATAAAGCTAAATTTTTTTAAATTTAAAAAATTAAAAAACAAAGTGTTGTGGGGACTAATCAATCATTTATTAAACACCTCCTATGGGCCAGCCACTGTGCTAAGTGCTGGGGATACAAAAATAAGCAGACAGTCCCTGCCCTCATGGAGCTTACCATGTAATGGAAGAGAAACAACAAATACGGACAAACAAGCTATATAAAGGAAAACTAAAATTATCAATAGATAATACTGTAGCCCACACTGATTTTAATTAGAATTATTATATTTTATATAGTAATTATATATAATTATGTAAATATAATAATTTTTATTTATTATATTAATCATTGGTAATCATTACTAAATATTTAACAGGAACAAATGAGGTAACCAACATAAGAGCCCAAAATTTAAGGGGATGGTGGGATTATTTCAAGAGATTGTTATAGTCTTTGGGTTTGCCCTGGAAAGGCCTAGTTTAATGCAGCATAACATGTGAACTCCTCAGCCTGACATTTAAAGTCCTCTCCAATCTGGCTCCCATAAGGCTTTCCAGTCTTATGTCACGGGACTTCACCTTCATACTCTCCATTCCAATCAGACCAGCCTCACATTGGCCACTGCCCATCTCCTACCTCCACCCCAATGTCAAGTGCTTCCCCACGTCTACACCATCACCATCTGGTGATAACTCTCTCCCAGACAAGGCCTTTCCTGACCTGCCCAGGGCACTTTTCCTCTTAAAAACATCTTGTGTAACTGTATACCTGTTCTACATCTAACCCCACCAATGGAATGTAAGCTCCTTGAGGACAGGGAATATTTCATTTTGCTCTCCACATCCCCCAACACTTAGCAGAGTGCCTGGCACACACAATAAGTGCTTTTTAAGTATCTGTTGAATTTGAACTCAGACCAAGTGAATTTCAGCCCCAATGCCAAGTCTGACTTAGTTCAACCAGATAGAAACAACAGCTCACAGGGAAGAGCTAGGTTACCTCTAAAGGGCCAAGTTTGCATAAAACTCAAAAGGGGCAAATAGAAGACAAAAGAAAACATGGCCAGAAAGACCCTCTAAAATCCTGCCATAACCAGGAAGGCCCTGCAGGCCCCAGTCACTGTGCAACTTGTCCACTTATATTTTTATCTCTCACATGCAATTTAACAGGGATGAGGTTGAAACAGCTCCTACAGCCTTCTGGCAGCCATCCCCAAGGCCCAAGGAAGATGATCCAATAAGCACAGCCCAGATTTTTCTAGGACAACCCCATCCAAAGAAATGAAAGCATTACTAAGATCTTGCAAAAGAAACGTCCTTTTGTGAGAGCATACAACTCTGGTCTAAAGCTTCCTGCTCCTATTTCTTGGGCTTGTTATGTCTAACTACAATTCTCCCTTAAGAGATATAGTGGAAAGAGCACTGGATTTGGAGTCAGAAAGACTGGAATTAAAATCCTGCCTCAGACACTTACTAGCTGTGTGACCCTAGACAAGTCACTTAACCTCAATGGCTTCAGTTTTCTCCTCTGTGATATGAGGGGTTGGAATAGAGAAATATGATCCTATGGGAGAAATAAGAGAGTAGAGGAAAGGATTCCTCTTTGGAAGCTGCTGCAACCCATAGAATGACTAGAGATCATGGCCGCTAGCAGGAGCTTGGGAAAGAGAACTTGGAGAGGTGCCAAGCTTAGATCAAGACATGGGCCTTTCCCTCAAATGGCTTCCTGATCATTTCTGCAAGGCTGCTCTCCTTGCACAAATTCACTGTTCAGGTGTCACTGGTGCTAAAGCTCCCAGCGTGCTCTCTCCTTTCACTGCAAATACTACCAAACCCAGTTGATGTATTGATTAATTTTGCAAAACTTTTTTTTTTTTGCTTTCTTTCTTTTTAAAAATTCCTTCTCACTCGGGCTTTCTCTAGGTAGGGAAGGGGAGGGAAGCTGTATTTTAGAAATGACAGTAAGATTTTTAAAAAGCAATAAATTTTAAAAAATAATAGCAGTGCAGGAGGGGTAAAGGTCATCTAGTAGATGAAATCCGAGGCAAAAATGCTAGAATTTTCCCCAAATATTGGATTTATTTTCAATCCAATAAGCCTGATGAAAAGACAGCTATATAGATGACTATTTTCAAGGATAAATCCGTGTGTTATGATTGTGCATTTTACTGGGAACAATCTAGCCAGATAAGCGATTTTTCAAGTTAGAAGAAAGTACCCAAGAAGGATAGTTGTCCTTGGAAAGGAAGCCTACTTCTAGAAGAGAAGAGATACGCTGAAGTCTTAGGATCAGTTCTGATGGAGGAATGTGGGCGAAACAGGCAAGTTTTCTCAACAGTTCTAGTGGGAACCATGGGCGAGAATAAATCTGGAAACACTTGGGCAAAGAACAGCCATAGGGAAGGCCCCGGGGGCAGGTGAGCACCCCTCTCAAGGACAGATCAGTCATTTTTTCTTCAGCTTTTAAAAAAGGCACAACTTCCTGGCCAATTTACCCCTTCTAAAGTAATTTTTGGTCTCTCTTCAAAGTGCAAAAATCTCCCAAACATTTTAAATAGTCCTCAAAGTGACGGGTGGGGGGTGTGGAAGTTCTGTTTTGTGACTTCTGAGAGGACTCAAATATTCTCCTTCCTCTTCCTCTTTTCTTACCCCCAAAGCAAAAAGTGGAAGAGGAAGGGGGCAGGGAGAATGGAGCAGGGGCAGATCCCAAGCTCAGACCTATAAGGCTTCATGGAGGAGAGAGACTCTGAGCTGGGCTTTGAAGAAAATGGGAATTCTGGGTTTGGGGCTGTCCCCCACCAAATCCTAGCTGTGTGACCCTAGGCAAGTCCCTAACCCCTCTCTCAATACCCCAGGCACTTCCTAAGTCTGTAAATTGCAGAGAATTGCTGACCTGCGTTGGTAGTGAGCCCCCTTTACCAATCCTAATGAAATCTAAATTGCATTCCCACTCCTCAGAAGGAAACCAGGGATTTTAAGGGACAGCAATGAGGAGGGAAGGCATCCCAGGTATGAAGAGTCATGTGTGAGGAAGAACTGGGCAGCCACCATAACACAGTCCAAGCAGGACGGAAGAAACCCTTATGACTCACGTACATTTTCAGCTTTGGACTGTCTGTAGCTTTCCACTTTCCTCAAAAGAAGCCTCAGAAGCATCTATACTATCAAGACCACATAGCTGGAAGGGGCCTTAGAGATTAACCAATCTAATCCCCTCCATTTGAAAAAATGAGCAAACCAGAGTCCCGAGAGGTTCGTTAATTTCCCTAAATTCACACAGCAAGTTCCTAGCAGTGCCTGGATTAGAACCCAGGTCCCCTGAGCTTCAGTCAAGTGCTCTTGCCTCTCTCGTATCTCTGAGCAATGGGGCAAAAGAAAGTCTCTTGTGGAAAAGGAAAGAGCAATAAACCTCACTGCTTCCCCCACAAAACAAACGAAGGTTCTCTCTTTTGAGGCTAATAAGACAACCGTCTTGGCCTCCGTCATCCTGCCTAACGCATACAACTGTACAACTTTACTCGTCTCTTCCCAGGTGCACAGGCTGATTTGACCCTATGATCATTCACTCATTTATTCAAGAAATATTTAAGCGTCTACTATGTGCTTAATAAGCACGGGGGTACAAAGAGAGGCAAAAGACAGTCCCTGCCCTCAAGAAGCTCACAGTCTAATTGGGGAGACAACATGAAAATCAATATATACAAAGCAAGCTACATACAGAATAAAATAGAAAAAAATTAACAGAGGAAAGGCACTGGGATGAATGGGGCTGGGGAAGGCCTCCTGCAGAAGGGGAGATTTCAGTTGGGACTATGGTTTTCATCACTCAGGTCAATGTCTACCTACCCAGCTCACCAAAGCACTTCACAAGCCAAATGTGGACCTGCAAGGGATTGTGGGCCATATGAATAGGTGATTCCCCAGGATCCTAGCACAGAGTTAGCAGACAAATGAAGAAAGGAAAAGGTGTTTATTAAGCGCTTACTGGGTGCAAAGCACTGTGTTAAATGCTGGATATACAAAGAGGGAAGACAACGAAGACAACCCCTGCTTTCAGGGAGTTCAGATTCTTTGAGGGGGAATATATTTGGAGACTTTGCATTTTAGAAAAAAGTATTTTTAATTCCAGGCAAGATAGAAGGGAGGCTAAGGAGGCAGGAACTCACTTTCAGTTACTTTGTTTTTATTGCATGGGCCAGAAACGACACGGAATTTAACCACAATGTTAAAATCTGTCTTAAGCAACAATAAATCAAGGAAAAGAAATCAGACTCCTGAAATCAGACACCTGAAAGCACACTAGGGATGTCTCCATTTTGGCTAATAATTAAACCCTACGAGGAAGGTAATAAAGAGATAGTTCTTTCCATTTGACCAGTGAGGAAGCAGAGAGCGACGAAGTGTTTTGCCCAAGGTCTCAACCAAGAGTCTTCAGTCAAATCTTCAATCAAAGGGCCGAACTTGAGGACCTAGAGGGCCACATGTGACTTCGAGGCTGCAAGTTCCCCACCCCTGGTTAAAGCCAGATTGAGTCCAAAGCCCCTACCACACCCCACGGTCTCCCTTCCAAGAACTAAGCATTTTAAAAGGTTCTAGACGAGTGACTAAAAGCCAATGACAAACATCAGCAACCACCCTGAAGGTCTGACTTTCCCCTATGGAAATACCAACCTACCCATTAAAGTAGCTTGGGGTTTTTCCCCCTTAATATCCAAGACATGGAAGCCACTTAGTTCAACCTCCTCATTTTACCGATGAAGAAACTGAGGCCCAGGGAAGTTAAATCACTTGCCCAAGGTCACACTCTGCCTCCACAGTCAAAGCTCTTAATAAAACATCAGGATTTTATGCTTAAGGATGGAGACGGCAAAATGAACCAAACCACAGGCTATACTCTGAGCTCACCTTTAAGTGAAATATTCTCTTTAAAAAAAAAAAAGTTACATTTACATCTAGGAGACTTAGGACCTCTCTTCTCTCTAAACTCCAAAAACAGAATGAAGAAAAAAGTGAGTTTAAGGGACCAAGGTCAGTTACTGAAATAGATCAATCAGGGAAAGAGTGGTCTTGGCATCTTTGCTCATTAAATGACAGGCTTTGCAGTCCTAAAGAGTCACAGTTCATTCAGAAAATGCTTGGATGAGGAATGACCTCACTGCCAGCTTTCCAAATTTAATTTATATTTGCTTAAGTTTTTCCCAACTTGCTTGGTAAGCCCTAGGCTTTCCATATAGAAAATGGTTATTAGGCAAAAAGTCACCACCATGATTCCATTCTCAAATGGAGACCCCAAGAAGCCAACTGTTGGGACAATGAGGCAAGAGTTCCCATTGGAGCTTTGCGTGCTCTCTTCAGTCTGGACCTGGAGAGGACCTTCTGATCCCTCATGCTCATGCCTGGGTTTGGGCCGTGACAAAAAAATCTTTCATTTGTTGGAAGCTCGAGTTTCTGCATAAAGTTCCATTTTTTCACAAGTTTGCAAAACATTGTCAAGAGCATGACCCATGAGCCTTCCTTAAGGTGAGTTTTGCTGTCTCCATCCAAACTGCTCACTCATGCTTTTATAGGACTTGGCTTTTTCAGCCTCACTATCTTAGCTAATCAGAAATTCTTTCCTTCTGTCTGATGAGTTAATTCTTAACCTGCCTGGTTAACTCTCAAGCCTGGCTACTTAGAAGGTCACTCCAGCAAGGGAGAAGGAAAAGATCACGGGATCCCAGAAGCTCAGGGGTACGAACGCATGTAGGGAATGTAAGCCAAGATGTGTCTGAATAAATATCCCTTCTATAATATACTGGACAGGCAGAGGTGGAACAAGGAACTTTTCGAGCCCTTAGCACAGTACCTGGCACACAGTAGATGCATAATAAATATCTGTTGATTGATTGAATTCCCCCAGGGCAAAAACAGCTGGGGAAAGCAGCACTCACAGAAAGAAGACAGTCCAACAATGTGGCTCCGGTCAGATGGGCAGTGGGGGACGTCCATTCCCCCAACCTCTGCCTTCTGCCGGCCCACAATCTCATTCCCTTATCCTCTCCCTCGTGGCCCACCTCCTCTCCCACTCAATCCCATCTGACACTTTTTGCCAGTATGAGCTTGGGCGTGTGACAGTCTCCCTGGGTCTCTGTTTCCTCATCTGTAAAACAAGATGACCTCCAAAGATCCTTCTTGCTCTAATATATGAGGCTATAATTCCAGGGGCATAGGCTTTGTAATAGCACCACAAAAAAGCTCCCTCCCTCCCTTCTTCCCTCTTAGGCACCTTAGGTCAAAACCCCTGCTGAAAGACCCTAGTTTTAGCTTTGCTGACAAGCCTTGAAAGAGATCATTTAAGCCAAGAGTGGCCTAGGCCCTCAAACCAACCACATCATTGTCTCAATATCTGCTGGTAAACTTCAAGAGGAAAATGAGATACGAAACATTTTTGTGCTCCAACATCTAGCCAAATGAGGAGGAACCAATCTTGCTTTTTCAATCTGGCCACAAAATATGTTGTGAGAAGAGAGTATGGAGAGGAGGGACAAATGAACACATCCAGGGTTCATTCATCATATGTAAGTTTGGTTCAGTTCATAGTCAAGTGAAGCAAGAATTTATAGCGAGTCTATTTGGCGAGGACTATAATATAAACAGTGGATGTCCTCATCATCGGGGTCATGTCTGTCTGTCTGTCTGTCAGAACAAACATTAATATCTCTTAGACAAGCCAAATACAGCCAAAACAAAAAAATCAGGTAACAATGACTTTAAAATATCCATCTTCCTTTAAGGAAATGAAAGTGATTCTTTTCTGCAGGTCATGCAGATTTTTGCCTTTACAAATTACACAATGCTCCTTCCTTAAGAACATGTGCATTACATAAAGCCATATTGCCTTTAGCGCTGGAGGCATTTATCTGGCCATGGGTATATTAAGTAACTTCTCGCCAAGGAGGGTTTCAGCTAAAGAGAGCTGGGATCCAGGCCAAAGGGATGAGTGGGTTCGATAACATTTAATTCATTAAACCCAAGCATACAAACCGCAACATTAAAGTGTCTAAGAGAAATGCTCATTGAGAAATTTAAACCACTCAATATTCAAAGGAAGCTAAGCTGGGGACCAGCCTTCAGAGATCTCTCCCCCTCTCAACTTGGAAGAAAAGATGGTAGAAAGGAGAAGGAGGAGAGTTGGAAGAACATGCTTATACATTTTTTAAATTTACTTATTTTTAGTTTTTAACATTCACTTCCATAAACTTTCGAGTTTTAAATTTTCTCCCCCTCCCTCCCCCACCTCTTTCCCAAAAACGGCAAGCAATCTGATATAGGCTCTCCATATACATTCCTATTAAATATTATCACATTAATCATGTTGTAAAAAAGAATTAGAACCAATAGGAGGAACCACAAGAAAGAAGAAACAAAACAAAAGGGGGAAAAAAAGGGCAAATAGTATGCTTCGATCTGCATTCAGTCTTTGCCCGCATTAAGTCTTCCAGTCCCCTCCAGCCCTCAGGACTTTCCCAGGCCATCCTTCTTCCTCTGACTTCACTTTCCTCCTACAGTTCAAGAGTTAGCCATTTCAATCCACACCATCTTCTGCTTTCGAATCCCTTGCCCCTTTGTCCTATCTTAACTCTTGGCAAAGTTCAGTCGATAGTTTTTCCCAATCTTACTCATTAGCTGCTGAGAATTTCTCACCTGGTGCTGACTGGGTACATTACACGTTCATGCTTTCCAACCTCAACTGAGTCTCACTACAGCAACGCCATCCATTTATTACTTCTGAATTGAATCCCCATCTCTCTCCCCACAGACGATATTCCATATCTCTTCCTTCCTCGAGACTCCCAACACCTCCTCCTCCATGCTCCTTCTCTCCTGGTCTCTCTCTCACTCTGCTTTCACTCAATCCTATTTTCCTTCATCACAAAACCCCTCGACATCACCTCCCATTCTCTTCTCCTTTCTCCTACTCTGACACTAGATGGGTCCTTCTCCGTGTCAAGGCGAATTCCGCTACAGGTGCATTCAATCCCATCTTCTCCAGCAGATAAGTTGCCACCAATGGTGAAATGCCAGAATAGTTTGTATTTAATACTAGAGGCTGTAGGCACTCACTGAAGCTTCTTGACCAAAGGAAGTCACGGCTGATCCTGATGTTAACAGGGAGCCATTAGGGCGATTGAGGGGATGGAGGCAACACACTCATCCTTTCGCTTTAGAAATATCAGCATGGCAGCTGTGCCAGAGATGGACTGGAAACGGGAGAAAGACCAATTAGGACACTACTCTGCCGCTGCCCAACAAGACACTCCCGGCTCCCCACCCTGTCCTAGGCCTTGCTGTTCTCCCTCCTCACCCGTCAAGGACTTCATCAAAGGAATCCCTCCACTCACGTACACTCCAACCCTCTCTACCTCTTAGTAAATCATCCTCAAGAGTCGTCCAAGCTCAAAGCTTCATCTCAGTCACCAACTTTGGAAGACTTCAAAACTCTGGTCAATGCAGTCATCACTTATGACTTCAGTCCATCAACCAATAAGTATTTATTAAGCATGCACTCGCACACCGGAGCTCTATCCACTATGCCACCTAGCTGCCCCGAATTAATCTTTTTTTTTGGCCAACTCTTTTTAATTCTAGTGCCTTCCCTCTCTTACTTATTTCCCATTTATTTTGTGTGTAGCTTATTTGTACGTATTTGTTTGCTTGTTGTCTCCCTCATTAGACTGTAAGTTCCTTGAGGGCAGGCCTATTTTTTGCCTCTTTTTGTATCCCCAGTGCCCGGCACATAGTAGGCACTTAATAAATGTTTACTGACTAACAAGAAGGGCTCCCCTCCTGACAGACAGCCGGCCAGTGGAAACAATGCTCTCTGCTGAACCCAACTACAGGATGGCAGCTCCCTGTCTATCGCTGTAACACAAGCCATGGGACTGGTGGGTCTCTGGACACATTACAGTCAATCTCTGTAACAAAGGGCTAGATTAGGAGATGAGAGAAGCCAGTTGTAGCTGAGCCCCAGGGCTAGCCTTTGGCAAAATGTTCTTGGAAGAGGCCCCAACGCTTAGCAAGCCCCTGTCACCTGTTACCTCAATATCCTTCCACAGCAATCACAAAGTGATCGCAGCGGCAGCTGGTCTGAGACACTAAGTCAGAGAACCAGAGGATCTGGCCCTTTGAAAAACCAAGAGAGGCCACATTAAATAGCCCACATGTCTATGTCTTAAAAGTACTTTCTTTTTCCCATACAGGCCTGTGAGATAGGTAGCAGTGCCTGACATATAGTAGGTGCTTAATAAATACTTACTGACCGACTGACTGGTATTATGCCCAGTTTACAGATGAGGAAGATGGCCTAATAATTGGTCGAGCTGGGCCTCCACTCAGGTGTTTTGGGCATATGAGCAGGATTTTTTCCATTCTGCCACACTGAGTACATCAAGTCCCAAGCCCATCTACCAGCAGGGTTTTTTAAAGGCCCACAAACACCACCATCAGTCTTTAATAAAATGATGAGGTTGTGGGGCTGCCATTATCCACCCTCCTATATCACAGAAATGCTGGCATTGAAGGGAAAGAGCTAGATCTGCTCTGGCTCCTGGACTCTGCCATGTGCTGAGCAAGGAAGACCATGGATTATTGACTGTTCAGTTCCCATCTCCCACTGACCGCCATGAACAGCCCAACTGGTCCTCTCAAGCCCCAACTCCCAAATCACCCACCCAAAAAAAATATGACAAGATTTAGGCCTTAGGGAGAGAAATATGACAGGGCACATGTGGACATCACTCCTTCTCCTGCTGGGTTCCAGGCACTCCTCCCACACACTTTGCAATTTGCTAACCCATCGGAGTGAGGTATTTCCTCACTTCATCTCTAGGTTCCTCAGGGTGAGGCATGAAGCTAAAAAGGACCTCAGTGGCCTTGTACTCAATCAGTGAGTCAGTCAACCAACCTTTATTAAGCTCATACTACGTGGCAAGCACTCTGCTAAACTCTGGGAACACAAAGAAAGGCAAAAGCATGATCCTTGAAAGGAGAGAGGGAGGAGAGGGGAAAGAATCTGGGGAAAGGCTTGCTGGGGAAGGCAAAGCTTGAGCTGACTTCTGAAGAAGTCAGAGATGTTTGGAGGCCCCAGGCAAGGAAGGAAAGCATTCTAGGCATAGGGGACAGCCAGGGCAAGGCATACAGTGTGCAGTATTCAAGAAGGCCAATGTCACTGAATCGCAGAGTGAGCAGAGAGGGTTAGAGTGCAAAAACGGCTGCCTAGGTAGGAAGGCGACCAGAATCTGTATCAAGAGGCAGTTGGACCATGCGGTGGACAGTGCTGGACTTGGAGACAGGAAGGCCGGAGTTCAAATCCTACCTCAGACATTTACATAGGTAGCTAAGGCATCCTGGACAAAGTCACTTAACCTTTCTAGCCTCCGTTCACTCATCTGTGAAATAATGGTAGCACCCGTCTCCCAAGGTCACAAGCTCCTGGAAGGGAGGGACTGTCTTTTGCCTTTTTTTTTTTGTATCCCCGGCACTTAACAGGGTGCCTGGCACATAGCAGGCACTTAATAAATGTTTATTGACTGCCTGAAATGAAATAGTAAATATGAAGTGCTTTGCAAACCTTAAGATTCTACATAAATGCTAGTGTTTACAATTGCTCCTATTACAAATTGCATGAGCAGGGTAAAAGCCTAACGATTTTCCCAAACTAGCTCGAAGTCTAGGTCACCTTCAAGCCGGTAGACACCCTAACAAGGATAAAAAAGCTCACCTGCTCAGAACATGTTCTCGACAATCTGCCCCTCCCCAAGGAGGCACAGGAGTCAGCTGTGGATTCCTCAGGACTAAACAAGCCAGTTTGTGGCTTACTCTGGCCTCTTCCTCTTCCTCCTCCTCCTCCTCCTCCCCCCCTTTCTCCTCCCTTGGTCTGACTTCCACTGGCCTGGGATAACTTCTCTCTGCCATGCACAAGAGAGGGGAAACTCAATCCAACCTGCACGGCTGCATGCTGTGGTTAATTTTTCTTTATAAAGATGTCGAAGAAAGTTGCAATTACTGATTACATCGACACTTGGAAATTATTGTGAATTTTCGTTTTCTATGTAGTTTGTGTTTCCCTTTCACACAAATATATAAAAAAAAGCTTTCAGAGGTATTAAAAATAAATTTTTAAAAATTAAAGTGAATAATTCATCTCACTTTATGCCACATGCCTATAATTCATTCTTGTTAAGTGACTGTAGGCTAATCATGCATGGATATTTTGATTTTTTTCTAAATTTGGACTTTTAGTTTCTTCATTATGGGAACTCCCTGGGTGGAAACTACTCCCGCTGACCCAAACTGCCAACTCATCTATACCTCACAGGAAAAAAAACTTACTTGGGGCACTGATTGGTTAAATGATTTAGGATTATAGGAACATAAGATTTAAAGCTGAAAGGGACCTTAAAGGCCATCTAATCTGTCCCTCTGTTTTCACAGATAGGGGAGCTGAGATGCAAAAATATAGAGTGACTTGCTCAATGTAACACAGCCAGGACTTTGATCCCAAGACTAACTCTCCTCTATTATGTCACTCTGTTTTCCTAGTGGATCAAAGGCTGACCTCAAAGCCAGAAAAACCAGAGTTCTCTTTTTGACTGTCCTAAATTGTAAAGATCAACGTGGAAAACTTATCCAGATTAAACCTGCGGGAACATCTAAGGACCAGATCTCTTCCATCTTTGAATATAGAGGACATCCATCATCCCTGGTATAGTGGAAAGAGTATTGGATTTGGAGCCAGAGAACCTGGCTTTAATTTCTAGCTCTGAAACTAGTTATGCCTATATGACACATGTTGGCTGTAAAACCCTTGGGCAAGTCACAACCTCTCAACATTGGAAGCATTTCCACAAGATTACAAATTGCAAAGAAGGTGCCGACCTACATTGGGAGAGGGAGTTTTCTCACTAGGGGAGTTCCCTCCACTAGTGAAATCACCCAGTCTGGTTCTATCCTCTATACCAATGTCCTTCTGCCCCATCAAAATTTAACATTCCTACCAAAAATCTACACCCAGGGATACTGATCCTCTTTAGTTAAAAGGTTAATTCCTTCTTTGCTATATTCATTCATTCATTCAACCAAGCATTTCATAGGCTCATAGGATTCAGAACTAGAAGGAAACTTGGACACCCACCTAATCCAACCCATTCATTTTACAGTTGAGAAAATAGAATCAACTCATCCCAAGTACATAACTAGTTTCAGAGCTAGAAATTAAAGCCAGGTTTTCCTGGCTCCAAATCCAATACTCTTTCCACTATACTAGGGATGATGGACATCCTCTATATTCAAAGATGGAAGAGATCTGGTCCTTAGATGTTCCCGCGGGTTTAATCTGGATAAGTTTTCCATGTTGATCTTTACAATTCAGGACAGTCAAAAAGAGACAGCAGAGCTCAGAGGGGTCAAAACGAGGTAAGGAAAGTAGGCACCTAACTGGAAGCTATCCTCAGGACAAGCTTAGATTATTGGGACATTTCAGATTTTGAAAAACATGTTCAGAGAATCAGCTTCTCAGCACAGGCTCAGACATTAGGCTCGAGTCATCATGCTAAAAACCTAGGCCACTACCCCAAAACAGAATACATCTCCCTGCCCTAGTTTATCACTTGGGAATTTTCAAGGCTCATTTAAATACATACATTACTAATTTATGCTAACAACTGTCTTATGAAGGAAGGGCAGATATGACCTTAAACAAGTCATTTCACTTTCTGTGAGCCTATTTTCTCATCTGTAAAATGAGAGGATCAGATAAGGTGGTCACTGGGTCCCTTTCAGTTCTAAATCTGTGATCCTAGGACGCTATGTTATTCTCATTTTTAGGTGGGAAACTGAGGCTCAGGTCAAGGGACTTGACCAAGGTCACAGGACTAGTCAGTGGTAGAATTAGATCTCAGGGCTTCTAAATGCCTGACTCCATCCTGCTACTTTCTCAAAACAACATCAGGTAGTTTGCTATCCAAAAACAAAGCAATTCTGTGAGTGCTCCATTGTCATAGGACCTTAAAAAATATTCAATCCGATTGGAAATCGAAGGGATGCCCATCAATTGGGGATGGTTAAACAAGCTGTGGTATATGATTGTAAAGGAATGTTATTGTGCTATAAGAAATGACAAGCAGGATGGTTTCAGAAAAACCTGGAAAGACTTACATGAACTGATAAAAAGTGAAGTGAACAGAACCGGGAGAATACTCAATACACACAGTAACAGCAATATTGTTTGATGAAGAATTGTGAATCACTTAGCTATTCTCGGAGACACAATGTTCCAAGAAAATCCCAAAGGACTAATGGTGAAACATACTATCCGCCTCCAGAGAAAGAATCGATACTCTTTGTTTTCCACGTAATACTATTTTTTCCAATTACGTGTAAATATAATTTTCAACATTCACTTTTATAAGATTTTGAGTTCCAAAATTTTTTCTCCCTCTCCTCTCCCCCTTCACCAAGACAGCATGCAATCTGATACAGGCTACATATGTACAATCATATTAAACATACTTCCATATTAGTCATGTTGTGAAAGAAATGATATTGTTTGAAGACAGACTGGAGCAGGCTATTTTTTACTTTCTTTTATTCTTTTTCTTTTGAGTCTTTTTGTACACAAAATGACTAATATGGAAATGTTGTACATGATTGCACACATATAACCTATATCTGATTGCTTATCATCTCAGGGAGAGGAAAGGGAAGAAAGGGATAGAATTTGGAATTCAAACTTAAAAAAAAAAGTTTTAAAAATCCTTGTTTTAACATATAATTTGGGGGAAAATAAAACATATTTGAAAAAGAATATTCAATCTGAACAAATTATGGTATATGACTATGATAGAATACTATTGTGCTATAAGAAATGACAAGCAGGTGAGTTTCAGAAAAACCTGGGAAGACTTATATGAACTGATGCAGAGTGAAGAGAGCAGAACCTAATCACTGTACATAATAACAATACTGTACCATGACCAGCTGTAAATGACTGCGATCAATACGGTGGCCCAAGAACTCTGAAGAACTCAAAATGAAAAATACTATCCGCCTCCAGAGAGAGAACTGATGAATTTTGAGTGCAAATTAAAGCATGAGTTTTTCACTTTATTTTTCTTGCTTTTTCTTTTGCAACACAGCTGGACATATTTTTTGTACGAATTCATATGAAAAATTGAGATCATATTACTTGCCTTCTCAATGAGTGGGGGAGGGGTTGAAGGGAGGGAGAGAATTTGAAACTCAACATTTTAAAAAATAAGTGTTAAAAAAATAATTGGAGGATTTTGAAAAAATATTCAGTCCAATCCTTTATTTTATACACGAGGAAACTGAGGCTCTGAGAGATTAAAGAGATTTGATCAATGGCATACAGCTTTAAGTAAGCTGAGATTTGAATCTGGGTCTTCTGACTCTTAATATAAGCAAATTTAATGATCGAATGAGAAAAGCACTTTGTAGATTGCTAAACACTATATAATTGAGTTACTATAAATATTATTATAAATGTATTACAAATATCAATATCCTTCTACATATCTTGACTTCTCACCTGTTGGAATCAGAATACTAGGGACATATGGTATTAAAAAAATTGTCACCAAAGACTCTAGTGGGTATCACTAGACATAAAATCCAAAGCAGGAAGGGAGAAGATAGAAAAAGCAATTTAAAAATTCACTTTCATTGTCCGTACTTTCCTCCTAGAGAAGTGGTGGACTATGGATGCAGAATGAGGCTTATGCCATCAGACAGTCACTGTATCAATTAGTTTTGTTCCACTGATTTTATTTTTCTTTGCGGTGGTCTCAGAGTCTGAAAAAACCTGGGTTCAAGTTTTGTCTCTGACATATACTGGCTGTGTGAGTGAGCCTGGACAAGTCACTTAACCACTCCATGCCCCAGGCAACTCTGTAAAGTTTATCAACTGCAGACACATTGCCAATCTGCATTACAGATGTTTTCTCACCTGGCAGTCCCCTACACTAATGAACTCATAGGTCCAAACTCTCCCCTCCCCACACCAAAAAAAAAAAAAAAAAAAAAAAAGGTGGAAAGGATTAAGGGGAAAAGACTATGATGTAAAGACCAAAGACATGAGTTAAACTTTAAAATAGTTACATAAAATAAAAAATAAAATAAATAAAATTTTAAAAAATAAAATAAAAAGTGCCCAAGGACACCAACGTGCCTAAACCCTGTATAACAGAATATATCATGTCCATGTCTCAGGTCCTGTAATCCCTTGGCATCACAAAAGCTAGCTGCTCTGTTTTGAGGGAGAATGGGCAGGTTGGCTCCCTCAAGAGGCCTCAGTTTCCCTAAAATAAAGGTGTCAAGGGGCAGCTAGGTGGCACAGTGAATAGAGTTCCAGCCTGGGAGTCAGGAGGACCCGAGTTCAAATTCGACCTCAGACACTTGACACTTACTAGCTGCGTGACCCTGGGCAAGTCACTTAACCCTGACTGCCTCACCAAAAAGCAAAAACAAAACAAAACAAAATAAACGTGTCAGACTAGATAATTCCAAATGTCTCTGAATCCAGGAACCTATGATCTCACATTGCCCCAAGTGTGTTTTGCTTATAAAGCCTATTAGTCACTCTTGGCTATAGCACCCATTAAATCAGCCAGACAGCCATAGCCCCACCCTTCCACGGCAACCTTTGACCACAAGATTGTTATTCTGTGTTCCTCATTCCTCACTCTCCTGTACTGGGGACGATCAAAGAACAGAAGGGTACCTGCTCCAGGAGCTATTGGGAGGTGGGAAGCACCCACCTGGATATAGCTGCCCCTCATCTAGGAAGAGTTAAGTGCATCCAAAGTGAGGTTGGAAAGAAAGCTGAGACAAGCTCATTAATGGGTTAAACTGTACATTAGCCTCACAAATCAAGAAAAGTTTCACAATTACCAAAAACTCTCTTCAGGAGGAAGCTTTTCATGGTGGCCACCTGTACTCACCAGAGAATCCCCTTATCCAGCCCATTTCCCAGCATTCTCCCTTACAGACTGCTTTTGAGTTTTCATTGCCCAAGCTTGGTCTAAGACTTGTGAAGCATTCTGTATACTTAGTTTGTCCACAAATGTTTACAAATGCCCCCCCCAAAAAAGGGCGGAAAAATTAGCAGTGGTGCAAAATACTGGCAAAAGAGGGCCCAAGTTCAATTCCAGCACAGCCCCTTAACACTCTGGAGAATGTCTGAACCTCAGTTCACTCAATTGTAAAAAATGAAGGGGTTGGCCCAGATTACCTGCAGGGCCTGAGAGGTCAAGGGGTCATAGATTTAAAACTGGAAGGGATGGAGACCATGTAGTTCAACTTCTCATTTAACAATTGAGGAAACTGGTGGCTAGACAGGTTAAAAAACTTGTCCAAGGTCACAGAGTTGTCCGGTGCAGGATCTGAACCCAGGTTCCGCTAATGCTCTCTCTAAATCAGAGGTTCTTAACTTGGATCCTTAGAGAGATTTTTAGAAGGTCCATTATCTTGGAGGATAAGAGGAATTACATCTTTATTTCAATATACTTGGTTTCTTTCGCAATCCTATATATTTTATTTTATGGACTTAATTCTGAAGAGTCCAGAGACTTTACCAGACTGACTTGAAAAAGGGTCCATAACAACACAACACTGAAGAGACCCTGCTCCAAATCTATGATCCTGTATTTCTTTCATTCCTTCCTAATTTGCATGGCTGGAACAACATTAACCCATCTGAGTTCCAAGCAACATAGGCACCAGTTCAGATTGCCATATCTGTATTTACTTACTCCAAGCTTAGACTTGTTGTTCAGTCCCGTCCGACTCTTCATGACCCCATTTGGGGTTTCCTTGGCAGAGATACTGGAGCGGTTTTGCCATTTCCTTCTCCAGCTCATTTGACAGGTGAGGAAACTGAGGCAAAGAGGGTTCAGTGACTTGCCCAGGGCCACACAGCTAGTAAGTATCTAAGACTGGATTTGAATTCAGGTCTTCCTGACTCCAGGCCCAGTTCAATCTACTTGGCCTCCAAGCTGCCTAGATCTGGGGCACAGAAACAGAGCTGGCAGAATATTCTAGCAAATTATTCTGTCAACACTCGCATCCCATTTACAAATGTACCAATCAGGAACAAATAAAGAGATTTTCTTCTCTTTTAGTTTACATTTGGCTTCTAGATCAGGCTTAAAGCAAGAAGTGGCTTGGAAATCATCTACTCTCTTCTTCTCTCCCCATTTTACAGATGAGAAACTGAGACTCAGAGAGAAAATGATTTGCTTACAGTCACAAAAGCTAGTCAGTCCAACTATTTTCTCTGTTAAAGCCTTGGTTCTCCTTGCTGAGATACCAGATCAATTTATGAGATTCAGACTGTTCCCCTCTAGAGCATCATTTGAATTCTTCCACAAACTAAAAAAGATTGTTCAATTTTTCCAACAGATGAAAAAATCCAAAAAGGACTAGAGACCAATTGGTAGCCCTGAAGAAAATGAACCTGTTTACTACCTAGTTCTCAAATTCTTTTGGAATTTAGCCCAGCGTTTAGTACACAGTAGGCATTTAATAAGTACTTTTTGACTTGACAAAATGTAAATCAAGCTTGCCTTTAGAATTTTTCCCAGCCCAAAGACCTTGCCTTGCTGACCAACTCTCTGTACCATTCAAAAGACTATGTCATACATGCAAAGGAAGGGGCTGTAATTTCCCAATTCTGCCCTTTCTTTCCACAGCCAAACTGAATAAACATGAAATAGTTCCAAGTATACAAAAAAAAAATTAAAATGGCCACCCTGAAATATATACGATTGCCTCAAAGCTTGTCATTTCGACTTCAATAATTCAACAAAAATTTAACAAGAGTGTGTGTGTGTGTGTGTTCCTATCTAAAGGGCTGGGGATACAGAGGTAGGTCAAGCAACAAGTATTAAGTATTAAGCACCTGCTGTGTGCCATCACTGTGCTAGGCATTGGCAAGACTAAGGATAGTCTGATGATCTCTACTCTCAAGGAGCTTACTAAGCTCACAGAGGGGAGAGTCATTAATCTGGGTGGGAGGGCACTTCCTGGACCCCGGCAGCTCCTGGATTGTTCTCCCCAGATCCATCAGGCTCACACTTAAGTCTAGGTGATGCAATGCAGACCTTTGAGATTGGGCCCGACTAAGCCAGCTCCAGTCATGAAAAGCAGGGTATGAACAAGGAACCAGGCTCAGTCTAGCTCAGCTGTTTGAATCCAAATGTTTCAGGTAGCTACTTGCCAACCTTCCAAGGAGAGAACCCCAACAATCATTTCACAACCATTAAAATCAAACAGTGGGCCAAAAAGAGAAATCCCTGGTGGAAGGGGACGCAAAAATCCCTACCTCAAGTTCAGTTTCCCGTCTGTTGATGTCATCTGTGGATTGGTTTAGCTTCTCCAATTCCCCCTGGGGAAAGAAGGAAACAGTGTAAAGTAGGGGCTCCTAACCAGAGGGGCCTGCAAACCTGGATGGGGGGGCAATATTACATCTCTACCTTCACTAATCTCTACCTGGAATTTAGCATTTCCTTCAATAATTTAAAAACTTTCGTCTAAGAAAGGGATCACCTCACGCCTCAAACATGACTCAAAATGAACATGACTCAAAAAAAAAAAGCTTAAGAAGACCCAATTTAAAGATTTATAGGAGTTTTCTGTTTGTTTTTTAAAGTAAAGCTAGTATATTACCTGGAAGCAGACAGAAAGAACAAAATAGAAGAAAAAAGGATAATTATTAATTCTGACAGCCATCCCAAAGAAAATAGCTCAGGCCCTGGCTGGAATGTTAACTAGAAACAGAAACATGGATGAACTTTCTCATGTTTTAAAAACCTTTCCATGAAAGGGGTCCCTGGTTAAGGGGGAAGAGGGAAATGAAAAAACCACCAATTAAATGCATGCGTGTGTGTGTGTGTGTGTGTGTGTGTGTGTGTGTGTGTGTGTGTGTAAATCCATGTAAGATTTTTAAGACTAATTTGTTTTGTTTTGTTTTTTTTCTGGTAATCCCACCAAGGTTTATTTCTCTTTGCTTGCCAATGCAAAGACTTATTCCAGGAATCTGACTTCAGAGTAGCAGCATCTGCTACTTTGGCACTGGTGAGTGTCCCAGCGCTCTCTCTTTTTAACAAGGTAAGAAAGGAAGCCTAGAAGTCCCAAAATAAACCGAGGTCGATAACCTACCCAGCTCACAAAACTGTAAGTCTTTAAATCAAAGGCCTGACTTCTGACAATAGCTCAGAAGGAGCTGAGGGCAATTTTCTTCTTTGTTAATGAACGGATTAAAAACAACAACAATACTATCAGCTAGGTGATCTCCCTAGCTGTTTTTAAAACGGCTAACTTTTACTTATATGACCCTGCTCCCTCCACCGAAAATTGGAGTTTGTAAAAAGGAGGGTTAAAGTTGTACGATCTGTACTCTGGAAACAAAGAGCCTTGCTCTGAAAAGCCTCGGGGTGGGGGTGGGGGGGGTTTAGCCCTGGTTTCAAGGGGTCTAAATTGAATATTTTCATTCAAAAGCATCATTCTCGATTTCCCACCTGACCTTTATCTTGCTAATCGGTTCCAACAATTCATTCAAATCCCATCCATAGAGTTAAATGATCTTTTAATTGATTTGTGAACAGAAAAACCAATTACGGCTCAGAAAAATTGCATGAGAGCTTTTAAGCAATAAAAAAATGACCCTGGGGTGGAGGGAGAGACAAGATCCTGGAAAAAATAATTTATTGTATTGTGTTTATGAGTTAGGAGATTCTGGGAGAGGGAAGAAGGTGAGTTCTCAAACCCAGGTCCCTGCCTGAATTCTGACCTTACAGGGTTTTTAAACTTGTTTTTAGGAATGAGAAGACAGAAGCGGCTTTAAATCCTTCCTGTCCGTGCTACTTATTCGCTACCACTGCCCCAACATTCAGGAAAAAACCAGGGTTTGTGCAAAGGACTCGGGCCAAGGGGCTGGTCTGCAGCGGGAGTCCCACCGAAGCGATAATGAAATCATACTGGCTAACAATGAATTAGAGGAAAGGGAAGACTTTTGGATGGGGATGCCCCGGTGACTCACCCCACCTGGGACCGGGGCACCTGCACACTCGGCTATGGAAAGCAGAGATCCTGGGCATATTCTGTCCCTGCGGGAAATCTGCTCCCACGGTGACTGATGCCCATGAGGGCGGGGGCATCCCCGAGTCACGGGACGAGTCCTCTCTCCGTGCACGAGAAAGGGAAGGAGCTAGGACGTTTTGCAATGTCGTAGCCAGACCCAGAGATGAAGACATACCACTGTTAGGCACTGGCTCAAGGGGTAAAGGAAGGAATGAAATCTCCCACCGGAGAGCCGATGCTGGGCCGGGAACCTCCCACTCACCCCCCCCTTTAGTCCTTTGTTGTCCGTCTCCCTCCGAACCGCTAGTCGGTCCCACCCCCAGATGCTTCTGGAGTAGGCTGCAAACAGCGGGAGCCCACGAGCAGCGCGCGTGGGTGCGGCAGGCGAAGGGAGGGGGGCTCTCACCGAGGAACGGGTGTCCGGACCCCTCCCACCTCACCTCCATCAGCCTGGTCTGCCCAAACCCCAGCCCCGCCCCAAATTAAGCAGCCCCTGTCCCCTGCCTGCAGTCCACGCGGGCGTACCGCACCCACTCGGGGGAGGGAGTGGCTGGGGAGGGGGTGTCAGTTCGGTCTGGATGGGGACAGCTTGGAGTGGGGGTGGGGCGCTGCAGCCCCAGTCCCGCAGCCCGCACAGACGCGGCCGAGAAGGTTCCGCGCCGCCGCCCCCCCCCGTACCTGGATACGGGGGTCCACCTCCTCCTCTCCCTCCTCCTCCTCCTCCTCTTCTTCCTCCTGTTCCATCATCTCGGGCTCCATCTCTTCCTCGTCCATGTCTCCCGTGGGTGGCGGCGGCGGCGGCTGGGGGACCTCGCCCAGCCGCTCCTCCTGCCGGCCCCGCTTCAGCGCCGTGTCCATGCGGGCAGCTTGGGGTGCAGCGCGGCCCCCGGCGGGGAGCCCTCGGGAGCTCCGAGCGCCTCCGGTGCGGACACTGCCCGCCCGGCCGCGGCTCCGCGCCCTTGCCCGCTGCGGAGACCCGAGACCCCCGGCGGCGGCCAGGAACTCAGGCAGCGGGATGTCCAGCCTGCCCCGGGCAGGCTCGTCTTCCCCTCGGGCCGGGCCGCTGCCGCGGGAAGGGGGAGGAGGAAACGCGGGCGCCCGCCCCTTCTGCCGATGCTGTCAGCGCAGCATCCCTGCCTCCTCCCTCCTCCTGGCCAGCCCTGCCTCCTCCCACTCTCCTTCCCTTCTCCCGGGACCCGCCCCCCCAGGCCCCCCAGCACTTCCCCCCAGCCCAGCCTCGCCGGACCCACGGACCGCCAGCCAGCCCGAAGAACGCTGGCCTTCCCGGGCGGGGCTCCCAGCGACTAATGAGGGAGCAGGGGGCTGTAATTGAGCTTTAATTGTTAATTCTGTATTGACAATTCAGCTGGCAGTCACGGCCAAGTAATGAGCCCATTAGCAACGCCTCTGGTCGCGGCTGAGGCCGGATTCTCTTGGTTGTAAGATAGGTACCTATATAATTATTTATGTATTTATACTTATAAACATATGGTTATATATGCTATATATAAAACTGCCTATATAGTTACATGTACACTATATAAATAACCATAGTTATAAAATAGTTACGTAATCATATATAACTATTTATAACTATAGTTATATATGCTATATAATAACTATATCGTTATAAATATGTTATGTATAGTATATAAGTAACTATATAGTTACATATGATGTATAACTATAACTATGCATGTAGTTATACATCCTATAAATATATAGTTATGCTATATAGAACTAGATTCTGTATACATATATTCATATTTATATATGACTGTATATGTGTATATAGAACATATTTATGTAAACCTAAATATCTTTTAAAACGCATTTTTAGAGACGGGAGAATCTGATTGTCCCACTATTTAACCTTGGTTAATGAGGCAGCAGTGATGTATTCAAAGATTCCTGAGACCGAACATCTGGTTTCTAATTCTGCTCCTGCCACTGGAGGTTCGTAACACTTAGAACAGGGAGGAGCCATGGGGATGGATCATACAGTCCAAGGGGTGAGGGTTGGGAGGTGGGGGTGTCTCTCAACATGGGGGGGATCCCATTTTTATTTTTACTAGTCTCCAACTGAAATTCAGCATTTCCTTCAATTATTTTAAAAGGGTGAATCTAAGAAGGGATCCGTAGACTTTATCAGATTGCCAAAGCAGTGTATGACTCAATAAACATTTATTCTTGACGTGCCTGCTATGTGTGCCGATACCAAAATGGTTAAGAAGCCCTGATACAACCCAACATGTGCCAGGTCCTGGGGATAGAAACCATTGGCTCCTAGACCCAGACGTGGAAGGGCCCAACCCCTTCGTTTTACAGAGAAGGGAACTGAGAGTCAGGTTGAGATAATACATTTAAATGCTTTACAAATCTTATATAAATGCAACCTGTTACTGTTGGGTTGTTTGCCCAAGGTCGAGCTACTAGTAAGCACCCAGGAGGGCTTTGCAGCTTCTGTGACTTAGTAGCTTGTCTTCTTTCCAGATGACTCCTGAGATAAAAAATCACAGTGCCTGCCCTCAGTCATCTCCTACTCTGCACTGGATTCATCTTTACGGTTGAGAAGTCTAGGCCCAGAAGAGTGAAGTGACTTGGCCTTGTAACCTTGATCATTTAACCTCCTGAGTGGTTTGGAATAAAAGGTCTGAAAGATTCCTTCTCACTCTGTGTCTGAGCCTGGGATCGAGCCCTCCCTGGGGTGCGTCTATGGCCCTCTGCTCTCCTTAGCTCACCTTCTCCAAACAGCTCCTGCCAGACTTCAATCAGACTGTTTGTGAATATCTCAGGATGCCCAGGGCAACTTCCTGATGCAAAGGGGTGAAAGCAGGGATGTGCTGGTAAATATTTAACATCCAGCTCTCCTAGGGTGTGGGGGGGAATGTAGCTAGACACACTTGTAAGTTTAATCTGCATCATTAACATTTTTTCCATCGTTTGCCCAAGTCTAGATTATCAGCAAATCAATATATCAAGCCTTAACCTGCAGTTTGCCAATTTCCAAGGTGTACTCACATTGAAAATTTAACAATTGGCTCTTGCCTGCTAGTGCCAACTGGTTCCAGCATTCCACTGGGTAAAAGCAATGCCTACAACCTGTGTTCCCCAGAACCAAATCTGCTTCTCCTTTTAGGTGAACCGTGTTGGCTATATATATTCTCTGGGATTTCCCCAGAAAGGAGAAGTGAAAGGGAAGAAAAACACCTCTGACCCAGGGCACCTTGAAAAGGGGAATAACTCTTGCAATCCTACCTTGATTTTTTCCATCTTTTGTAAACCTCACTCTGTGAAGTACAATCTGATCATTAAATCTTAAACTGTCAATCAACAAGCATTTATTAAAGTGCCTACTATGTGTTGTACACTGTGCTAGGTTGGGGAATGCAAGTACAATGAAATGATTCCTATTCCCAAGAATCACCCAAAGCTGTCAGTGTGGGGGAAATGTGCCAGGGGATAATCAGCCAGCTGGTCAGGCAGAGGCAGAGAGAGGAGGCACTGACCGCTTTACGCCAGGTTGCTCAAAGACTCTCAGCATCGGATTCAAAAGGGGCAGGGGAGCCAGGGATACTGTCTTACTATCATTAGGAGATTCCTACCTGAGCATAAAAATTACTATTATAGTAAAAATGATAATAAGATTGATGTAATACTCTCAGGTGCGCAAAGCACTCTCTATGATCTCATGTGATCTTCACAACAATCCTGTGAGATGGGCGCTATTACTAATGCCATTTTACAGATGAGGGAAACTGAGGCTTCAAGAGATTAATCCATTTGCCCAGGCTCACACACCTAGTAAATGCCAGAGGCAATATCCTAACTCAGGTCTTCCTAACTTCAGTTACCAAACTATCCACTCTGCCACCTATCCTAGGACCATCCATCCATCCATCCATCTATCTGTCTGTCTGTCTCTCTGTCTGTCTATATCTCTATCTATAGCTATCTATCTGCATGTCTATCTATATCTATCTCTACCTGTCTATTTGCCTATCTATATCTGTCTACTTACTTATCTGTCTGTCTCTCTGTCTGCCTATATCTCTATGTATAGCTATCTATCTGTATGTCTATCTATATCTATCTCTATCTACCTACTTATCTGTCTATTTGCCTATCTATATCTGTCTACTTATCTGTCTGTCTGTCTCTCTGTCTGTCTATATCTCTATCTATAGCTATCTGTCTATCTGTATGACTATCTATATCTATCTCTATCTACCTGTCTATTTGCCTGTCTATCTATATCCGTTTACTTACTTATCTATCTATTTGTCTGTCTGTTGGCCTGTTTATATCTATCTCTATCTACCTACCTATTTGTCTGTCTGTATCTGTGTGCCTGCTGTCTATCTCTATCTATAGCTATCTCTATCTACCTACTTATCTGTCTGTCTATCTACCTATCTATCTATCATCAACATGGAGAATTCTCATGAGAGTTAACATAGAGCAGAGGAGGATGGTAGGCGATTCTGTGCTCAGGGGTGCTCCCAAGGTTTGGTTGCCCTCCTGGGCACACTGCCTCTGTGGTCAGCTCTCTGAAGAGACTGACCTGTGCCTTAGAGGTGTTCTGCATGTAGCTCATTGTACTCCAGAGAAATGTTCCTGAAAATCCAGGCACAAATTAAATCCTATTTTAAATGTTCTCCAAGAGCTTACAATTCACTCCTACTCCTTTTTGAAGCAAATAATTACCCCCCCTTACGTGTGTGTTTTTTTAATATTAGCATTTTCATGCACAACCAGTTCCCAGTTTTCACAATTACCTCTTTTTATTCCACACTGCCTAATTATGGATACACCTTGATCCCTGAAAGCTGGAAAGGGCCCTGGGCTTGGAGTCAGGAGGACCTGAGTTCAAATCTGACCTCAGACACTAGCTGTGTGACCCTGGGCAAGTCACTTCACCCTGTTTGCCTCAGTTTCCTCATCTGTAAAATGGGCTGGAGAAAGAAGTAGCAAACCAGTCCAGTGTCTTTGCCAAGAAAATCCCAAAGGGGGTCACGAAGAGCCTGACACAGCTGAACAACAACAAAGAGTAGGATGGTGGAAAGTGCCTTGGGCTTGGAGTCAGAAGAGTCGTAGGTTTGAATCTCGCCCCTGTCACTCAGTATGCGGGTGAGTGTGGGCAAGTTCCCTCTCTCTGAGACTCCATTTCTCGATTTGCAGACGAGGTGAAAGGCCACTGGACATCATGGATAGAGGCCTTGGAGTCAGGTCCTGTCTCTCAGGCCAGGTATGTCCATAGGGAGGGAGAGAAGGCCAGAAGGACTTGAGTCAGAAGTGTAATCAATGTGTACAATCCCTTCCTGCTTGCTTTATGAGACGAGGCATAATTCTACTTCAAATCGTGTTAAAGGACCAAGGCTCCCAGTTGTTTCAGCTTTGCTCTTATGACAGAGTTGTTCCATATGTCGATACTTCATGGACCCTTGATTTCATCAGTGTGGACACATACTCCATTGGCGCAACTTCCCCTGTTGCCTTGTCTGTGAGGACAGCGGTGGCTGAAAAAAATCATTATCTTAGAGCCAACCTAGTGAGCAACCTCTACAAGCATAGCTGGCCTGGTCCTCAGGCAAGAATTGAGCCCATGTCCGAAGCCATTCAAGCTTGGCAGAACCTTCCAGGGCTCGCCTTTCCCTGGCAAGGCCTTTGAGAAACCAAGATAAATGAATGAAAAGAGCATTCAGAGGTTACTGTGTGCTGGGCACCACACTAAGTGCTGGGGATATAGATGCAAAAGTAAGACAGGAGCTGCCCTCAAGGAGCTTACATTCTCATTGTAGGAGACAACACATAGAGAAGAGCAGTGACCAGGGAAGGGTGTTTTGGCCTTGGGAATCAAAGGGTTGGTGAATTGACCCATTCTTGTTGTTGTTCAGTTGTATTCAACTCTTCCTGACCCCATTTGGGATTTTTTTCACAAAGACACTGAAGTGATTTGATATTTCCTTCTCCAGCTCATTTTACAGATGAGGAAACTGAGGCAAACAGGGTTAAGTGATTTGTCCAGGATCTGAGGCTGAATTCCAATTCATGTCTTCCTGACTCCAGGCCCAGCACTCTATCCACTATGCCACCTACCTGCCCCAAGGTGACCCATAGACCCATTGATCTGACCTTTCCAGAGGCAATTAATCAATCAACAAGCATTTATTTAGGCCTACTATGTGCCAGGCTCTAGGGACACAAATACAAAGATACTCATCATGAATTTACATTCTAATGGGGGAAACAAGAAGAACATTTTAAAATATATCCAACAATTATAAAATTCATAAAAATGTATGTATATATAGATAAACTAACTAAATGCAAGGTAGTTTGGGATGGAGGCCACTAGTGTTTGGGGAAATCAAGAAAGGCCTTATGTAGAAGATGGCTTTTATTTGCAGCGAGGTGGGCTTGCTTTGAAACAACAAACAAGACTCGCCCCTGGGTGTGGAACCAGTCACGTTGGTGCCCAGGAGGCTCCAGACTGACAGACAGCCAAAGCCCTGTGGAAAATCCTAAAAAAATGATGTTTGGATACAGCATTTCCGGCACCGTTCGTATTATCTCATTTTATTTTATCGTATCCTGTTTATTTTTGTAACTTTATTTCTGTTTGTTTCCGTCCTGAGGATATTGGCACAGAAATAAGGTATGGGTCTATTCCTTGTCCACTCCCTCTCTGAAGTCGCAACCCATACTTGGCACCTCTAGAGTACCCAATGGCCATTTAAAATGAGGGGTGAAGTTTGGCAGGAAGGAGATGGATGTTATCTGGCCGGATGAGACTGTGTCTGTTTTTATCTGACTGCCATGGGTTCTTATCAGCTTCAAGGTCCTTCTCCTGCTGTGACCCCCACAATACCACAGTACCCTGAGGCCCAGTGGGATGGGTTTAAATTTTGAGGCCCAAAACAAAGATTTTGGAAGTAGCATTTTACCCTTTGATGACTGAAAACTGAACAGGACCTCAATAGATTGGACAATTAGAATGCTGAAGGGTCTTAGGTCTGTGCCATCTCAAGAAAGGTTGAAAGAACTAGGGAGATCATAAATTATAGATTATAGACTTAGAAGAGGTCCCTCGGGACAGCTAGGTAGTACAGTGGATAGAACACCGGCCCTGAAGTCAGAAGGACCTGAGTCCAAATCCGGCCTCAGACCAAATACTTGACACTTAATAGCTGTGTGACCCTGGGCAAGTCACTTAACCCCAATTACCACAAGAAAAAGAAGAAGAGGCCCCTAGTTTTAGAGATGAGCAAACTGAAGCCCAGAAGGTTGAGTAATTTGCCCAAGGTCATGTCGGGAATAAACATTAAGAAGAATTTGAATCTAGGCCCTTTAACGAGAATTCTTTCCACTATGCCGGACACTGTGCTGTTCTCTAGGGATACAGATACAATGGAAAATAATAGCTAATTATTTTATAGTGTTTTAAAGTTTGCAAAGTGTTCTACAAATATCATCTCACTTAATCTTCCTGACAACCCTGGAAGGAAGGGGCTATTATCTCTTCCATCTGACAATAAACTGAGGCAAACAGAGGTTAAGTGACTTGCCCAGGGTCACACAGCTAGTAAGCATCTGAGGTTAGATTTGAACTCAGGTCTTCCTGACTCCTGGTCTAACAGGCTAGCTGCCTCAAATAATAAATACAATAAGTCCACTCTGCTCAAAAGGACCTCACCATCTAATGGAGAAGACAACAGGTATGTAAAGAAATAAATGCAGCATAAATGTAAAGTGAATAAATACAAATCTATATACCAGGTAGCTTGGGAAGGAGGACATTAGCATTTGAGGGACTCAGGAAAGACTTCTTGCACAAGATGAGGCCTACTCTGCCTCTTTGATGGTGAGGAGGGAGGCGAGGAGAAGGCAGACGGGAGGCGTGATGAAAGGCTCTCCTGGGGAAGAGGACCCAGACTATTGCTTGACCTCAGACGGCAAGAGCAGTAGAAACAGATTGTGGCTGAACATAAGGAAAAACATCCTAAGCATTAGAATCTCCCTCCTCTCCCAGTGTAATGGGCTGCCATTAAGGAGGAATTCTCACTCATTTGAGATCTTCCAGACAGAGGCTGCATGATGATTTGGGGGGTATGGTGTAGGGAGACATTCTTATCCAGGTAGGGTTTGGACTAGAGATCAATCAATCACCATTTATTAAGCGCCTACTACATGCCAGAGGCAAAAGAACAGCCCCTGGGCTTTGGGGCTTGCCCAAACACTAGTGAGAGAGATGGAGATTAAATCCAGATCTCTACCCATTATATCACATTGCCTGTCATTCTCCGTTTTTGTCCTTTAGAGCAATGGAGATCAGCCTGGCCTATTAATGTTTTTTTATACCCTACATAGACTAAAAGGCCTTCAATTTTCTTTTCACTCAACTTAGGAACGGCCAAAATCAATCCAATATTTATCGATGCCCTGCCTTGTCCCCTGCACTGTACTAGGTGTCACGAAGGAGATGCAAAAGAAGGCCAGGTTTAGTCTGAGCCCACAAAGAGCTTATGGGTTCAGTAGGGAGCTCAAACAAGCCAGACAACCCTGATGCAATCTGAGAATATGGCGGTCTGTTCTTCTATGGCTTCTTCAGCATTTTGGTTGCTTGTCTCTGGCCCTTCTCCAAGGGGTGCTAGAAATTAATAATAATAACAACAATAATAGCTAACACCTATCTAGCACCTACTATGTGCCAGGCCCTGGGCTAAGCACTTTACAAATATCTCATTTGACCCTCACATCAGAGCAGTGACTCTTCAAAGCTTCCAGTTCTAATGCCCCGGCAGGATACAGGGGTTTAATCACAATTGTATTTTCGTCTGTCGATGATGTGATCTTATCTGTTTGAACTTTTTTTTTGCGGTAACCCCAATCACACCAGAGCACCCTGGGGTGTAGTAGGGTGGGTTTAATTTCAGGACTCCAGAGCAAATATTTCAGAAAGATTTTTTTCTTTTGAGAGTGGGTCTCCCTATCTCCCCTAGGCTGGAAGTATTTCTCCCAATTTGGGGTGGGTCCCACTGCAGATCAGTGGGGGAGCATGCACTTACTCTGTTTCTGCCCTTTCTTAAGCAGCCTGGTGCTTCCTCCCCCATCCCCACCCAAGAGACCCACCACGTTGGTACATCCAGTGGCCAGCCTCAGTGTCCCCTTGAGCAGGTGTTACAAGCCTGCACCACCCCCATCAGGACAGAATGGAGTGTTCACCTCTTGATTACTGCAAGCTGTACACATCCTCAGCAGAGAAGGCAATGAGTAGGATGTGGGTCTTGAGTCCTTGTCATATGACAATTGGTTGAAGGAATGGGAATGCCCAGCTTAAAAAAGAGAAGACTCAGGGGAGACGTGATAGTCAACTGAAGAGTTGTCTTATGGAGGAAGGGTTAGCTGGGTTCTGTTGGCCTCAGAGGGTAGAACCAGGAATCATAGGGAGAAGTTACCAAGAGGCAAATATGAAGGCTAATTCAGGAAAAATTTCCTAAGAATTAGAGTTATGCAAAAAATGCAGTGGGTTGTCTCTGGAGGTTCCCCCTCCTCAGCACAGACCTTGGTCATATTAAGGGGAGGACTCCTTTGCAGGGTTGGACCAGATGGCCACCGGGGTCCTTTGGACTCAAAAAGTCTGTAATTATGAAGTAGTTAACATAGTCTGGGCAGCTATTTGGTTAACTAGATACAGTACCAGGGCCTGGAGACAGGAAGACCTGAGTTCAAATCCGGCCTCAGACACTTACTGGCAACCCTGAGCAAGTCACTGTTTGCCTCAGATGAGCTGGAGAAGGAAATTGCAAACCCCTCCAGTATCTCTGCCAAGAAAACCCCAAAAGGGGTCATGAAGAGTCAGATGTGACTGAAACAACCAAACAACAACACCATAGATAGTCCCCCCAGTGGCAAGCCAGTGTTATGAAGTGAATGTAAAGCAGGTCCTGGAATCAGGAAGACTCAGATTTGAATTCCTGAATTTGAAGACCTGAGTTCCAACGTGACCTCAGACACTTACTAGCTGTGTGACCTGGGGCAAGTCCCTTTACCTCTCTGAGCCTCAGTTTCCTTATTTGTAAAAATGGAAAGAATCTTGGCACCTACCTCACAAGATTATTGCTAGGATCGAATGAGGTCATGGCTATAAATCAATTAATGACCAACCATTTATTAGATGTTTACTATATGCCATACATTGTGCTGGGTTCTGGGATACACAGACAAAAGTCTAACAATCCTTGCCTTCAAAGAGTGTCTATTCTATAGGGGGAGACAACATGTACAATATAAGTCTATATAAAATAAATACACAGTATTTATTACTTTTATTAATAAAAATATATGGTATGTATTGCATAGGGCTTCTTAGGCGGTAGCTCATTCCAGGCACAGAGAGTAGGTCAAAGATGGACAATGGTGCCCTGTGTCTGGGGAATGGCAAAGCCAATTTGGCTGGGCCACAAAGTTGATGACAGGTTGTGCAATATAAAATAAGTCTGGAAAAGCAGATTGAATCCAAGCTGAGAAGGGCTTCCCGTGACAAAAAGAGGCATTTGTGTTCTATCCTAGCAGTAACAGGAAGCCACTGGGGTTTATGGAGCAAGGAGCGTGACAAAGTCTGTCTCTGCTCTCTCCCAAGTGGGAGTAGAAGCCAAGAAATTGCACTTCGGAAACGTCATTGTAGAGTTACTGTGGTGGAGGAGAGATCAGAGATGGGGAAAGACTAGTTAAGGAGAGATTGATTACAAGAGTCCAGATAAGAGGCAATGAGGCCTGAGCTTGGGTGGTAAGTGGGTAAGAAGGCTGAAATGGAAGGCATTTGGCAAACCCTTGAAGCCATCATTCATAGAGAGACTGCTATGTATTTGGGTGGGAGAAGAAAGCCAGCAGGTATGGTTTTTGGCTTTTAACATAAGCAGTCTCTAAAGACTTCTTCTCTTTTCTCACCCCTTCTGTCCAAAGCATGGTTGGTAACAGCCTTGGTTGACTGGAATCATCTCATCCAGTTATCCCAGAGAGATTCTTCGGGATTGAAGCAAGACAGTTGAGGAGAAATCCAGCGGCTGTGTCTCCCTATCTTTCCAGGCTGATTCCACATTAATTTCCCTTCTCAATCAATCAACAAGCATTTATTAAGCCCCGCCCCCACGGCCTCTGTGCCCCAGCCATACTGGCCCGCTGGCTGCTCCGGGGCGCATTCCATCCCACCTCCCGCACCTGGAATGTTCACCCCCTTTACGTCTATTTTTAGCCCCCGTCGAGACTCAGCTTGAGACGCCTCCTTCCTCCTTCCCCAGCCGCTAGTCCGATCTCCCCCAATTCTTCTGCGTTTGTCTTGTATTGATGTGTTTCCCCTCAATAGAATGTAAGCTATGGGAGGGCAGGAACATTTTTGTCTGTATCCTAGTACTGTGTCTAACACATAACAGGCACTTAATAAATGCTCAGTGAAATAAATCTAAAGATGAATCAGACATGGTTCTTCCCCTTCTCCCCCTCTCTACAAGAACCTTACAATCTACTTGGTAGACAAGACACAGAAAACAATTAAAATCTACTACGGTATATCATAGATGCTGCTGTTTGTCTGGTTGTTTTCGGTCATGTCTGACTCTTTGTGACCCCATTCTGAGATTCTCTTGGCAAAGATACTGGAGTGGTTTGCCATTTCCTTCTCCAGCTCATCTTACAGATAAGGAAACTGAGGCAAACAGGGTTAAGTGATTTGCCTAAAGTCACACTTGTTGCTTAGTTATTTTTTCATTCGTGTCTGACTCTTCATGACCCTTTTTGGGCTTTTCTTGGGAAAGATACTGGAGTGTTCTGCAATTTCCTTCTCCAGCTCATTTTATAGATGAGGAAACTGAGACAAATAGAGTTAAGTGACTTGCCCAGAGTCACACAGCGAGGAAGTGTCTGAGGTCAAATTTGAACTCAGGTTCTCCTGACCCCAGGCCAGGTGCGCTATCCACTGAGCCACCTTTGAATTCCTAAATACCAAGCCAGCTATTCTTCCACAAAGTGACCCAGAAGGAAAGTGTGGCTGCCGTTCTCTGCAGAGGAACGGGAGGTTTATTAGGCCTGGCATGTCCTGACAGAAGCCCAGAACTTTTTCCCTGTGATACTTTAAGAGATAAAACTACTTCTTACCTCCGGGCATTCCCTTCCTCCCAAGAAAAATGTGATGAATAATTAATTAATTAATTAATTAGGCAGTGGGAAGAGCCCTGGACTTGGAAGACCTGAGTTCAAAACCTGCCTCTCCTACCTGCATGATTTTGGCCAAGTCCTATCTCTCTGTGCCTCAGTTTCCTCATCTGTAAAAAGAGGAGATGGATCTTTAAGGTTTCTTCCTGTTCTGATTCCTACGGCGGGGACCTTATCTGACGTGGAAGTTCCCCAGTCAGGAAATGATCTACAAATAGGTATCTAGTTTCATCTCTCCCAGGAGACTTTTTAAAGATGGAAAGGACCCAGAGGACATTGTAGTTCAACCCTCTCTCTTTGCAGATGAGGTGGTTTTCCCCAAGTCACAAAAACAAGTGACAGAACCAGAATTCAAACCCAGGTCCTCCAACCGTAAATCTAATACTGTTCATCCCAGCACACATATGGAAGTGGCACTGTGCTCTCTGAGGAGCAGCTAGCGGGCATCAGGAAGACTCATCTTCCCAAGTTCAAATCCAGCCTCAGACTCCTACTAGCTGTGTGACCCTGGGCAAGTCACTCAACTCTGTTTGCCTCAGTTTCCCCATCTGTAAAATGAGCTGAAAAAGGAAATGGCAAACTATTCCAATGTCTTTGCTAAGAAAATCCCAAATGGGGTCACGAAGAGTCACACACGACTGAACAACAACTGTGCTCTCAGACACGACTTCTCCTCAAAAATAGAGAAATCATACGGATCAGCGATAAAAGATGTTAATTCTCCCTGCCAACTATCTTCCCCACTCCCACCATTTCCAATCACCTCAGTTTCCTTAACTGTAAAATGGGGTTAAGCACAGCCCCTATTTCCCAGGGTTGTGGTAAGGGAAATGAAATGCACTTGCCACAGTGCCTGGCACACAGTAAGCACTTAATAAGTGCTTGTTTCCTTCCTAAATCCAGGGATAAATACAAAAAATGTTTGTACCTGTGGTGCCCAGAAACAGAGAAGAAAAATTAAAGGCAACCCCAATACAACCAACAAGTGCTTTTCCATTTCTTGATGGAAAAAAAAAGTGTTTGACACAGAGAGCAGAGAGCTGGCCTTGGAGTCAGGAAGACCTGGGTTCCAGTCCCACCACACGCTGGTTGTGTGATCCTAGGCAAGTAATGAGACCTCTCCATGCCCAGGTAACTTCCTAAGGCAAGAAATCACAGATGAGTTGCCCATCAGATTGATGGGGGGAGTTTCCACCCCTGGCATTCCCCAGACCAACATAATCCCAAATTCCAGCGGAAACAAAAAAATGCAAGAAATAAAAAAAAAAAAGGCAAAGTTTAGTTTCCAAAAGACTTCAAGAAGAAACAGGAGTCAAGCCTTTAAAAAAAACAAATCACCGGGACCAAATGAAAGGTTTTCTCCCCTAACATCACGCCTCACCAAACTTCCTGTTGTTGGGAGCAGCCTCTCTGAGGCTGGCCTTGAATTGGCCTTCGAGTTGCACCCGCTCCCCCGTGGGTCCGGTTTCATGCTACTTAGCCGTCCATCTGCTGATTAATTTCATCTGAGCAGCTCATCAGTATGCGGGAGGCAGCCAAGCAGAAATCCATCTCAGATCCTCAATAACCATGGGGAGCACGACCAGAGAAGGGAGCCTGCAGCTGGGAGAGGCAAGAGATTTGCAGATTAGTTTTTCCATCTGCAGGGAGACTTACCAACCCATACCCCAGTGGGCTCCTTTCTTTCTGGAGGAGACGCCGCCAAGCTGCCATGCTTTCCCGAGGATGCTCGTGAACACAATCTTCTAGCCCTGGCCACTAAAGGGAAAAAGGGGGCCCAGTGAAAAGCAAGGCAGTTTTCACAAACAAGGCACTGATGTTTGTTGTTGGAGACTCCAAAATGACATTTCCATCTCAACATTTTGTTATTTTCTCTGGAAACACTTGGGTTTTTGTGGCATGTGCCCAGGATAGTGCACGTGGGTACACACACACACATACACACACACACACATACACACACAGAGTGATAGGGAAACAGTAACTCTATAATCGTGTTCAAGCACACATTCTGAACGGGGAATAAAGCCCAGTCTCCAATTCACATCAGGGGTTGGGCCAAATAGAAAATCTATAGAAAATTGCATGACGGGTCATTACCAAGAGTTTGTCTAGAATGAACAGGTCACAAGGATTTTTCTCCATGGCCAGAAACCAAAGAAAACACACGATATAAGTATTCCTAGTTAGATTTATCACCAGGTCTTGTGAACTTGAAAGACAGTAGCCTGGACCCATAGGCAACTACCTCCCATGAAGTCGGCTGGACTTTCTCCCCCAGCAAACCCCCCGGGCCCCATCTAAACCAGCCCATAAGTCTACAAGCTGTCCAACAGCTGTCTGCTAGGCTTATGTTGCTCCCAGACTCAGAGTGCCTGGGAGTTGCCCCCTGCCCCAACAAACCTCTCTGAAGTTTGCGCTTCTGGGCTACCATGAGGAGAGCGATGATTTGCCTCTGCAATGTTAAGAACAAGAGAAAGGAAGGAAGTCACTGTCACACAGTGTCAGGGTGGGAAGGGACCCTAGAGGCTCCTACTGGAGCAGTCTCCCCTCGCTACAATATCCCCTACAAGTTATCTGCAGCCCTCCAGCAAAGGGGGCCCAGTACTCACCCAGGCAGCCCATTCCACAGAGGGATAGTTCTGGTTCTTGGGAAATTTTTCCTAGCTTTAAAGCTAAGTCTCCTCTCTGTAACTTCCACTCGTTCCCTCTGGAGCCAAGCAGACAAGATCAACACTCCTTCCACATGACCAGTGGTCAGATTCTTGAAGGCAACCATCATCCCTGTCTTTCCTCTGGGTTCAGTATCCCCAGTTCCTTCTATGTGTCCTCATGTAACACGGGGTAAAGACCCTTGACCATCTTGTTTGACCTTCTCTGGCCCCCTTATTAATGGTATTCCTAAAATGGGGCAACCAGAGACCAAAACAACTCTCATCTAGGTAGTCAAAGTCACAGACCAGTAAGGTGGTCTCAGATACCATCTCATGGTAACAAGGATTCATTCCTAACAAATGGTCATCTAAACCTTTGCTCAAGGCCTTTCAAGCTACTAGGATTTTTTTCCTAATACATCTGCCCTTTCCCATGCCTCCAACTCCCACCCCATTCATCCTTCTTCTGCACACTAGACTGAAAGTCAGGAAACCTAATTCTAGTCCCAACCCTCTCACTGACTGGATTCCTTTAAGCAAGTCACTTAACCTCTAAGTGTTTCCTTTTCTGAAAAATGAGGGTGTTGGACCAGAGGATGGTCAAGATCCCTTCCAGCTGTAACATTTGATAATTCTTTAAGTGACCACTAGCTCTGAAGGCATCACAGGAAGGGGAGGGGCCATCATCCCATGGATATTACATTAGCTTTGTCACTTTCATCCAACCATGTTGATTCCATTCATAATTAAAATGTATGGTTTCCATCTAAAAAGCCTTGAAGTGCTTTGAATCAGCTACCTTAAAAACTGGCTGTCAAGGGATGTCCAAAGGCGTGGATATCCAATCTGAAAAATTGATTTGCAAGTGATATTCAAGGGTTTGGGTGATGCTGACTTTCTTTTCTGTCTCTGCTTTCAGACAAAACCAGACTCAGGATTAGGAGGCTGTGAAGGAAATAGGGAACACAGGTTCACAGATTTATAGCTGAAAAGACGACTTTAAGATCATCTAAGTCCAGGAGTTCTTATCCTCTGGAGTCCACGAACTTGTTTTTCAAAATATGATAATTACATTTTAATATAAATGTAATCCTACATATTTTATTTTATATATTAAAAACATTCTTCTGAGAAGGCTTCATTGGCTTCCCAGACACTGTCATAAGGCTCCAGGACATAAAAAAAAGCTTAATAAACCCTCATTAGGGCACCCCATCCGCCATTTTATGAAACTGAGGCCAAGAGAGTTTAAGTTTCTTGCCAACGTCGTACAGGTAGTAAACAGTGCTGATTAAAGGGCTCTGGACCTGAAATGAGGTCATATTTGTAAAGCGCTTAGCATGGTGGCAGGTGCTTAATAAATGCTTTTTCCTCTCCCTTCCCCACTTCCCCTGTTAGACTTGATCTGACATTTGGTGAACTCATGGTCCACTGAGCAGGCACCATGGTATCATGAAAAGTGTGATGAATTTAGAGGCTGGGAAGATGTGTACATTGAAATCTCTGCTCACTATTTACTAACCTTGTGACCCGGACATCATTACCCCATCACCCTCAGTTTCTTTACCGGTAACACAAAGGAGTTGAACAATTCGATTCAAATCAATTTCACAAGCATTTATTAAAAAGTTAGTAGAGCCAGGCACTAGACGAGATCAACCGAGCAATCAACAACCATTTATCGATTGTTGCTGGGGGCTGAGGACACAGAGACAAAAATGAAACAGTCCTTGCCCTCAAGGAGCCTACAATCTAACAGAAAGACATTTACAAAAACTTTAAATTTTATGTACATTTATTTACATAAGTATACATAAATTTTTAAATTATAAAATAACAAAACAAAAATATTAAAATTTTAAATTGATGTGTACTTATTTATGTAACTAGCTACGCACAAACTATGCATGAAATAGTAAAAAAAATCTCCAGAGTCTCTTCTTGTTTTAAAATATTGTGATCCCTGTAATACCCAAGGTTTTTCTCAGGCCTCTCAGGAAGGGTGGGGCAGGCAGAAGGCAGTAAGTTGGGTTACTATAAAGTTTCCCTTTTTACACTCTGAAACTTTCTTTTTGTTGTTGTTGTTTCTGTCACATCCAACTCTTCGAGACCCCATTTGGGGTTTTCTTGGCAAAGAGACTGGGGCGATTTGCCATTTCCTTCTCCAGCTTGTTTTACAGATGAGGAAACTGAGGCAGGGTCACACAGCTACTAAGTGTACGAGGCCAGATTTGAACTCAGGAAGATGAATCTTCCTAACTCAGGCCAGGTACTACACCACTAACTGTCCTGCAACTCTATAGTTCATCACTATTCATGCACCAGCAAATACATAGAAACTCCCCACCTGTGCCTCCTTACATTTAAAAATGAAGTTGCCTGTTTACTTAACAAGAGAGAAAACTCACTAGTACCAGGTGGCTGGGCTGCTCATGAAAAAAGGAACAGAAACTCTGTTCTGATCACTGATGAAAAGCCTTCATTTAACTTCATCAAACTTGGGGTCAGTTAGATGAGACCTTTAGGTTCAAAAGCCCCCTTCCCAACCTCCCAGGAATCCTGGCAACTCTAACAACAAGGGCTAAGCCTCATGACCCTAGCTCTGTTTTTATGAGAGAGAAGGAAGTGAGGACCATAATGACGGGTTCACAATCATGAGGAGGAAGGAAGCCCCTACCTCCCAGGGGCCTCCTTTTAACTCATGGAAAGGAAGTGCCAGACCCATCGTCACTGTGGGCTGTTCCAAGGAGAATCGGCAATAACCTGAGAAAACGAGCCATCATCCGCTTCTCTCTGGGAGATTTCAGGACAAGTGGTCATTTGTTGACCTGTGGTTCTGCAAACAGGCTTGAGTAATTCCTGAAAACTTCCATTTTCTACCTGCAACAAATGCAGAGCTCATTTTAATTAATAGCAATAACCCTTTGCAAACTTTAACTTCATCTGATCCTCACAACAACCTTATGAATGATCCCTATTTTACAGCAGAGGAAACCGAAGGACTCAAATCACTTTCCCAAGGTCATTTGGCTAGTAAGTGCCTGCAGGGGGATCTGAATGTGGGTTTTCCTGCAGGCGTGGCGTTCTAACCACTGTACCACACCGCCTTTCAGTTCTTCAAGAGACACATCTGGATGGTTGAAAGTACATTGATGGGGATAGACAAATGATTCTATATTACTAGGGTTGTCTGCTAAAAGAGAAACTTCTCTTTAGATAGTTCTGACTTTCCTTGGTTAAGTAGCCCTATCACCCAAATTGGCTTTCAAAACAGAGCAGAGAACTCCCCTAAAAAAAAAATTAGGCCTTTGTTTACAGCCTTGCATTCCAAGTGGCTATCAGCTTCCCTTCATGTAATCCTAATTATCAAGTAAATCTAATCAATATAGTAAATCAAGTAATTCTAATAACCAGTCATTCCAGAGAGGTAAGACCTATCACTCACCCAACCAATAAACCAATTAACAAGTCTTTATGATGTAACTTACTATGAGCTGAGCTAAATATATACAGAGAAAAATGAAACAGCTGCTGCCCTCAAGGAACTTACATTCTAAGGGATGGGTCAACCTGAACAAAGCTAGAATGGAGATATCTGCAGAGAAGATGAAAGGTGGGTAGCAAGGCCCTGAAGGTAATGGTGGAGGGGAAGGCACAGGCAGCTGGGGAAGCAGGAAAGGCCTCCTGAAGAAGGCAGTCTGGGAGCTGAGTCTTAAAGGAAGCCAGGGAATCCAGGAGGCAAAAGTGAGGTGGGAGAACATGAGGGAAAGCCAGTGAAAAAAACACGGCGACCACACATGGAATGTTGTATACAAGGAAAAGCAGGTCAGTATGGTGGAACCAGAGGGCACACAGAGGGGAAAATTTTGTAGAAAAATAGGAAGGGGCCAGGTTGTGAAAGGCTTTACATGCCAAATGGAGGAGTTTGTATTTGAGTTTAGAGGAAACAAAGAATTATTGGAGAGTATTGAGTAGAGGGTGATATGGTCAAATCTGCCTTTAAGAAAATCACTTGGGCAGCTGAGTGGAGGATGAATTGGCATGGGAAGAGACTTAAGGCAGGAGACCAAGGAGAAGGCTAATGTAATCGTCCAGGTGAAAGGTTATGAAGATCTGTACTAGGGAAGGTTCCTGTGTGTAAGGAGAGAAGGGGACATCTCACATGAGATATGTGGTAGAGGTGGAGACAGCAAGATCTGGCATCTGATTGGACATAGGGGTGAGGGAGTGTGAGTCATCAAGGATGAGCAAGGCTGTGAACCTGGGGACGGGGAAGGTGGTAACAACCTTGACAGTAATAGGAAAATTTAGAGTAGCTTTTAAGGGAAATGTAATGAGTTTTGTTTTGGGCATGTTAAGTTTGAATGTCTATAGGACAGCCAGTTCAGAAGTAGAAGGAACTTTGAAGGTCATTTAATGGAACCCTGTTACTTTACAGATGAAGAAACTGAGGCTGAAAGAGGTCGTGACCTGTCCAACGTCATACTGGAAGTAAGAGGCAGAAGCAGGATTCAATCCTATGTCCTCTGACCCTAGGCCTAGTATTCTTTCTGTCGTATCCCATTACTTCCTTTTGGTTATTACACAGAGTAAGAGATGGCCCCCTTATTTAACAGATGAGGAAATTAGGGCCCAAATTTGCCCAGTGGCCAAGCCTGGATTCCATCCCAGCCCACCCGACCCCAGAGCAAGTCCACCATCATGCCTGCTATCAGTACTGTTCTATCTACCAGGATAGGAGGCCAATCTTTGGACAAAGGCTATGATCTCTAACACTTCACAATGTTTGGCTTCTCAGGATGGCTACTTAGGAACAGGAATGTGATCCAGACAGTCAGCAAAGAAAGACAAACGTCCAGAAGCGGGAATAAAATGTATTGACTGGGGATCCTCCGCCATCCACACACACACAAAAAAAATCAAACATCTTAAAGAGATAAATTTGCTTGTGTCAAACAGACTTTTAACATTTGGCTTTTTTTTTCCTTTTCAATTACTTGTGGAACTTTAAAAGTACGTGGATTGTGGCATGACCAGCGATGATTCCAGAGGCCCAGCAAAGAGTAACCTATCTACCTCCTGACCGAGAGACAGCTAATGAATTCAAGCTGTAGAAAGAGATACCCATTCTTGGACATAACCAATGTGGGGATTTGTTTTGCTTGACTCTGCATATTATTACATGCATTTTGTTTTTCTTTCTTTTTTATCTACTGTGTAGAGAGGGAAAAAAATCAATGCTTGCTAATTGGAAAAAAAAAGTTTAAAAAATGGTTTTAATTAGCCATGGACATTTGGAGGCAACTAGAATCTCTGCAGACGAGTCTCAGGCCTTCCCATTAGGCCAATAACCTTCACGCTTTGCGGCAACAACAGCAAGAAGCTGAAAACTATTTTCTTGCATTTAAAATCCACTCTGTGTTTCCCATTTCTCAGCCTTCCCCTGTTCTGAGTCCCTTTCTTCTCCCGAATCTTTAAAGAAAACAAAGATAGATGGGTTAGGGATTTTGTGAAACTATTCAGAGGCCTGGTCTCTGAGCTAACCTGGAAGAGGTGCCTATTAAAGCACCTATTAAAATGAACGCAAGATTGGGGGTGGGGAATTATATTAAAAAAATAAATAAAATGAACCCACAGAGGCATTGCCACTGACCCACCTTCAACTTCTGTGTTTTTCTGTAAGTCAGTGACAATGGATTTGTCCTCTCCCAGCCAGGCCCTTTCTCCAGAGGCCCGTTCGGACCGAGGGCACATGCATTTTTGAGATGGCAGGCTACGGGCACGAGCCAGCCGGCTAGTCCTTGTCAGTCCCGACCCATAACCTTGGCCTTCTTTACACTGAGTGCTAGCCAGAAGACCTCACCCAAGTACCCTGCATTGAAATTAAAGCTGCAAAACATCGCAATCCAGCAGTAAGAGAAGGAGCAAGGGAACTGCAGAGCACCAAACTGGCTACATTCACGGTCCTCGGAACGAAATGTTTTCAAAGTTCAAATATCCTAGATATAAAACACGCGTAGGGGATCTTTAACTGGGCTGCCTCTGACGCCTCTGTGTGAAGGAGGAACAAACCACACAAGGTCAAATCCGCCGAGATCATAACGGACATCTTTGTGACACTTTCACTCTGCAGAGTGAGGAAACCGAGTCTCAGAGAGGGGAAGGGATTTGTGCGTGGTCACGCAGCTAAGAAACGTCAGAGACAAGGTTCAAAAGCAGGTCTTTCTGAGTCTACTTTGGGGACCCTTTCACCGCCTCAAGCGAGGCACGGTCTCCAGAGAGTGGGGGATTAAAATTCTGGATGAGCACATCTTCCAAAGCAAGAGTTCTTAACAGATTTTTGTGTCACGGATCCCTTTGGCGTCTAGGGAAACCCACAGGCCTCTTCTCGGCATCGTGTTTTTAAACTTGTGAAGTAAAATACATAGGAATTCAAAGGAAACCAATGATACTGAAGTAGACTAATCCAAATATATTTCTAAAGTGTTCAGGCCCCAGGTTAAGAACTCCTCTTATCTAAAGTATAACAGACCCTCCAAAAGCTTAGAAAGCCGCCCGTAACGAGAATCAAGGACATAGGAGTAAAACAGAAATTAAGAGGTTTACAAAGACAAGTCAAAGGTCAAACTGACCCCTCCAAAACACACACACACACACACACACACACACACACACACACACACACACCCCCCCCCCCCGGTCCCATTTTAATCCAATGAAGTAAAAGAAATGGTGTCTGTTTCATTTCTCCTTCATTCAATATTTTTGAGTGTGGTTAAACCCACATCCCCTGCCAGGGCTCTAGAGTTAAGGCTTTGAGAAGTCACTGCTCTGATTTCTAGCAGAAATTTCTGGTTCCCCTTTGAGAAGGGTCATAGAAAAGCAACCAAGAACGATGAGAGGGGACCAGCACACTCTCTGACATCGTCAGGGGTGGCCGGCTCATCCTAGCTCCCTAACCAAGCCATAAGTCACTGGTGGGCTCAGGCAACAGCTCCTGCTCTTTGTCTACTCTCATGGAACCTACCGGAGAGCGAAGTATACAGTTGGTCGTCAACAGGTGCTGGCGCAGCTAGGTGGGGCAGTGGATAGGGTGCTGGCCCCAGAGTCAGGCAGACTCATCTTCCTGAGTTTGAATCCAGCCTCAGGTTAGCTGTGTGACCCTGGGCAAGTCATTTAACCCTAGTTGCCTCAGTTTCCTCATCTGTAAAATGAGCTGGAGAAGGAAATGGCGAACCATTCTAGTATCTTTGCCAAGAAAATGCCAAATGGGGTCACAAAGAGTCAAACATGATAACAACTCAATACGTATCGGACTGATTTATTCATTCATTAGTTTGGCCATATTAATGCTGAGTGCAGGAAAAGAAGATTACAGGGCCTTTGGGTAGAGTATAGGAAGACATTAACAAACTGTTATTCATCTCCACAAAGTGCAAAATTAGGGTCTTAAATGGCAGTCAGAACCAGGAAAACAATATAAGCTTGGCCCCCAATAAGGGGTAGAAGAAGATATTTCATCTCCCAATACACATATACTCATGGGGGAAGCAGTGTCCATGGGTATGGAACATTGTACATACTGTCAGAATTTTTTTTATTTATTCATTGCTTTTGCTGGTTTTTTCTCTTTTTCTTTTTAAAAAATTATTCGCTATAATGGATGGCTCTCTGGGAGGGGGAAGAGGAAAGATGTAGGGAGAAATTTAGTCAGTGTGAAAACAAAAGATAGCAATAAAAATTTTAGGAGAAAATGAATGTCGTAAAATCATAAAGAATTAACTTAGCCCCACAGAAGAAACATAGGAAGACACCTCTCCCCAGTCCTTTGCAAAGATCAGGTTCCATGGGAATGAAACAATATTTTTTATGTTTTGATCATTTTGCTGATTTTACTTTCTCTTTTTCCTTTAAAAAAATTCATTGTTATAAGAGATGGCTCTTTGGGAGGGGGAAAACGGAGGCAAACAGGGACATTTTGTTTACTGAAGAACAAAAAACATCGATAAAAATCTATTTTAAAAATATTCCCAAATTTGGGAATTTCAGGATTGGGATCTTTAGAAAGGAATTTCCTGGTGTAGTGCGCTCCTTGGAAAGAGAAGAGGACTGTCCAAGTGGTTCCTATGTAACACTCCATCTAATTGGGGAGCAAAGTCAGTGAGTTGTGTAGACAGAGTGCAGGGTGGATGGAAAGGAGATTGCTCTTCCAATGGCGCTTGAGAAATGAATAGTTACAACCATACAGGGATGAAGGATAGAGGGTTTAAACCAGATCTGGAGGGCTACAAAATTCCCAGCAACCTATTCAGATAAGTGAATAGAAAAGCTGCCCTGTTAACAAGGAGTAATGAAGTTTTGTATGAAAGCAGAGCCAGTAATCTTGCCACCCCCTTTGCTCTAAAAATTCCACAAGGATATTTTGGTCTATTTTTTTCAGAAATATCCAGAAACTCTCAGAATATGCTGATATCTGGGCTCTTTGTCCTCAGAACATTTTTGTACACATTACATTAAAAAGTGCCAAATCTAAAAAGCAGAAGCACAAAGATAAAAGTTTGTGTGGAAATAAAAAGGCAAAGAACCTAATTCTATGTCACTGGTGGCTTATGATTGGCATGGATTGGATCCTCGGGGGATCTAACCCTAAAGGGCCAGGTCCTATCCTTGGCTCATTGTCCGTACCAGGAGTGTTTCAGGAAAGTCTCTAGATATATTAGTGTATAGCTAACAAAAATATTTCCCCAAATATGAATAATAGGGTCGCTACTCCTATAGAAACACTCAAGATAACCGAATACATATTGGTCATCGGACAGCTTTGATCTTCCCTCACAGAAAATGCAAAAGACACGAAACAAACAGATGCACAAACATATAGAATATTCAAAGAATTCCTCTGAAGGAGAGAAGTAAACTAGGAGTAACTATCAGGATACACTCTGACACTCCAGGGGAATCCTTTTCTCCCACAGGGTCATTTACAATCTATCCTTTCCAGACTCAAAGTGCTATGCTGTGGTTCAGACTTCCCTACAGGTTAAATATACTTTGGGGTCTGTTGAACAAGCAATCCCCTTTCTGTGGGACTTGCTCTATTTGGAGAACTCCCTGGTCTTGCTCTGAAATAGGATGCTTCTCAGGAGCTTTTGTGGACCATCTTCTCCACAATGCATCAGGAAATCTCTTTCTAGAAGGTCCAATCCTAGAACTCTTGGACTTGAGAGCTCTTAAACTTGGGATTACCCACAAAATTAATGCAACCCAGGAAATCTCCCTCCTCTGGGTAGAGGGTTAGATTCCAGGATGATCCTGCCCAGAAAACTCAAAATCTCCCCTCTTCTATACAATGGTTTGGAGTTCAGGAACAATGACCTTGAAGTTCTCTCTAAGACTATGCCTATAACCTTATAAATGACCATTTCCTGCTTTGGGGCTGGAACAAATGAGGGTGGGAGAGAGGAGGAAATATCCTCCTTACTTTGCTTTACTCCAAAAGGGAAAGAAGAACTTCTGTAAAGAGTGAGAGACATTCACTAGCTAGCTCCCTTTCATGGAGGGAGGTGAGGGGTGGGGGCGATGCTCAGTCAGACATTCACTAGAAGGCAGCTCCAGTCTTTGAAGCCCAATCTGTATAGCGCTAGTGGGCATGCTCACATCCCAGAAGGAGGTGCACCTTCAGTACCCTCCAGACAATGGTCCCCACCATTTTTATTTGGTTATTTCTCATCCAAAGAACATTCTCCTTGGCAGAGAAAACAGAAGAATAAAAGAGTGGAGCATCTCTGCTTTCTCTCTCTATTGTCTGTTACTATCTATCATCCCATCCACACCATACTCCTGCTCTCCTGATCTTCTTTCCCCTGTACAGACAAAAAATTTTTAAAAATAAATACAAAAAAGCCCAACCCTTTCTGCTGTGCCCAGGTTGTCCTCATCAGCCTCAGTTCATCCTGAGTATTAGTGTTCTTGCTTGACAATGATCTTGACAAACCATGACACATGCTTGTGGTCACCCTGCATTACATGCCCTTCCTTCCTAGCTTCAATACCAGCCTGCCTTTTGAGCATCTACGTTGTTTCGTGAGCTGCCGGGGCCTTCTCATCCTTCTCCTTCGATATTCCCCCTTTTTATTTTTGATTAGAGTTTGGGTCATTGTCTTGGAGCTGAATGAGACCTTAGCGGTCATCCAGTCCAATCCCCTCATTTTACAGATGAGGAAACTGAGGTTCAGAGCGGTGAACTACTAACCCAAGGTCACACAAATAGCAAGTGACTGAGCTGGTTGAGTTCAAAACCAGCCCCCATTCCATTACCAACATTTCATTCTTGAAAGTGTCCCATCCCTGTTAAGCTGACTCGTAGGCCAAGTGAGCCTACTTTTCCTTTTTACAAACACTATGAAATCTGTTCTCTAAAAGTCTAGACTGCATGCGAAATTAAGCTAAGGTTTTCTCTCCTCTCTAAAAAATTCTTCAGTGGAGTAGTCACAAACCCCAAGGTTTCCATCATTTCTACTTAAACAACCTTGTCGCTGAAAATCTGGTCTAAAGCAGAATTCCCTTCTTGATTCGTTAATTTTCTAAAGGAAGAAATGATCATTAGAGGGAATCAGGAAATTATTAACTGCTTTTCTTTTGGCAAAGCCAGAATTCCAGAAATCCTCTAATCATTACATAATGCCTCAGTGCAAGCTTGAGATCTGTTTTCTAAACCAACTCTAGGCAAAATGGTAGAAGCAGGCAAACTCTATATTGAGTAGTAACTAATTTCCATCTTGAGAGCTCCATGCTTTTTCAGCATCTCTCCCTACGTGCTGCCCTGAGCAACTTGTATCCACACACTGATCCACGGATCTCCATCGCTCTCCTCCCTTCACCAGTCAACACACATATAGGTATAGTCATAGCCTTTTTCCAATTTCACCCCAATCTACCATCTAGGAGAGGTATGCTATGGACCTTTCCATCTCTTCGTCTTCCTTAAAGGGCAATGAAGTAGAAAGAACGCCAGATTGTAGCCACAAGCAACTGTGTTCAGATTTCAATTCTACAAAAGAACAATATATACAATAACTACAATTCTTCAAATGAAGACAAAAAAAAGGAGACAAAGTGTTGGTCAGATACAATGATCAAGGTTGGTTCCAGATGACTGAGGTTAAAACACACACCCTTCCTTTCTGTTAAGAAATGGTAAACTCTTAAGAGTGGAAAGTTATATGTGTTATCTGTTCAAACTGTCATATTAGATTATTTTTCTTAACTATTGTTTACGGGAAGGGAGGATGGTTCATTAGGAGTTGATTGATGGATCAAAAAAATAGCAATAAAATATTTATTAAATTCTGGTTCTTCGACTTTCTGTCAGGGTGACTTGGGCAATTCAACCCTGCCTGGTCTGTTCTATTTCTTCATCTGAAAAATGAGGGGGTTAGATTAGATGATCTCTAAGGTCCCTTCAGTGTATCCTAAGGCAACTAGCTAATCTGATTATCAGTGCTAATGTTAGTGGGTACTTATGAGATTAAGAGATTCTGAGATGGGAGTGAGAAGTGATTAATCCCAGGATAAGTGAGAGGACACCAGCAGTAATCAAACCCAGGCCTGCCCTCCTGAGGTCTTGGACAACCCAGACAATGGCCCTACTTTTTCTTGCACATACGACTCCAAATCCCACATGTGTCTCTGCACCATGTGTCTCTCCCATGCCTGGGATGCTCTCTCTCTTCTCCTTTGTGTCTTGGCTTCTCTGGCTTCCATCATGACTCAGCTCAAAGCACACCTTCTGCAAGAGGCCTTTCCCACTCCCTCCAGTTGCCAGTGCCTGCCCCTCTCAGGTTGCTGTCTATTTGGACTGTAGTTATCTTCTATGTCTCCCAATAGAAGGTAAGCTCCCTGAGGACAGGAACCATGATTTGGCCTTTCCTTGTATTCCCCAGCATATAACACAGTACCTGGCACATAAGGTACAGGCCTGATAAATGCTTCCTGACTGACAGTGAGTCCAGCCTGGCCTGGATCTATATCGTGGAATATATACACATAGACCTGAATGGGACCTCCGTGGTCATTGAGCCCAATTCCCCTGGGGCCCAGAGAGATTAAGTGACTTGCCCAAAATCATGGGGGTCAGAAATGTCAGAAGCAGGACTTGAACCTTCAGACCTGAGAACCAGTGCTGTCTGCACTGGGCTTTGTGGCCTCCCTGCGTCCTTCAGAGATAGATGACATGACAGCCCTTGGCCTCCTTTACAAAAGAAATCGGAGTGCTTTCCACATTCACGATTAGACTAATTCTTGCAGTCATTCAACTCGGAACTCAGCAGAAGAAAAAACAGGAGACCCACCTAAGGAGCCTGGGAAATGGGCTAGGCTTCCTGACCCCTTTACCTTGGCCAGCTCACCGCTGGCTGCGGCTGGTGTTCTGATTTCTGAGGGCTCTCTGAGTGTGCTGCCAAGAAGGACCCAAATTCCTTAGCCTGAAATTCATGGTCCTTCCCAGCCCGGGCCCACCCTACGCTGATTTACATCCCTCTCTCCTATCCATACTCCCACCTACCGTACACACGGACACACCCTCTGTTCTAGCCACATTGGATGCCCTGTGCTCTCCATCTTTGCTCCTGTCACTGTCCCCTCCTGGAAGGTGCTTGCCACCTTCCCCTCCCTCTGGTCAATCAACAAGCACCCTGCTGAGTTCGCAGACAAACAAGAAATAATTCTAGAACCTGAGGGAGTGGGCTGGTGAAGGTCTACAGATGGTGGCATTTGAGCAGAAGTGAGGAGGAAGAGCATTCTAGACACGGGGAGCGTGAATGCAAAATCTCCGAAATGAGAATCCAGCACTCTTGGGATCAGAGATTGAGAGCTGGAAGGGATCCGAGGGGTCTTCTTGTCTGGTCCCCTCATTCACAGGTGAGAAAAGCACCTGGTGTAAAAGCACCTAGAGCAGCTAGGTGGCACCATAGTGCACAGAGCCCAGGGCCTGGAGTCAGAACACAGAATTCCTTTTCAGCCATGGGTTGGACCAGATGGCCGTGAAGACCTCAATTCTGTGATACGGTCATCTTCCTGGGTCTGACTTATCTAACGACGCGTCAAAGAATGGGCTTGACGCCAAAGAAAAAAAGTCACCCTGAAATCGAGCTCATGGTGTCACATCATCTGCGATGGCTCCACAAGGCTTCTCCTCTGTGAGAACCCTGTCTTTATGACCTAGAAGAGCCACCTTTCTTGGTAGAAATGCAAGGTAATTATTCAGTGGCAAGAAAATAACATAGCCGTAGTGGAAACAACAGTCATTGCAGAGTAACTCCTCTTCACTCCTTCTGTGACGGCTCTGGAGAGTCCCAGTAATTATCTTCTGACTTGGATTTGCACAGCCCACCTACCAGTCTTGTGCCAGGGCACTGAAATTTATGCGAGCTTGGCACAGGCACCCAACCCCAGTGGATGGAGGGAATAACTAATGCCAACGGACCTAAAGACGCTCTCAATAGCACTTGGACCCATTGGTCTTAAAGACGTCCCATTTTCAGAAAATGAGAAATAGTTTGCTGTTGGCTTTATGTCATGAATGTCCTTGGTTCTGTCCTATCAAAGATTTTGAGGTGGCACAGTGGATAGAACACCAGGCCTGGAGTTAGAAAGTCTGGAGTCCAAATCTGGCCTCAGACACTTACTAGCTGTGTGACCCTGGGCAAGTCACTTCACCCTGTTTGCCTCAGTTTTCTCATCTATAAAAAGAACTGGAGAAAGAAATGGTAAATCACTCCAGTATCTCTGCCAAGAAAACCCCAAATGGGGTCACAAAGAATCAAACACAACCAAAAAACAACTAAACAACACACTACTACCAACACCACTAACTTAGATAATGGAATACACGGCATGTTTATTAAATTTGCTGATGACATTAAGCTGGGAGAGTTAGCTGATGATAAAGTTAAGATAAAGATAAAGAGAGTTAGGATGATCAAGTTGAGATTTTAAAAAATACTGACAAGCTAGAAACAGGACCTGAAAGCAACAAGATGAAATTTAATGGGAACAAATGAAGTCATATACAGATATCCAAAGAATCAGCTTCCAACTACAAATTAGGGGAAGGTGTGGCCAGATAACATTTCATCCGAAAAAGATCTGGGGATTTTAGTGAACCACACGATCAATGAGTCCACACTGTAATATGTCCCACAATAACAATAAAAGTAACAGTAACAACAACAACAAAAACCTAACACAATCTTGGGTTATATTGGCTGGAATTAGGGAAGTGGTCCCTGCTGGTGCTCTCCTCTGGCCAGTCGAGACTATGGTGTTAGGTTCAAGACACCTACTGATAATGTGGAGAGCATATAGAGGACAGTGACCAGGGGAGTGTAGCGCCTTGATACCATATCATATGAGTTTGGTGGATGGGATTGGAGAGAGTAAACCAGAGAAGACTGGGGAAGAGGCGGAGATATAGTAACTACCTTCAAGTGTCTGAAGTGTTCTCTTGTAGAAGTATTAAACTTTTTTTCTGCTTTGTTCCAGACAGCAGAACAAGAAACAATGGGTAGAAGTAGTGAAACACAAGTTTAGAATTCGTATAAGGAAAGATTTCCCAAGTTCTTGAGTTATCCAAAAGTAGAAAGGCATTCCTAGAAAGGAAGCTGGTTCCCATTCACTAAGAAGGTTACATGACCACTTGGGTCTATTGTAGAGAAGACTGATGTTAGAAGGGTTGGATGAGACACCCTCTAAGGACCTTTCCAAGGCTGAATTTATGGTTCTATGATTTGTCATTCATCAGACATCGATAGCATGCAAGATTTTACGGAGATCAGAGCTAGACACAGCCCGATTCTAAGAGATGGACCAAATCTGCAGGCGGGGAAGATAAAGAAAAGTCCCCTTAGGGGCATCATGTCATCCAACCTAGCCAAAGTAAATCAAGAGTTTGTGGAAGGAGAAGGCGCTTCAGGCCTTATGTTGGCCAGGATGAGAAAATTCTCAGTTGAGTACTACCAAGACAAAACACAAAAAACAAACCCTGGATACAGATGAAAACAAACAAATTCAGATGGGCATCATGGAAAAATTTAGCAATCCATATAATTTAACAGTATGAGTCATCTCCTCAAAGATTTGGGAAATTGCAAAATTAGAAAATGTGTAGGTTTGGCAATAATTATTCAAATGAACCGCTTACTGGGAAAAAAACAGAACATTGTCTAGTGTGTTTGTTTTTTTGTTTTTTAATTTAAATATTGAGCTGTGTTGGGATTGAGAGGACTATTCCCCTGGGACTTCAATTGGTTAAAGTAGATGAGAAGTCTTAGATTATTTCCATTAGCTTCAATTTTAGAATCAATAATGCTCTAAGTTGCTCTGGACCCACATACAGTTAGTGTGGAGAGAGTGCTGATCTTGGAGTCAGGAAGACCTGAGTTCAAATCTGGTTCCAGACACTAATTAGTTATATGACCTTGGACAAGTCACTTAACTTCTGTCTGGCCCAGTTTCCTCATCTTTAAATGACAATAATAGCGTGTACCTCCCATAGTTGTTGTAAGGATAAAATGAGGTAATATTTGTAAAAGTGATTTGTAAACCTTTAAGCACTTATATAAATGCTAGCTATTATTATTATTATTATTATTATTATTAATTTGATTATGGTACCAGATGGTAAGTGAATAAATGAATCCTCTGAATCTCTCCAGTCCTATAGAAAAACATACAGGCAAAAACTTGCAAAGGAATTTTGTTCTCCTAGAGCCATGGAAAAGCAGAGCCATCTGCCTTGGCCCGGAACCCAAGACACTGATCCAAAAGGAAACACACAGACTCATGATACAGGGGTAAGGAATCTGGCCTCTAAAAACCGTAGAGAGACATTACCCAGAAGAACAAATACAGTTCAGGCAAGAGCTCCTCAGCTCTTTATCAACCTGAAGCCCAGCCCTCCGAATCTGGCAGGAGGAAGAGAAGATTGGCTTTTCTGTAACTGGAAAAGGAGCACATTTTATACTGGTTCTTCTAAGCTGCAGTGGGAAGGACTTAAATGGGAATGGGACTTATGAGTCAGGAAGATCTAGGTTCTGTTACTGGCTCAAATATTTACTAGCTGTGTGATCCTGGACAAGTCACATGCCCCTTAGTGCTTCGGTTTACTCATCTGTAAAATGAAAGGATTAACGACCTCTAGGGCTCCTTCCTGCTTTCAATCTGCAATTCCTCTGATAACTCTGTTTCCAGATGAAGGAGACTCCTTTATAATTGGCCAGTTGCTTTACCCAAGATCTGTGGCTGCTCCAGGACAGATGGCTCATTCTGCACTTTGGTGCCACAAGAGTGACAGCTTCAGCTCATGGTTGCTTCCTGTCCCCATATTTATTTCTTACCTGGGCATCATAGTGCTTCACATTTTACCATTAGACATTCATCGCCATGGGTTGAACACTGAACAGGTCTCCTCTTTTGAAATGCTATTTAATAATACATTAAAATGCTAGAATATAAGCTCAAGTAGAATGCAACCTCCTTGAGCACAGGCACTTCAATGGTTTGTGGTTTGTTGGTTTTTTTGTCCAGAACCTTAGCACAGTGCCTTTCGAAGAGTAGGTGCTTAATAAAGATTAGCCAAATTGTATTGAAATAGCACCTTAGAGTTAATTTCTTTACTAACTTGCTTTCTTCCCTGAAGGGAAAAATCTGAGGTCCCAGGAAAAGATCCAAGAAATTATCAAGATCAATCAGGATCATAGACTCAGAGCCATAAGGGAGCTGGAAGGCACCCTCTGTTTACCTGATCCCTCTGTTAAGTGGTAGGGGTGGGGGTGGCTTTCCTGGCCCACACCGCTGGGCTTATGAATAAGTGTAGGTATGATTTCAGGGTGACAGGAAAGCCCTGTTACAGTGTTTTTTATCAGCTTTATACAAATCAAGCCCACACAGGATCCCAGTTGAATGAAGTCTAATAATAATAATAGTAGCTAATATTTATATAATGCTTTAAAGTTTGCCAGGTGCTTCATACATGTGAACTCATTTGATCTCACAACAACCTTGTGGGGTAGGTGTTGTAATTATCCCCATTTTACAGATGAGGAATGAAGCAGACAGAGGTTAAGTGACTTGGCCAGGGTTACATAAACAGTAAATGTAGGCAGCAAGATTTGAATTCAGGTCTTCCTGACTCCAGGTCCACCATTCTATCTCCAAAGTGTCAAACTAGCTGCCTCTAAAGACCTTTAGGGTCCTTTCCACCTCAGAGACTCTGTGATTCTTGGGCTCCGAGTGCCTCCTCCAGCACCAGGGGAGAGGGAGCAGCAAAAATAGTATATCATAGAGTTTCGAAATTAAGCATCTTCTGCTGAGTGAAGTGAGCAGAACCGGAGGAACCTTGTAACAGCAACATTGTGCAATGATCAACTTTGATAGACTTAGCTCTTCTCGGCAATACAATGATCTAAGACACCTCCAAAAGGCTCATGATGGAAAATGCTATTCGCAACCAGACAGAGAACCGTGGAGTTTGCATGTAGATCAAAGCATACGATTTTGTCTCTCTATTTTTTTTTCCTATGGTTTTTCCCTCTTGTTCTGATTCTTCTTTCACAACATGACTAATGATCATACATGTATAGTCTACATCAGATTACTTGCCGTCTTGGGGAGGAGGAAGGGGGGAGAGGAATTCAGAACTCAAAATCTTATAAAAGTGAATGTTGAAAACTATCTTCACATGTAATTGGAGAAAATAAAATACTATTAAGTGGGGGGGAGGAAAGAAATTAAGCGCCTTTGAGGTCACGCTCTATGACGTTTGGCTGAAGAAGCTGGGGATGTGGAGCTAAAGAAGAATTGGAGGGGGAGGGCAGTAGCAGATCATGGTTATCTCCAACTATCTGAACATCTGTCCTGTGCAAACAGATTCAGACTTGTCTTGTTTGGCCCCAGAAGGCAGAACTAGAAACAGCAGAAACTGCAGAGAGCAGATTTCGAGTGAGATTTGGATTTAGAGCTAGAAAGGTCTTTAGAGATCATCGAATCCAACCCCCTCCTTTTACGAGTGGGGAAACTGAGACCCAGAGAAATTAAGTGACCTGCCCAAGGTTACACAGGGAATAAGTGATCCAGTAAGGACTAAGGTCTGCCGACTCCAAATACAGCTGAGAATTTGAGGAAGAATCAACAGCCAATGGTGCTACTGTTGCCCAGACATTTGTCACTCAAACAGGAGGTCCTTAACCTTTGATCTGTAGACTCTCAAAGGACCATGGATGGATTTCAGAGAGTCTATGAATTTTGATGGCAAAAAACAAAAAACAAAAAAAACACAAAAAACTTTAGTTTATTTTTTTAAAATATTAATTAATTAACTTATTTTTGGTTTTCAACATTCACTTCCATAAGATTTTGAGTTCCAAATTTTCTCCCCCTCCTTCCCCTTCCCCCACCCCAAGACAGCATGCAATCTGATATAGGCTCTACACATACATTCATAAAAAAAAATCTTTCTTTTCACTAGCATCTTAATGAAATTTAGCGTTTCTTTCAAATATGAATTAGAAAAAAAACCCCACCATTATTCTGAGAAAGATTCCATACTGCCATAGGGGTCCACAATACAAAAAGGTTAAGAACCTCTGGTCTCCTTGAGGAGATGACATTTCCTAGGAGGGACTCCCTGAAAGGCCCTATTGCCTCAGTATCATGGAGGGGGTGACTTTTCCCAGGGGAATTGCTGGGGGTCAAGTGACTTCCTCTCAGCAGGGACATTGAGTTCAAATGCCAGGCTCTACGTCCCCATAGCTCCCCATGTGATTTACATGAATATTCATGACCACAGAGGCCTGCAGTGCTCAGTCAGCAGATTCCAGGAAGGGAACGTGTGTATGTGATGCCATTAAAAACTCACACAGGGTTTCTGAACAGGACAATAACACTGAACTTTGCCATTAGTTACTCTCCCCAACATGAACTCAAACTTAGCCAACATGAGAGCAGACCCACAGAGCAGATTGAGGAAACTTTAGGTATGATTCTTCCTATAAATCTTGCAATTTACCTTTATATGAAATACTTCTTAATAATAATAATAATAATAAATAATTCCCCTTATATGTAACCAAGGCTTCTTAAGTTACTTGCGTCATTGCTTTCCACTACTACCTACTACCAATCAGTCAACAAAGCATTTATAAAGCACCTACATTGTGCTAAGTCTATAAAAACAAACAAACAAACAACTAAAAGAATCCCTGCTCTTTAGAAGCACAAATCACTCACTCAAGCATGAAGTACCTACAAGTACCAAGTACTATACTAGGGATACAAAACAAAAAATGAATCAATCCTGGAGTCAAGAGAACCTGAGCTCAAATTCAGCCTCAGACACTTATTAGCTCTGCAACCCTAGGTAAGTCACTTAACCTCAATTGCTTAAAAAAATAATCAATCAATCCCTGTTCTCAAGGAGCTTAAATCACTCAATCAATCCAGCTGGATACACTTACTATGTGTCAAGCATTGTGCTAGATAAACAAAGACAAAAATGAAACACCCTTTCCCTCAAGGAATTTATATTCCATAGGGGGAAACAATAGGTACAATCCTTACTCAATCAAGGATTTATGAAGCGCCTACTATGTGCTAGGTATACAAAGACAAAAAGTATACATCGCTTCCCTCAAGGAGCTTACATTCTATAGGTGGAGACAGGAGGTCCAATCACTCAATCAAGCATTTATGAAGTACCTACTATGTGCCATGCTGGAGGATACAAGTACAAAGAATGAAACAATCGTACCTCTGAGGAGCTTACATTCTAATGGGGGAGATAAGTACATGTAAAAATGCAGATGGCATAAATGTAAAGTAAATAAATACCAACGTATACAAAGTAGCACAATGCAAGGTATTCTGGGAGGGAAGGCACTGGCTTTCGGAGGGCTAAGGAAGGTTTCTTGCAGAAGATGGTGCTTCAGTGCATCGTGAAGGAAGATTGGAACTCTGTGAAGCAGGGATAGGAGGAAGGGCATTTCAGGCATGGGGCGCGGCCAGTACAAAGGCAGGGAGGGGGTAGACGGAGGTCTTGTGTGAAGAAGAGCCAGAAGGTGGGTTTGGCCCGACCCAAGAGCCAGGGAAGGGAAGCAGCATCTAATGAGACTGGGAAGACTGGAGCCAGGTCGTGAAGGGCTTCGAATGTCAGACAGAAGACTGTGTTGGATCCTGGGGGAAGTCGGCAGCCAACGGCATTTATTGATCCTCGAGCTCCAGACAGCAAGTCCTTCTTCCATCCCTGAGCCAGGGCACTAGAGGCCCACGGGACGCGGCCAGAGCTCAGGCCCAACCTGCAAGGCCCAGGTCCCAGGCCCCCTGATCAGGGTGGATTCCCTGATTGCCCCATCACAGATACGAGAATCACCGGAGCCTGGCCTGAAGTCTGTGACTCTGAGAGTCTCATGAGAGCAGCAAGCATCCCCAAGGCAATTGTCCTCTCTGGCTTCTGGCCTGGCTCCCCTATTTACGGGCCAGGCCCTGAGAAGGCTCCCGGTCTGATCCTCTTGGAATCTTCGGGAACAATGAACCAGAGGCAGATGAGCTGCAAATTCTGCCGGCACGCTGCCAGGTTGTTGTTCAGGCAGGGACAAGATCTCCCCAAACTGGGAAATGAACATCTGTCACTCTCCTGGGCAGAACACAGCGTGGGCTCAACACAAATTCTCCTTCCCTTCCCTTTCTGGACTCTTGCTCTATCTATCCCAAAATGAAAGACCATTTCCTGTGCTTCTGGATCTAAGTGACCTCTGGAAGTGCTGAGATCAGAGAGAGTAGAGCCTAGAGGAACCTCAGATGTGACCTAGTCTGACATCTTTTCTCAGTGCTGCAGTGGTAACAGCCATGGCCCTGGAGTATGGAAGACCTGAGTTCAAATCTTATTATTTATTAGCTATGTGATTCTAGGCAAGTCATGTAATCTGTTTGCCTCAGTTTCTTCAACTGTAAAACAGGGATAATTATAGCACCTAGC